>NC_068355.1:139068696-139668696 GCF_020536995.1 Dreissena polymorpha | reverse complement strand
AGGCACTTGTTTCATATCCAATTCTCAATAAGCAATGAGCATTCATTTTTGAAATGTTAATTGAAGGGTATCAATGAATCAGTCTTCGAATTAGACTATAAGCCCGAAGCCCGAGTCGATTCTTGGGACAGTCGGTCGATAATAAATGCATTTAAAATAGCCCGATCGGTCGATTAAATATTTGAGCGTAAAATTGTCAACAAAGTGAAAAAAATACATCAACACCGGTCAGCCACTTTGTGTTAAAGATATAATCAATGGAAGAAGTCGGTACAAGTCGTTAGCCAATCAACACGTCTGTGTTCCACTCTTACATAGACTCCGGAGATGGACGATTTTATTGGCAGTTTTTGTTTGGTTAGCGGATAGCACGGACATGATCGGTAACTGACAAAAAATCTTCGCTACTTTCCGAAAATTGTACAATGTCAGCGAAAAGTTGCAAATGAAAAATTGATCGATTAGCAAAATAAAGCACTGCAGTTGCATATAGTTAAGCAATATATTACAAAATTATATAGTTATTACGTATTTGCTAGGTAAATTGTTTTCATTTTCTGGAATCTAACGATATGCACATTTTATTTTATGTGCAAAACACATACATTTTTTCGGACTGTCGTGTTCGGATACAGCATTTTTGTCGACTTTAATTTATTTTCGACGTTCTTTATGAACATTTCTATAGTATGACGAATACACATGCGGTGATATGAATGGTATGATATATACAATTTCGCATTGTATTCACCAGAAATTGCAACTAGAAAGACTAAAAAAGTACAATTAGTTAGGGCTCGGAGCGCTAACAAAACTCTGTGAAAGTTTTTTTTTATGATTAAGGACAAATGTCCTGAAAAACATGACCATTTAGGACACCTGTCCTGAGGAAATTGTGACCAACCAATGATGCAATCTGAAACACTGAGATATGGAGATGTCCGCGGAGCATGCCTTTGCTGTTGTAATCAAAAATGAATAATACATGTTGTACTCATTAGAAGTAGTTGTTTCTGATTGGAAAAGGATATTTTTGTTGTTCCTTGCCAAAAAAGTCATAACTTTTATGTTAACCTTTTCGGGCTATTGAAAATGCTTTCGGGCTATTTTTTTTTCTGATTAGCCCGAAGGGCTATTGGTCTAAAATATTTAGCGTTAAGACTGAATGAATTATGAAAGAGTTGTCACAAGTCCTAAGTAGTCCATATAAACGTACTCCCAGAGCCTTTGATAATTTTTGCTATGGTGGTTCTGGGAGTCCATATGCACTCATTCATAAACAAAATCGCAGTTTTGCGCACATATTTCGTAAGCATCACTTAACAGATGTCGTTGGTTACCAATTAAGGAAAGCAGTGAATAAACTTCAAAAACAAATTAAATTTACCTGAATGGAAGCCTACATACATTATCCTTTGCATGCAACCTATACAACACAATGTAAATATTTGACGACTGTTCGACATCGTTATCGACTATAGGCTAAATCAAATATCACAATGTGTAAAAGATCGGTGTACTGTGACCTAACCGATAGCGACATCTTTTAACGGCAACATTTTACAAAAAGAATAAAAGAATAAAAAAAGTACATAAAAAGCAATTATTTCTTGCTTAAATGGTTTTGCATGAGTTTTTGCTTTAGGCAGGTTAACGTACTATTTAACGAATTTAATTTAACGAACTATAGTCCTAAGTCAAAAAGGCTAAGAGGATCTGTTCACCAGCATTGAGAATTTGAGTTGTGAGCGAAATTTGAGGGGCAATATTAAGTTTAGATATTAATCCCCTGCAACATTCCTTAACATAAATCGATCGAGGAAATACTACCTTATCTGATGTGACTGTCTTTTCCGCATGACACCGACTGTGCATCAGAAAAACAATTAATACTGCAAACAATAAACATCTATCACCGTTTCTGGTTGCAGCCATTTTGTTATCATGTGATCCTGGGTCAAAGTAAGCACAACGAAACGATTTTTTGGGCCGTCACTAAAACGCTTACGGATTATGCATACAATATAGATAACGTTGAAAACTGCATACGATATGAACAAAGAAGGAAATTGCATACGATATGGACAAAGAAGGAAAATGCAGACGGGCTTTAATAAAATGGATTTAAATCATTATTTACACGTCACTAAGATGCGCAACACTTGTAAATGTGATATTTTATTAAATATAGTAGCATTATTATCCATTATTATCCTTAGTACCGATAGTTTAATCAACAAGAAAATATTTAAAACCGGTTGAAGTCCGTGGGTAATATGTTACGGGTGTAATTTTTCGGTGTTTTTTTTTCTTTGCAAATTCATATACAATTAAAAAAGACAGGAAATGTATAGGTATTTCTGCGTTTTTATATAAATGACACGCAGACGATATAGAGAACGCTAAAAACTAATATATATTTCCACTTTTTTTAAAGAATTAACGCACACAATCCATGTTCTAAGAAAAACAACACAAAACATCTAACTTAATGATTAATATCCGGTCACACGTGTCATATGGCTCCAACAGGTGTTAACATTTTCTATACTGGTCTCGAAAAATATCCACAATCCCCCTGCGCGACACCATAGCAGAAGTGTAGAATATACTTACTCTGCAGTACTTGTGTTTTTATAGCAAAAATTTTTTTTCCCCACTTTTTGCCCTTTATACACAAGTTAAGTGTCAGCAGAGCTGGCAGGTGGACTCCATAGTATTCGAGTTAAGACACCCCATGCTAATTAATATCCATCAATTTCCGCAACAATTATCAGTTTGATGTGACGATAATCTAGAATGTGTTACAAATGCTGTCGTTTTTTAACAACTCGATTTGTATCTAAGAACAGAGTTTAAATGTATAAATAACTGTAAATCATTGTATTTATTATTTAAATAAGAACATAAATTAATTTTGTATATTACTCGCCGACGGGAATAAGTTAGATGTACATTGCTTATACATCTCATTATGTATACACACACAATAACATTTATCTGTCAACAAAATAATTGGTTAGATTTACAGCCACTAAAAATAAAATTTTAACACAAAAAGAGAAGTGCCGTCTGTTCGGAAGTGTGTAATGACCGTACAATATGATTTATTTGTTTAATAAAAAAAATATGTGGTAAGAATCCGAGCACCTAGGACTATAAAACAACACAACAGCTACGAGAATTTAAATTCCAGTTAGAGCATAATGTGCTATATGTTATAAGATATATGTATAATATAATATAACATTTTTAGCAGTATAGTTCTTACCCCGCACATTTAAAACGACAGTCAATATATATTTATTTAATGAAACAATATTAGAACGTTGGAATAAAATACTAGAGACTCGATCTGTGAAAAGGGGTTTAATGTACATGTGCGTAAAGTGTCGTCCTAGAATAGATTGTGCTGTCCGCACAGGCTAATTAGGGACGACACTTTCCACATAAACTCGACTTTTGCTTAGAAGAGACTTTCGTTAAACGAAAAATGTCATAAAAGCGGAAAGTGTCGTCCCTGATTAGACTGTGCGGACTCCACAGACTAATCTGGGACGAATCTGTACGCACATGCATTTAAACTCATTTTCACAGAGCAGGGCTCATTATGTATTTGCTAATATTTATTTCAAATGTTTCGAATGTGCATTTTCCTGTTGCTCATATGGAATAATAAATATAATTCAAAGTTTTCAAAGTATATAGGCAAGCTGTTAGTTAACATGGTAACTAATTGAATAAGGGCATACTCGAAATGGTAAAATTTTTTCTTCATGTATCTACTTTAAAACGTTAAGCATTTGGTGTCAACTTTTATGTAAAAATGAGATAATTAAATAATAACTTGATAGAACAGTATCTTATTAGTGTTCACAGTTTACAAAACAATAACAATTTGTGGTAACTTGTGAGCTTACTTATAAGAGAATGTCACAAGTATCAAACAAACAGTAGTCTATACGATAAATCATCGTATATTGTGAAAAAGAGTTGTTACATGAAAAATCTCCAGTATAGGGTAGGTAACATAAAGGTGGGATTATGATAGTGATAATGATAATAATAATAATGATGATTATATCAATCACGGTGATAATGATAGTGATGATTATACAGCTAGGAAGGGCAAATAGTACGATAACACTGAACATTAGGGGTGGTACCTAAGTCATAAGTCTACAAATTCAGTTTATTTTACACGCTATGGCATTTCCTATGTACAATACATACATGCACATGCACTTGTGTAGTGATTAAAAACTATTGCAATATCCGTTTCAAAAGTGTAGTATGATTGAACGTACGTAGGTCCCCATACTATAAATAGGGTACTCGCCCATCGAAAGTTTGGGAAGGTAACCGTAGAGAAACTTTTAAGCGATTAAATAGTACGATTATACGTTTTATCGAATTCAGTTCATAAAATTGCTAAACGCTAATGTGTACAACTCTTTATGATAGAAAAAGTTTTATAAAATTAAACAAACATCTATATTATAGAACTATTCCGACAATTCGTAGAAATTCTGATGGGTATTTAGGCCAATCAATGTTATTAATTTCCACTTACATAGACAAAAAATAGGAGAGATAGGTCGTTAGCTTGTTTTACTATTCAATTGAATAAGAATTATTTATTAATATACAAATGACATGAATTCAACTTTCAAATCTCTGTATAATCTCTTTCGTCACGTGTTGGCAAATTACAATTATTAAATTTAGATAATATGATCGCAAAATATACAGCTGGTTAATTAAGTGTAATAAGCAAAAATGATGAAAACTTAACATGGAATACCAAAATAAACTTTGGGGTTCGTTGGGGAACCAGTAACTTGTTAACCTCTTATACTCCTCGTAAAATTAGTGATAATTGACGTTTTTTAGGGTTCACTAGAAATAATGTTTTATCTGTCTAATTTGCAAATGTAATACTTTATGTGTATTAAACTTATTATAAACGTAAATGTTACCATTTGATATATGTATATAAAGTTTTAGTGTGTAATAGTAAAAGTAATTACCAATAATTGTGGCAAAAGTAATTTTCATGTACCTTATTTTGATACAACCTTAAACGATATGTATCTAGTGTCTTGTATTATTTTAATACTATTTTAATACCCGATATGTATCAAAAATAGACACAGCGTTTTTAAAGAAGACAGATAAATAAGCAGGAGATCTATCAAATTCAACAACAACATTTATTTCAGCAATGAAGCTTACAATAAAGCTTCTAGCATACAATAGTAAATGTCTGTTTTTAGATATATTCCGTAATGGAAAAAAATACTGATTGATAATGCTACAAAAATCAAAAAGTAAACTCACTGATCGCCTTCCCTAAATAATTCTGTAATTGTTGTTTTGAGAAATAAAATTTTGTGAGCTAAATGCTGTTACAACTTATGTACTGTTTTATGTGGCCTGTGAAACAAATTAAAATATATTCTGTTCCGTTCTATAAATATACCTCTGGTTCAGTTGATTGTATTTATTATTTGATAAAGGAGTCAGCATACTATTAAAATAAAATTGGTAGATTTTTGTATGAGCGTTTACACGCCAAATTCGATTTTTTAAATACACGGAATAAAATTCTCATTATATTATTCATTTGAAAATGAGCAAATAAAGAAATATAGAAATGTAATTATAATTGTATATTTGGTAAAGATATTTCATTCTCCATTTATGTAATACCACTTATGATGTTGTGGTTGTTGTTGTTATAAAACCACTTGTTTACAATGTATTTAATATAAGAGAGACGGACATACTTTATTAACTTATCGTGTTAATCAGTTTTCAAAAATACAATTTGAAGATCAGACGCAATGGTAATATCGATTCTTTAAGCATTCTAACGTGATTTACATATCATCAAATATTTTATAAAAATATTAAAGTAATGTAAAGCTGTGTGATTTAAATCAGAATCAAGATGTATAACATATTCCTGTCCGTTGATATACTTTACAAATGCTTTTATTTGCCTTTATATATATATATCAGCAAAAAGAGTTAATTAATAAAGTATCAATCCTGTGTATTATCTCCGTTCATTGAAAAATACAGCGTCAATAAATGACAGACCCCAGCATATCCACATTATGTGTATAATCCTCATAAGCTCTCAACGGACCTACCACTGGGTTAATGCATTTTTTTCCTGTGCACCTGTTAGTTTTGATCACCGATAATGATCGCTGCTCTGTGACCACAGCAGGATATCAATGAACGGGGATAATACACAGGATTGGGGCCAATAGTGAACCAAATAAAGTACATTATTGTTGTAACTATAAACTGCATAGCTATTGAAGATTGCAAAATGGGTCTTTCGAACTGGGATTCATGTGTATTTTACTGTAAGGTAACTTCTAAATGATTTTGGGGTTTCAGATATAGTTTTATATTATAACAAAATAAGTAGTTCTTTGTCGTTTAAGAACATGTATACTACATATACAATATTATCACATTCTATATACACTTATACAATTACTATTGCCAATTCATGATTTTGCGATATGTTGTCTGAGGAAGGACATTTGTTGCACGCTTTAGGATTTTTGCATCCTCTTTAAGTATGAATATTTTGATTTTTGCATCCTCTTTGAGTTTCACAGTGAGTGATTGACTAATTATGCGATTTACTTTTCGACGGTGTGATCGACTGACTGCGCGACTGTTTATGTAAGCGAGTGACTGACTGTAAGAATGTTTGAGGGACGGACTCACTCCGCGAATGAACATGCGATTTACTGACAGTGCGAGTTTACAAGTGCGCGATTGAAATACAGTTACACTGATTGAATAATTTGGCTATAACTTTTTTCATCAAACGCCATAAAACTGATAGAATATAAAGAATGTATGTGATCTACCGTAAATTCGGCTAATGAAAATATTGAGCCGGAGGAAACTCACTAATCGACTTACTGTAAGAATGGGATTGATGGACTGAATATGCGAAAGAAGCTGTGAGTGAGTGACAAGTGGGGTTACTAGATTAACCGAAAGCGCGCGCTTTCGGTATCGGTACCGAAAGCGCAAAAGAATTACCGAAAGCGCATTGAATACATGCGTCCGTCCGTCCCTTCTTCGTTAAGGCCGGGTTTCCATGTCTCCGCGTCCGCATTCCGTGTCCGTGTGTCCGTGTCCGCGAAAAAAACGAACTGGTTGAAATCTGTTGGAGCGATTCCATGTATCCGCGTTCCGCGTCCGCATTTTTCGTCCGCGAATTGCGTCCGTGAAAAATCGCTCGGTGAGCGATTTTTAACGGACGCGACCGAGCGATTTTTCACGGACGCGGACTCAGTACACGGACGGAAGTGAACATGAATGGTCGACTTTCAAGCATAAATATTAGTGAAAAAATAATATATTTAGTAAGGGATCACTGAAATATACAACCAACGTAAGAAAGAATACAAAGACAAAGACATTGCATCAAACAATTCGAATATATATCGTCTACACTCTATAATCGCTTTTCAAAAGACACCGTATATATTTCAAACAAGATATAACGCTGTAAGAAGTCGCTATTTATGTTCTTTTTGTCTATGCGGGTTCACATTCAAGTTTTAAAGTCTGTAATACGAATAATCAGTAATGTTTATCAATCTAACTATGCTAATTGTCATTAATTCAGCCTGTCCAGAGTGGCTTATCAGCTAGTTTCGGCTTTCTGTACTGTGGTGTTGGAGAAATTAGCTGATAGCGGTATGAAACACTGAGATATTTAGGATTTTTGTATACCTTGGGTTATAACAGTATTTAAATATTTTGTTAATAATTATTAATAGTAGAGGGAAAATTAGGCTTCTGGGACAGAACCGTTTCCCAACCGTTTTCCATCCGTTTCCCATCCGTTTCCCATCCGTTTCCCATCCGTGTCCCAGGCAATTCTATATATAAATGTATAATATCTTTTTCAAGATATTATATATCCCTCAGGAAATTCTATATATATATAAATGTATAATATCTTTTTCATATTTCAGGGCGGCATCCCATTCGCAAACGCGGCGGCTGGAGGGCTTTCGACCACTACCATTATTCGTGCATTTTACAAAAATAAAAAAAATAAAATAAAAATGACTTAAGTATTTTTTTTTAATATATAAAATGGATGACAAAACGGTACAAGAATTGATTCAACGGCGTATTCAGCAAATTGAAAATCCACCACCAAAGGTGCATCTAAATAAATTTTTACAAGACTTAAAAATTACACAAAAATTATTTAATTGCAAAAAATGCAAAAGCCATACATTTGTTAAAAACAGTTGGATTTATGATGAACGTGTTATGGATTTAGTAGATTTTAAAAAGGATTAAGGTCCATTTCCAAACCCTTACTTGGGTATGAAAATGACTATTACAAGTCTATTAGGTTTTTATTGTCAACCCATGAATTAAACGATTCGGGATATCCAAGCCACTTGACTAACGACTTGTCCCCGCGTTTTCTAATAACTTTTTCTATTCTATATACTTTTTGACTTGTTTTTTGAAGTTCTTGTTCATAAAACGTACCCTGTATTTCCTCATCATTGTAATCAGTGATTTTATACGTTGGCGGATCTGTATATTGAACTTGTGACACTGTAAACACCTCCTCAGTCCATCTCGGTGTATATCCTTTTTCAAATATTCCCTTTTTCTTAGTTATTCTTACCTTATCGCCGACTTCAAATATTGGCTTACCGTACTTTTGTGGGTGTTTGGAGTACAAATTTACCCAAACAACACTTTCATTTTTTTTATCACTAGCATCATCAGGTGTCATTTTGATTGATGAATGCTTTGTGTTGTTATAGTCATTGACCATTTCATCTAAGACATCAACATATTTTTTGGTAGAGTTGGCTGAAAAGTATTTGAACATTTTTTCCTTCATTGTTCTGTTCCATCGCTCTACCACGGAACTTTTCTCTTCGTTTTCTGTGGAATACAACTCGACTCCCAACGCCATAACGTTTTTATTGTAGAACTCCTTTCCTTTATCGACCCACAACTTTTGAGGTTGTCTGTTTTTAAATATTTTGTTAAATGCTTTAGCAACATCAACTCCGGTTTTACTCTTTAATGGAACAATCCATCCATATTTTGAAAATACATCAATAACTGTAAGCAAGTATTTTACACCATTATTAAACTTAGCAAAAGCTTGCATGTCAACTAAATCCGCAGCCCATATGTTATCAATGCCATGGGCAACGACTATTCTTTTTCTAAAACGTTTTACAACGGGTCTATGCAGTTCGACTGCGAGCTGATCAGACCATTTTATTTCTTTAGCCACGACTTTTTTTTCCCATTATAACCCAACCCAAACTTTGCCTTGGTAGATATTATCGGCTTTATTATACTACGCTCAATTTTTTCACGGAGTGTTGGGTCTTTAATAGCATCCATTTGTTCAAGCATAATTTGATCAGCTACGTTTCTACCTGCTGTATCTGGAAAGTGTTGGTAAGCTAAATCATGAAGGTATGCGGCATTATCAACTCGATCAACTGGTTTACTCCAGTCTTTATATGCGCCAGTTGAAGTTAATCTCTCGTTTAAATTAGTTCCAGGTCCTGCAAAGTTCATTCCTGGAATATGCATTTCACCGGGAAATTTAGCCCACGGAAGCTTGACTTTACTCGTCACCTTATTCAACGTCGAAACCAAGTCTCCGCCAGTTTTAGTATGCATTTTTACAAACTGTGTTTTAACACAACCGCAAACGGAGCACTTTCCGCGAAGCATTGGTTTATTGTTCTTACTGACAACATTTTTTACATCAACCGTTTCAGTTTTGCTTTTGCACTTTACACAATACATTTTTTATGAAAAAATAATTTATATTTAAAAATGGAAGTTACAGATCTTTCGTGGAATGATGATATTTCTAAAAGATGCAACAGTAGACTTTTACCGAGATCAATACGAGGTCTTATTATTGGTAAAAGCGGATGCGGAAAAACTATACTATTGTTAAACCTTTTACTACGACCAGGATGGTTAGACTACAACAACTTACACGTTTTTGGCAAGTCGCTATTTCAGCCGGAGTACAGAATTATTAAGAAAGCGTTTGAAGAAAAGCTGCCTAAAGAAGAAATTCTGAAATTGTTTGCCGAACAAGACTATATAATAGAGAATGACGTTTCACCAGCTCTTTTAGTTGAATTAATTGCTAAAAGTTTAAATAAGCCAGCTGATATTGAATGTAAGTTTTTTGAAACGTCTGATGATGTACCTGATCCTAGAGACTTGAATAGCTCTAAAAAGAATTTAATGATTTTTGACGACCTTCAGTTGGAAAAACAAAACAAATGTGAAACTTATTACATAAGAGGACGCCACAGCAATGTAGACTGCTTTTATCTCGCACAAAACTACTTTAAACTTCCAAGACAAACAATACGTGAAAATGCAAACTTTATGTGTTTGTTTCCACAGGACATGAAAAATATTAATCACATCTACTACGATCACGTTTCAACTGATATGTCAAAAGAAGAATTTAGAAATTTTTGTAAAGTAGCCTGGGACCGTCCTCATGGATTTGCTGTTATAGATCTTACTAGTAAAAAAAATAATGGTAAGTATAGATCAGGATTTGACTATTTTTACATACCTCAATAATAAAAAAAAATATATATAAAATGGAACGAGTACTAGAACAAATGTTGGCGGAAATAAAACAAATTAGAATTAATACCAGTCCGAAAAATTCTTTTTATATTATATTGCAGGGTAATAGCTCAAGAATTTGTACTTCTTTAGGACCACCAATTCAACTAGATGTAGACAAAACATATGAAATGGCCTTAGTTAGTTTGGAGACCTACTATTCATTTCCAAATATAGACTCTTCAAACAATAACTTTCGCTATAGCCCTAACAACGAAAATGATTGGTATGATATAAATATTCCCGAAGGTTCATACGAATTGGAAGATATAGGCGATTACATTCAACGAATAATGAAGGAGAATAATCATTACAAATCTGACACGGACGAGTACAATATAACCCTAGAGCCGAACGACAACACACTCAGAACAGTACTAAATATAGCACCAAAGTATAAAATAGACTTTACACCTGCAAACTCTATAAGATCGTTATTGGGTTTTAATGCTAAAATATACTCATCAGGATATAATGAGGCTGAAAATATTGTCGAAATATTAAGTATTAGTAGCTTGAAAGTAACTAGTGATATAATTAGCTCATCATATGTTAACAATTCGACTGAAAACGTAATATACAGCTTTTTCCCTTCGGTTGGACCTGGGTATAAAATTATGGAAACACCAGCTAATTTGGTTTATTTACCAGTTAATTTGTCGACAATTTCGTCAATTGAGACAAAACTCACCGACCAGAACGGAAAACTTATAAATATGCGTGGTGAAAATATTTTTATTAAATTTCATATAAAAGAAAAGTAAAAAAAAACTTTTTTTATATCATATATAAAATGAGTCGTTTCGTAAATGTATCAGTAAATATAAGCGAAGGTCAGAAAGAAAAAATCAAAAAAGCTATTCAATTAGGAGCTCCCGTGTCTATTCGCCTATCACACGAGGATTTATCTGGAGAACACATGCTAGCCCTCACTCAAGCACAGATTAACAAAATGACAAAAGCTTACCAAAGTGGTAAAGGAGTGACGATTAAAATGTCGAAAACACAAATAGAACACAACAAAACAGTTGAAGGGGGATTTATTGGAGCTATTTTACCGATGTTGGCTACCGCGGGTAAGTTTCTTATGTCAAGCGTTTTACCAGGACTTGCAACCGGTTTGCTAACCGGTGTAGGAGCCGCAGCCGGTAGTAAAGTTGTCGACAAAATTAGTGGATCGGGTGTTTTGTATTTAAAGAAAAACGGAAGCGGTTGTAAAGTAATACAAGCAGGTAAAGGATTGTATTTAGCTCCGTGGAAGAAAGGTAGTTCGTTAGGACAGGGGCTGTATCTTAAATCTGGAAAAGGAATGTACATGAGAGCAGGATCAGGATTGCTACTAGGACCGAATTCACCATTTAGCAGTATTCCAATACTAGGAATGCTTTTATAAAAAATATTTACATATATAAAAATGCAAAGATATATGCCACCAATTCACAAATTTATTCACAAGCATAAACGACCAACACCAGCGGCAGTTAAATGGCTGCCACACGAGAATCTTGCGCATCCTGCAGAACAACTGCATGGTAAATGGATTATTTCGATGCAGCAATCGCTCACTATTCAACCGAAAGAAGCACTTCCTATTAAATTAAAAATAGGTTTACGGCTAGTTCAAGGTGTTTGTTCGGTATCGCTCAAACAAAGTTTAAAGGAAAAGAAATGTAGTTTACTAGATGGAATTATTGCTGAATCTGTTGACGACATAATTGTTACAATTCAAAACAACTCAAAGGATGCAGTTAATATTGTTGAAGGTGAATCTTTATGCTTTGTTACACATCAGTTGCTTTAAAAAAAAATTTTTCAAATATAAAAATGGAGTACAAAGAGTCAAAATGTATTGCTAAATTATATCCATCTTTACCACCAGTTGCCGTTCCGTCGGCTCCTCCAGAACCGACTAGCGATGAAGGAACTGCTCAGTCATACAGGCTTCAAAAGATAAACGAAATTCAAAAAGAAATTGCCACAGAAAGAGACAAGCGTGCAAACTTGTCTAAAAAGTATCACAGAGGAGTGAGAGTTATAGCAGGAGTGGACAACGCTCTTGTTGTTTCTTCAATGGTGCTAGGTGCGGCGGGGATAGGAGTATTGAGCACAATCATTGCGGCACCAGTTGCAATAGCAATGGAGGGAGCTGCAATAGGTATAGGACTATTGTCTATCATTGGAGGTCAAACCAATAAAAAGCTATTAATGAAAGCTGAAAAACACGAAAAAATTAAAACACTTGCAGAAGCAAAATTGAACACAATAAGTGATCTTATATCAAAGGCATTGGCAGACGATCAAATTTCCGATAAAGAATACTCACAGATTCTAAGTGAACTAGACAAATTCAATCAGATGAAAGAAGAAATAAGATCTAAAATAAGAGTAGGTATAGACGAGGAAACAAAACAGTCCCTTATTGCGAAAGGACGTGAAGATGCAATTTTGTCGTTTCAAAACATGTTTAGTAAATCGAGAGAAAAACAGACGAACACCTCTCAATCAACGTAATTTTTAACGTATAAAATCACGTTAAAAATCACGTTAAAAATCACGTTAAAAATCACGTCTAAAATCACGTCAAAAAATCACGTCAAAAATTACGTCTCAAATCACGTCAAAAATTACGTCTCAAATCACGTCTAAAAACATTATTATTTCTATTTAAAAATGTCGTTTTTAAAGATAACAGATCCGGAAAAAAGGGACTCCATGGTGCATGAGTATCTTATGTTAAGAAATAAAATTCGTCAAGACTCTTTATCTGAAAAGCTAGGAGACATTGATCAACACATAGAACTAACAAAACTTTACAAACCTATCACCGATTCGCAAAGAAAGTTAAAAGAAGCAACGTCAAGTGCGATACAAGCACTGCCAGCAGCATTAGCAGCTACAACACCAAATGCCATTACTTTCCCTCAATACCCAAGCATACAAGCAGAAGAGGATAAAAGACCGAAAGAAACATTAATAGAACTAGGTTCAATAGCAACTGAATACTTGAGATCGATGGCAGGCAAACAATTAACCGATAAAACATTTGGACTGTATGATAAAGGTGGCGCTTTTTATATTGGAGATTCAGAGGTAAAACTATCTGGAGATGATATAATTGTTGGAGAAACAAAATATAATGGAACCCTAGGACTTTGGGAGCTAATAACATCGAAATATCCTGATTCCGATAAATATACTTCACAAGACATTGACTCCTACAAAACAATTTTACTAAACACCAATGCTATTGTGAATCCTGACACGGGAAAGGTTAAATCAAGTTCTGGAGAAAAGTACAGAAAAATTATTAAACCAATCTATGAAGCATATTTAAAACCTAAAAAGACACCCAAAATAATGAACTTATTCAAGAAAAAAGGAGAAGGAATAGCGTTAATGCCTTCTGATCCAAACAGACTCGTTGAAATGCTTACATTACGAGTTAATAGTTATAATGCAGGTAATACTGGAGTAAAAAATGAAATCATAGACATAGCAGATGAACTGGTGAGACAAGCGGTAATAGACAAAGAATATTATAAAAAATTAATGTTACGTATTTAAAAAATGATTGTTAAACGCAGGTATAAAAAAAAATACGTTATCGGCGGTTCTGGAATGTTTGATACCGTCTCAAATTTCTTTAAGCGAATGGTAGGATCAACGGCTGCGAAAACTGCTGCAAATGTCGCAAAAACGGTGGCATCAAAAGTGAGTAGCGCATCGAAAACAGAAATAGGTAAAACGGCTATCGAAGCCGGAAAGTCGGTTGTAAAAGAAGTTGGTTTAAAAGCTATTGATGTTGGAAAAGATGTAGCTATAGCCAAAGCTAAAGCTTTAATTGATGGATATAATGCGCCAAAAAATCACGAAGTAACGCAAGAATCGAGGGATGCGTTAGCGTCTCTCGTAAATATGGGTTCTATTAAAGAAACAAACATTAACAACTTGCTTGCGGGTTACGGCATCGGGGTGAAGAGAGGTACCGCAAGGGCAAACGCAATATCAATTCAAGATCTTGTAAAAAGGTTGAACACAGGATCCGGTCTTCGTCTGGCTTAAAAAAATTATTCTTTCTTATAAAAAGTAAGAATGTCGAGCGAAATATTAAATTTTACAGAAGCTATAACCGTTGATGAATCCATTGAAAAATATGAGTTTAAGGCGTATGAGTCTGTAAATGGTACGAATTTAAATTCACCGGGTACCATAAATATCGATATCGGGATGTATGATGTATTTGCTCATCCTGCGGAATCGTACCTACTCATTGAAGGTAAACTAACTAAAGCTAATGGGGATGCATACGCAGACGATGACGCAATAGCGTTAACAAACAATGGGCTTATGCATTTATTTTCCAATATTACGTATAAGCTATCCGATCAACAAATAGAATCGTTGAATCATCCTGGACAGGCTACGACCATGATTGGAATGCTAAAGTATCCGGATGGGTTTTCAAAAGCGCAAGGACTCAATCAGCTTTGGAGTAAAGATACGACGGCAACAGCTGCATTAGCAGATAACACAGGCTTTGCAATCAGGCAGGCATACCTTATTAAGAAGCCTGACCCCAAGGGAACATTCTCGTTCGTTGTTCCGCTGAAACACATTTTCGGCTTTTGTGATGACTATGACAAGATTGTGTATGGATTTAAACATACGCTCGCACTTGTTAGAAAAACTGACGACGATGCCATCTTTAGACGCAATGACGAAGATGCGGGTAAAGTAAGCATTGATAAATTGGCATGGTTTATGCCTATGATTTTACCTGCAGATAGTGAAAAATTTCAACTGTACAAATCAATTGAATCAAAGGTAACAGTACCCGTTCCTTTTAGGTCTAGACATTGCGAAAGTATTACAGTGCCACAGGGTTCTACATCATTCAACTGGAGACTAAGTGTAAGAACTCCAACCGAAAAACCGCGATACATTTTGGTTGGATTCCAAACTGGTCGCAAAAATAATCAAGAGGCAAATGCAGCGCTATTCGATCATTGCAATCTAAATAACATATATGTGACTGTTAACAATCAACGATACCCTGAGGCTGATTACAACTTATCTTTTCCAAACCATAAATTCTCACGAGCTTACTATGAAGCGGCTAGATTTAGCGAAAAGTTTTATGGAATGGATCCGCTGGTAACACAGAGTAACATTACACCGGCGGATTTCAAAGACCTGTTTCCTATTATGGTGTTTGATGTCAGCAAACAAAGTGAGCGGTTAAAATATGCATCGGTAGAAATGCAAATCCAGGCAACATTCCACCAGAATGTGCAAGCGGGAACAGAAGCGTACGCAGTTGTTATTTCCGACCAAATGATAAAATTTACCTCTGACGGATCTAAAATGTATATAGTGATGAAATAATAAAACAATAAATTAGCTTAAGTTTTTTTTTTTATATATAAAAAAAATGAAGTACACAAAGAAAGTATTAATTAAAATGCTAGAAAGTATTAACGTTCCTGCTACAACTAATCAAAGTATAATGGAGTTAATGTTGATTGCAAAGGAAAACGGACTAGATTGGAAACGAGAAGATGTTGTTATACCAGAACCTAATGAAAAAAAACCGCGGGGCAGACCTATACAGTTTTCGCCTAAAGTAATTGTTAAGTTAACGAATGTTGAAACTGGAGAGGAAACAACCTATAACTCAAAATACCAAGCAATAAAAGCGCTTGGTTGTAATATAAAAAAGAGAAACAACGGACAAGTGGTAAATGGAATGAGGTATGAGGTCATGTTTTTATAAGCAAAACACATGCTTATAAAAAAATTGAAATGATCTATATATTTTTTTTATATATATAAAATGAATAACAAAACTGTAAAAGAGTTGAAGAAAGCCGCAAAAGATCAGGGTCTGGGCGGATATGCGAAGCTCACAAAAGCTGAGTTGATAGCGAGGCTGAGCGGACACAACGATGAGGATTCGGGTGATGATGTATGGGAAAATGCAAGGGAGGATGCATGGGATAATGATGTATGGGAAAATGCGAGGGAGGATACAAGGGCTGAACCAGCTAAAAAACCTACTATGATAAATAGGTTATTTAATTGGGCTGTTAAACCTGTAAAGACTGCTGTAAAAAATAGCTATGATTGGGCTGTTAAACCTGTAAAGACAGCTGCAAAAAATAGCTATGATTGGATTATTACACATACACCAGAGCCTTTAAGAAAAGCAATAAGCGAAAAGGCTAATGCGTTTAAAGCAGAAGTCGAATCTATTTATAATAATTACTATAAGAAGCAGCAAAGAAGTGAAAGTGCCATTAAAATTAGTGAAAGTGCCATAGTAATTAAAGAAAGTAAAACTGCACTTAAACGTTTTGCAAGGCAATATGTTATTGATGGGGTTGAAAAAACTGATGCTCCAACATTTTTAGATATTGTTAAACCCGAAGTTGTAAAGTTTATGAGCAAACATCGTCAAATAAAAATGAATCTAGTGCTAGTGTGTGAGATGGAGCGGCATTCTATGGAACATGAAACTGGTGTAATCGAAAAAATACCCTTTGTTTCAAGAACTGAAATAGTATTGGAGGGAACTGATGTTGCTGAATTATTTACCCAAATGGTAGATAGAATTTTGGAATCGTTTGCAAATTTTCAAATGAAGGGAAGCAATTGGAGGCTAAAGTCCGTCATTAGACTGGAAATTAACACCGGTACGTATAAGCCGTTAAAAGGTAAATCATACATTCCATTGCCGAAAGAGTTGGCTGCTAAAAAGGCAATTATTAACATAAAGAATGAAGATGACGAATGTTTCAAGTGGTGCGTCACGAGAGCATTAAATCCTATTGTAAAACATTCCGAAAGAATAACCGAAGAATTAAAGAAACACGCAAAGTCGTTAAATTGGGATGGTATTAAATTTCCTGTTGCAGTGGATGAAAATGTAATAAGTAAATTTGAAAGAAACAACAACTTGAACATCAATATATTCGGTTATGATTCTAAAAAAATGAATATTTTCCCACTAATAATAAGTAAAAACAAAAGTGAAAAGGCTATTGATTTATTGCTGATTTCAAATGGAAAAACAAAACATTATTGCTTAATTAAAAATTTTAACAAATTAGCTTCAGGGCGAACTGAAACCAGTCACAATAAAATGAATTATTGTAAAAGGTGCTTAACAGGTTATCGAACAGTTGAGGGTCTTCAAAAACACAATGAATATTGTTCATTACACGGCGCACAAAAAATAGTGATGCCGGCAGAGGGAGCCAAAGAGTATTTCAAGCATTACTGTAGATCAATGAGGGTTCCGTTTGTAATATATGCAGACTTCGAATCGTTTATCGAGCCTATTAGTTCTTGTAATCCGAATCCTGCGACGTCGTTTACACACAAGTTCCAAAAGCATACGCCTAGCGCGTTTTGCTATCACGTGGTATGCTCTGATGGTTCATTGTATAGTCGAGAGCCAGTTGTGTATTCAGCTAAGAATCAAACAGATGATGTCGCGCAATTATTTGTTAACTCGGTTGAACAAACCACTAAGGATATTTACAACAAATTTAAATTTTCCGCGGAAAAAATATTCACAAAAGATGATCAAGTTAAATACGATGCTGCAACCACATGTTGTATATGCGAAGGTGACAAAGGCAAGTTTAGGTTAGAAAACAACACTGATAGCTATACAAAGGTTCGCAATCATTGTCACTTGACTGGAAAGTTTAGAGGAGCGGCACATTCAAAGTGTAATTTAGGGTATAAAATCCCTAAATTTTTTCCAGTATTACTACACAATCTTTCTGGATATGACTGTCATCTATTTATTAAAAAGTTAAGTATTGGAGGAAAAATTAGCTGCATTCCAAATAACGAGGAAAAGTATATTTCGTTCAGTAAAAAGGTTGTTTTTGACACGTATACAAACAAAAAAGGACGGAAAAAGCCTATTCATCGTGATATTAGGTTTATCGATACCTATAGGTTTATGCGATCGAGTTTGGATGATTTATCAGGAAATCTTACCGATGATCAGTTTCATGAATTGGCTAAGGTCTATAGCGGTAATGAGTTTACACTCTTGAAACAAAAGGGCATCTTTCCATATGATTATGTGAGCTCTGTTGAAAAACTCGCAGAAACGTCATTGCCCCCAAAGGAAGCATTCTACTCAAAGCTCTCGGGTGAGGCTATTAGTAATGATGATTATGAATTTGTAAACAAAGTATGGAAGGCTTTTGGCTGTAAATCAATAAGAGACTACCTTGAACTCTACATAAAGAGTGATGTCTTGCTGCTAGCCGACGTTTTCGAAAACTTCAGAGATGCTAGCAATAAATACTATAAACTAGATCCGGCATGGTATTATACAGCGCCAGGACTATCTATGGATGCGTGTCTTAAGTTGACAAAGGTAAAACTTGAGCTTATAAACGATTATGACGTGTTGCTAATGTTAAAGCAAGGTATTCGAGGTGGGGTTAGTACAATTTCAACGCGTCTTGGTATTGGAAACAATAAGTATATGGGCAATGATTATGATGAAAGCAAAGACTCATCGTTTATCATTTATCTGGATGCTAACAATCTCTACGGGTGCGCGATGAGTAAGCCACTTCCAACCGGGGGGTTTAAGTGGATGAATGAAAATGAGCTTAACGATTGGAAAAACATTTCATGCACAGAAGGACAGGGGTGTATTTTAGAAGTTGACCTGGAATATCCTGATGAATTACATAATCTTCATAATGACTATCCATTAGCCCCTGAAAACATTATACCTAAGGGATCAAAAGTTAAAAAGCTTATTCCAAACTTGAACAACAAAACCAAGTATGTAGTACATTATGAAAACTTGCAGCAGTATGAAAAGCTAGGGCTCAGAGTTACCAAAATTCACAAAGGAATTAGGTTTAATGAAAGCCCATGGTTAAAAACATATATCGACTTGAACACTAAATTGCGAACAGCTGCAGCTAACAACTTTGAAAAAGACTTCTTCAAGTTGATGAACAACAGTGTGTTTGGAAAAACAATGGAGAACATCGAAAATCGTGTTGATATCCGATTGGTTAATAATAATACTCAGGCGGAAAAGCTCGTTGCAATGGTTAATTTTGACCGCATGACTATATTTGATGAAAATTTAATAGCAGTACATATGAGAAAAACCAAGTTATGTTATAACAAACCCATTTATCTCGGAATGTCTATTCTAGACTTGAGCAAGACAATCATGTATGAGTTTCACTATAATTACATCAAGGCTAAATATGGGCAAATGGCCAAGCTATTGTTTACCGACACAGACAGTCTTGTCTACGAAATTAAAACTAAAGATTTTTATGCAGACATTTCAAACGATGTTGAAAGACTGTTTGATACAAGCGATTATCCAAAAGATCACCCCTCAGGAATTAAAACGGGTGTGAACAAAAAGGTTATCGGAATGTTTAAAGATGAGGCAGCTGGAAAACAAATAGAGGAATTTGTTGGACTCCGAGCTAAACTGTATTCTTGTAAAATGTATGAAGGAAAGGAAAACAAAAAGTGTAAGGGGGTAAAAAAGAGCGTTATCGAAAACACCATTACGCACAACGATTATAAAAACACGCTGTTTTCTCGTCAAGAAGTGCTAAGACCAATGAACGTTTTCAGATCATACGCGCATGAAATATATACTGAAACGGTCAATAAGGTAGCTCTTAGCGCAAATGATGATAAGCGTGTTATACTAAAAGACGGTATTCATACAATGGCTTATGGACATAACCTCCTAAGAAAAAAACAAAATGAGCAATAATCTCACAGACAATCAAAAAATAATAATAAAAAAGTTTAAGAGCGTGGGTGGGCGTGTTGTCCCCAACATCCCCATATACAGCACGTTCTCAAGCACATCACAACTTATTGATGTCGCAAAGCAACTAAAAAGCTTAAACGTTAGAGTAAGGTATGTGCGCGACAATTATCCCAATATGCCGGGAACACACTGGACGGCATGAATCAAAAACAAAACATTAATAGCACTTTATAAAAATGAGTTTTAATACTGAAAAGTATATTAATGTTGAAGGAGTTGTCTTACCAAACGAACCTCTTTCCAATTTCCAGTTAATAGATGCCGCTAAAAAGTTAAAAATTAAACACTTTAGGGGTGTCTATGTTCGCGATGAACTTCCGAAAAGCCCTAAAAAGGAAGAGTGTGGAATTCTAAATCTATGCGACTCGCGAGGAAATGGTACACACTGGACTGCATGGATCAAAAAAGGTCATGAAAAACTGTACTTTGACAGTTATGGGTTAGCACCGCCTGTTGAACTCGTCAGCTATATAAGGAATCCTGTGTATTATAATAGCGAAAGAGTACAAACGGATGGTGAGGTATTTTGTGGTCACCTATGTCTTTACATTCTTAAACAATGTGAGAGCGTAAGCTTACAACATGTGATAAACTCATTGTATTAAAAAAAAATGTGTATATAAAAATGTCTGTAAACATATTTGGTAAAACAAACGTCGGATCGTCGCAAAGAGTGATTTCAGGAGGGGTTACATTATCACAGGCCATTAATACGTTCTTAAGGCGAGATGGTAAAAATGCCGCTGACGCAAATATTAATATGGATTCTCACAATATAATCAATGTATTGGATCCTGCTAATGCTCAGGATGCTGCAACAAAAAATTATGTTGATACTCGCGCTGTTTCAAAGACTGGAGATACTATGACTGGTACTTTAGACATGAATGGTCGCGCTATAACTAATTTATTGGATCCTTCTGCAGCTCAAGGCGCTGCAACTAAAAGTTATGTTGATAAGCAAGATAGTGCTCAAATCATAACTTTAAATTCTTATGTTGATACTCATGCTGTTTCAAAGTCTGGGGATACTATGACTGGTGATTTAAACATGGGTGGTAGGATGGTCAAAGGATTACCTGTTCATTATCCTCCAACTACGTACTTAGGATCTGAAGCATCTAGTTGGTCTCAAGTTACTCAGTTAGTAAATGCTGAAGTTCAAAATGCGATTAAAATAACAAAGGAACTCATTACAAAGGAACTCATTACAAATACACCTAAAAAAAGTTATTCGGGTTATGTTCCAATTTTGGAGGAGAATATTAGTAGAACTGGATTTGTGGCCACTGCAAGTGCAGTGACTACTGATAAATTTCAAGCATACGGCGCATTTAATAGTCTTAATGCCGATGGATCTAATGGAAGCTGGGCCACACCTGCAAAAAAGGGATGGCTGCAAATTAAATGTCCTGAACCCGTGACAATTTGGAAAGTGGCGTTAAAAGCTAAAGCTATAGATGGTAAAAATATAACTGAATGGAATTTTTCTGGAAGCCATGATGGAAAAACATTTGAACCACTGTTGACATCTACGACTAAGTTGTTTGACTCTGCTAATGCTCCTTTGTTTTTCGATATTTCAACTACTACAGCATACCAGTATTATAGACTCGCTATACAAGCAAGTACTGGAGCCGGAGATCTTGGAGTTCAAGTTATGCAGTTGTATGTTTTATCAACGTGATTTATAAGTATCAAACTCTAATATAAAACATGAGATTTTATCCGTTTTTTCTAGAATGTAGTAAGCGTGAAACTGATAAGGAAAATAAGAGGTATTTGGAGCTTCTAGGGTTCGGAAAATGTGGTATGATTATTGACAAAGAAAATGGAACGTCTACCTTATTAAAATTCAATAAAACGTTTAAAATACCAAAAACATACAGCGTCCAACTGCATGATGAACTTAATCAAATGCTCTGGACTAAAAACGATGAGTTTGAAAAGATGGAAGCAACCATTAAAGAGTCAATGAAACAGTGGGTGAACGTTAAAAAACGGAATCAACTTAGGTTGATTGACAAATACGTGTTAAACTTAGAGTGTGATATAAAGGAGAAAAAATATCGCAAAGGTGCTATTACCACGGCATTCTTACTCGGAATGATCAAACCAAACGACATTGTTTACCAAGACTTTGAAATTAAACATATAAACGAAATATTTTTCAAAGGCCTTCACGAATAATGGTAGTGGTCGAAAGCCCTCCAGCCGCCGCGTTTGCGAATGGGATGCCGCCCTGAAATATGAAAAAGATATTATACATTTATATATATATAGAATTTCCTGAGGGATATATAATATCTTGAAAAAGATATTATACATTTATATATAGAATTGCCTGGGACACGGATGGGAAACGGATGGGAAACGGATGGGAAACGGATGGAAAACGGTTGGGAAACGGTTCTGTCCCAGAAGCCTAATTTTCCCTCTACTATTAATAACTTACCAAGGTCCTAAACTCTTCATCGTTCAGCTCTAAGTCTCTAATAAGATGGTAGTATGTACCGTAATTTTGACGGTTTCTTATGATGGCACGTGACAAGTACCTATGTCTGCGTTTCCGTCTACTAACTTGCAGTGCTGCCGCAGCATAAAAAATGTGTGCTCTTCTAATAACGACATCCTAATCCAAGTACCACCACGTTTGGAATGAGCTTTTTACACGGAAAGGCTTAAATAATAAGCGGATGCATGGAAACGATACTCCGTGTCCGTATACGGAACGCGGACACGGAACGCGGACCCGGAGCGCGGACACGGATGCATGGAAACCCGGCCTAATCCGTCCGTCTGTTCATTCGTCAATTCGCTAATCCGTCCGTTCGTTCGTTCCTTCGTACGTCCGTCCCTTCGTTCATTCGTCCGTCGGTCCGTACGTTCGTGCGGCCTTTCGTTCGTACATAACATAACATGAACTTTGTTCAGTCTGTGCGTCAATGTCACCTATCAGCCTTATCGTTACTGTCTCTCATAACGCCCCACTGTGGTGTGGTCTTATGTCAAATATATCTATCTTGGTCTGATGTGCGGATGTAGTATCTTTAAATGCGGCACATGTAATACAATAATTAATTCAAGCACTTACACTTAACAAAAAACACGATATTTCTTTATTTCCGTTATCAGTTTAAAAATGATGGTATTACTAAACAGTAAAACAGATTAATGCACTTGGCCGCTAGATGAATAATGTTATACAATTATTCTGGGCAAATTTATTATTTCAAAACATTTTTAGTTGGCAATGTTATTCACGTCCAATAAATTCATCAGTTCTTCTTATCAACCAGATGCCTGTTGTCTGCTACTGTTTCTTATCATAATTGTATATATTACAATACACCATCAGCGGCCGAGCGCAGAATACTGCGCTTGGCCGCTAATTTTTGTTGTGTGGATTGCATCAAATTAAAGGTCAAATTCCGATTAAGTGCGCGTGCCATTGAACGTTAAGTTAAGCGAGAGATGGGAATTAAATTACCGTACACATAATTAAGAACTGAAACTATTCTGTCAGCTTGATTTATAAATCATGTTTCATCGCGCCAATATATTCATTATTTCAAAAATTGTGTATAAAAGCAAAACGATTGAAATTATGTCCGAAACCCAGCTTTTCACATAAAATGACCTTGAACATAACGCCAGCAGACCCGATTGAATACACCTCATTTATTCCAATCAGGTAAATAACAAATACAATAATAAAACAGGGGAAGTCTACACTGTGTATTAGCAACCTGCTGTGATGATCCCTATCTTGTCAGCTCAATACACAGGCACCTGGCTACCGTACTGGAAAAAAAGGATGAACTGCCAAAATAACTGATTTCGTTTATTGCTAAACTGTTGTGTACATTTTAAATTAACAACGAGAATGGATCAATATCACCGTTGCACATTTTAATTAATTTCACAGTAATCTGTTCTTTAAATAGTGATAGCCTAATGAAAGACGGCGCTAATAAAGAATAAAGTGTGAAGGTGGATATTAAGAAATAAGATCCATTTTCGCATGACACTGGCAGTATAGAATGTAGTCTTATATAAATAAAACACATTTAAGACATGGATGAAAGATAAATAAGACACATTTGAATCTCTCATTTCTTAAAAAAAATAAGCACGTAGTCCAAAATAAATAAGATACGTTTAAGAAACAGAAAAAAATAATAAAACATACATTTGCATATTTCATTTCTTAAAAAAAAGCTCGTGAATCTGAAGCAATACATTTATTTCTTACACATTATTCTAAAAGTCGACAGACAACATAAGTTCAATGAGGGAACCACAATTAAATAAGATCCATTTTCGCATGATACTGGTCTAACGAATTTTTCAAACATTCAATTAATAGAGAGCAATATCTGGCTGTCATCATCGAACCTAAATTTGGTTGCAATGGAAGTCAAAATTGATGTGTAATGTTTTGTTTTTCAACTTCTTGCTCCAGAAAATGTTTTTTATTTACTTTCTCCATGTACATTAGTTAGTCCGTTTTAGCGTTATGATTAACTCAACAATAATGGTGAATTGAGTGTTTTTATCAAAGTTGTAACATTATGCAGTTCATAAGGAAGACGTTATACGAAATCTAGCAAAATAACGGCGCACAGACATTTCACTTAACAAACGTAGTAGGTGTACGTTTCGGCGGCTACTGCGTCTGACTGCACTAAAATAATTACGCTTTAATATCAAATGATCAATTATATTCAAGTCACATAGAAGCCGCTCATATCTTATTGAGACGCAAGGTAAAGGGTGTTATAAATGGGCTTCAGTTATCTGAATCCGTACCTATGTTGTCCGAAGATAAGAGTCACTGGAATGTGGAAAAATTAATGGAACCAGTAACACAGCCTGCTTGCCAAATTCACTACACCCATAATTACCATTGGGTCGTGTCGATTTTGCATGATAATCAAATATTTCTATTGGACAGCTTAGGTAACGATCGTTCTAGAGACAGATTAATACCACATGGCCTTCAAATACAACTTTCAGTATTATATGGTAAAGACAAAGAATACATAGATATCACAATTCCGACCGTGATGAAACAAAACAATAATGTTGATTGTGGAGTTAATGCCATTGCCTTTGCTACCCAGTATTGCCTCAATAAGCAATTGGAATTCGAAATAATTTTTGATTCTTCTAAAATGAGATCGCACTAGATGCACTGCTTCGAGCAAGAAGAGATATCTCTTTTTCCGGTCACCCAAAAAACGTTAAGTAAACGTAGTATGCTTCACGTGAAACGCGAACGGATAAATAACTACTGTTTGTGTAATCTTCCCGAATGCGTTGACAATATGATTCAATGCGACCGATGTCCTTCTTGGTATCATAGATCGTGTATAAAAATACCATTGGATGTGTCAATGAATGATAAAGTTTTTGTTTGCATTAAGTGCAATGTAACTGACTGCTCAACTGACATACCGACCGCCTCCAATTAATCTAATACCGACTAAATAATTGTCACCGTAAACATAAAAACATCATTTTAAAACGACCACATCAGTCTAGCGCCAGCAAATAAAAATACCAAAAAATCGCGCGATCTATATACTTATACAAAATATAAGTACAATCCTATCACATAGCAGGATTTTGGTGACCGGTTGCCTTCGGTATTATGCCGTACGCCGACTCGCCAACGTCCTGCACTATCTCTACAGGCTAGTGTACATAACATGTGACTTATAATTTAAAAGTTGTGCAAAATAACTGTTAATGCATTTCCTTACTAACCTCTGTGTATCTATATCTATCCAGTAGTCGAATTCAAAATATCTAGAGTAGGGCGTACCAGTAGGCATTTGTACATAATAAGGATGTTTCAAGTTATGTCAATATTGTTTCAGTATATTTTTATACTTAATTGTTTCATGACATCAAGTTATACTGAAGTCGTAATTCTGCGTAAATTTCTTGTTATGTACAGTTTTTGAAAATTGTTTTTTTTCCATAGTAACGAAGTAATGGTTAGGAGAAATACAAACTTGTTAAAACACTGTCATTTGTTAGACTTGTACTCGCGCGTTTCTGTTATGTTTTGCAGTCAAACCCATGTGTTACTGTCGTGCCATTCCAGTGGTGTCACGAGATTTCGTCAAACTACAAGAATGCTACAGCACGAAGAAAATACCAGAACATTGTGCTCATAATTTTCATAAGACAATTAAATGATTTTCACTTTTTCCATTCACCTATATTTATACTCGAACTGTTATTGTTATAGTTGATGTTTGCTTACAGTTTATACTTAACGATTGTTAGTAGCATATATTACAATATATGTTTGTACTGACCGTATATTTTAATAAGACTAATACTTAAATCCCATAAACTGTTGCTTGTTGTTTTTACAGCTTATTATTAAGTTATCTTTATTGTCGATAATGAGCCTTTGCACACACTTTTTCGAGCCAATGTTTGAAACTTAAACGGAAAAAAAACGATCGCTTACATCTAATTTTACTTTGATTGTTCGTGTGTTCATACTGTTAAATGACAAATGGTCGATAAAGTGAAGTAAGATCAACAAATAATACCCACTGTAAGAACGTGACCGTCGCGTTTAAACGTGAACTCAACGAACGTTTTTATTGTGGTTCGCGAACGTTATCTACATCGTATGCGTTAAAACAATTTCTATCAATAACTGCATTAACCAAAATTAAAGTAATATTTTCATAAAATTATAATAGTTGATGACTTATTATGCATTTTTCAAAGAACAGAATTAAAAACAAAGTACATGCATTTTTCAAAGAACAGAATTTAAAACAAAGTACATTTAAAAAATCTTCGTTTATATGTTGCTTTGAACCAAAACAAGAATCATTTGTGGCTCGGCACGAGATAAGGACACCACCATCTTGTCAAGAGATGACTTCTTCATTATAAAAGTGCAAAATCTGACAAATTAAAATCAGAAATTTTAGCTCTGACTTCTCAATAGGGACGAATTTGTGACACTTTTTATGTTTACTATTTAACACCGATTTTGATTAAAAGCAAAACAAGTATCATGTGTGGCTTGGAACGAGATCAGGACATCACCATCTTGTCAAGAGATGACTTCTTCATTATACAAGTGTAAAATCTGACACATTATAATCTGAAATTTGCGCTCTGAATTCCCAGGTGGGGACGAAGTTGCGACACTTGTGATGTTTAGTCTTTAACACCGTTTTCGCAAATTTTGTCAATAAAAGCCAAACGATTTTATGATATGCAGTGCATGTAATGACCAACCTTATGACTGTTAGCCTCGCCACAAATGCCGTTGTAAATGGTTAAACTGCTTAACACGTACATTGGGCCGCAAAATGTAACAGGCAAAAAAAACATAATGATATCATGGATGAAATGAAAAGACAAATCCAGCGTATTTCATAAAAAAATAAGATGATTGAAAGGCCATTACATAACATAACAAGGTATGTGTTTGTAAAACACAATACACAATGTCCCTTTTTGAGCGATTTCGACCCATATATTTGACCTTTGACCTTGAAGGATGACCTTGACCTTTCACCACTCAAAATGTGCAGCTCCATGAGGTACACATGCATGCCAAATATCAAGTTGCTATCTTCAATATTGCAAAAGTTATGATTTTGACCCATATATTTTACCTTTGACCTTGATGTTTTTGTAAAAAAAGTGTGACATGTGCATAATACACCCCATTTAAAATCAATGGATGCAATGTAAAAAAGTACATTAGTCACAGGGAGCTAGAGACAGACAGATTTGGAAACTAAAACAAGCAAATTCATTGATAATGTGTAAACAGTGCTGAGTGAACATAGAATTTCTTGTATTCAAAAGCTTGTGCAGAAACAACATAACATTTCTACATTATATTCCCTTAAAATACTTTATCATGCTTAATATTCATAATTATGGATGAAAGGCTGATTAAAAAACAGACACAAGATATACATCAATGCCATTATAACCACATATTCACCCTTACAAAAAAACTGTATTTTTAAATTCTTTGATGAAAACTGACCTCTTAAGTCTTCAATTAAATACTTGATATGTTAAAAAGGTCCATCACAAGACAATTACTGGGCAATACATGTATATAGTCCGTGTTACCACCCACACACAGCTCAAACTGACGGTTAGATGTAAACATGGTAAGGTAAGGTTGCACCAGGATCTGCCAGGTTCATTTGTGAAGATCTGCAATGAAAATATATAACAATGACTGATAATTTATGACTGCAACGTTCCACAAACACATCAATAATACATCAATACAGTGGTAACCACATGTTATTTTTCCCTTCATTGTTGTTTTTCTTATTGAACTTAATATTTGTAAAAATAACACAACACATTATTAATCAAATGATACACTGTTATCAACATGAAAATAAGATTTTTGTTTTGTACATAATTTTATTTCTGTTCCCTCCAGATATGCATAGTGAAAAGAGCTAAGGCATTTTTGTTTAATAAATTCTGTTAGTTTTTATCTAAACATCCGCATACCATGGATAAGATAATCAATAAATCATATGTTGTTTTTCCTAATGGAAAAAATAGAATAAATAGTAAACACAAATGAGGTAAACAATACATGGTGTGAGTCATACCATACCTGCTTATTACAGTGTAAGCACATCTTTTGGTACTATGTCATTATTCCCAATCAGTATGTTATGATGTGGATCAGCTTTGGAAACATGCCCCTACATGTATATCATTGGAGTTCTTCACTGAAACAACAAGATACAGGCCTTAATAAAATTATTGCAAAATATATATGTGTGGTTTTAATTATATTTAAACATAATATATTACAAATAAAAAAAAATGCCCGCACAAGTATTGAATCTGGTAACAATCTTACCAATATTCCAAAACATATGAGCAGACAACCTTTAAATTGTCTAAAACTGGAAACTATAGTCTCTAAAGTGACTTCCAAATTTGTGTTGTTCTACATTTTTTATTTCTTTTTTGTTTTAACGAATCAATATCTTTGCGCATCACTGCTTTAATTTCAACTTGATCATGAACACTTAATTGACATTGATAACGCATTCATTAATCCTTTCAGTGCGGGAACCAAATTTTGAAGGCCTTTGCAAACAGTTTGGATCGAGATGAGACGCCACAGAACGTGGCGTCTCATCTGGATCCAAACTGTTTGCTATTCTGATAGTATTTTTTGAAAAAAAAATCAAAGAAATGCTAATTGTAGAAATTCAGCAGACGACATTTTAGCAGACGACAAATTTCCCAGCATGTAAAGGGTTAATTCTGGTGTTACAAATAGAATTGCGATTGCTTACAGTCCATTACAGGATTGCACACAGATTTTTAACACAAATTTTATAATACATGTACAGTCAAGTTACCATTACCGGATCAGTAGCGTAATAAAGTTGTTCTGGTGAAAAGCAATAAATGTTTTGAGACTTCTTTTACATCAGTTTGATTAAATATTACCTTTGCTCGCTGATTCAGCATATAGTCTTATTTTTAAACGCAGGCAAAATGTATTTGTGATACCTTTTTTTCGCAGCAGAATTCATGCATTAACAGATCAGTTGTAGCCATAACGGATCACGTGATCGAAACCACTCAGGGGGCTTCTACCACGCTATTTGAACTGTCGAAACATGAACTGTGTTGTTTACAATGCCCAAATTACATTGCCAGTTGTAAATTATATTCATTTGTTTTTGTTATAATTGTTTTCTATATGTGATTGAAAATGCTGTGTTCAAAATATCATCCAAAACTGACAAATATTTATCGGGAAGCGCATTCTTGAACATGAAAGTGATCCTCTATGGGTAATAATCCGGTAATGGTAACTTGACTGTATCTACTACAACCTAATTCCATATTCATTTGACAGTCTTTCAGCTATCAATTGATCAACAGTTATACAATCATCTTAAAAATAAATCAAGTGAAAGTAGAAAACTTTGAGAAGCATATAAGCACTAAAATGTATCAAAGATGTGTTACTACAGTTGATGTCATTATAAAATCGTATAATAAGAAATGATTTGACAGATAAATTGTGAAGCGTTTTAGATTTTGACAACTGTGTAACAGACAGAAATATGCAAATTCCGTAAGCGTTTTAGTGAGACCCGATTTTTTGCTAATTTTACAACACATTTCTTTTTGTTAAAAGTAGACCAACTTAGTTGGTAAGAATATTTGTAAAATATCTGTTTTAATATGAATTTATGTTTTATATAATATAAAGTTATAGCATGTTTGCAGTTACCTTTTTTACTAGTGAAACATGTTTGTCGTTTGATACATGCATGTAAATGGGTATGACTAGATACCGAAAACAGTACTGTTTTCGCGAAAACAGTAATTTTACCGAAAACATTTAGATTTCCCACCTTTACATCGTGTATTCGTGATAGTGGCGTTAAATTACGATTTCATTAATGTTAACTCCAGTACGCATTTAAATGAAACTATATATATTAACTATTTGTTTTTGAAAAAAAAGCATTTTATTTCTGTTTAAAAACGGAAGCATTATATATTACGAGGACATGATACCGAAAACAGTGAATTAACCGAAAACAGGAAGATTTCTAACCTTAACATCGTGATAATGGCGTTAAACTATGATTTTAATTAATGATTACACCAGTACGCATTTAAAAGATGCTATATATTTATTATTTCTTAAAAAACAAACATTTTATTCCTGTTTAAAAACGGAAGCATTATATGGTCCTCTGATGTTTCGCCCCCAAGACATTTCCGCCCTGGTCAATTCGCATCTGGTCGTTTCGCCCCCATATTAGCGGAACACTAGGTGTTGAGTAGTTTAATTGGTGACCATTATATAATCATCAAAGAAAGTACCCTGAAGCATGAGTCTTAAATTAACAATGCATTTCATTCCCTCATTATGTAATTGTGATAAAACAGGTGTTAGTTATGGTAGGTATAGCGCTTACCATTTGTAGAAAACGAAATGTGAAAACATTTGGAGATCCGTATTAAAAAAAATAACAGTGCTGCTATATATTGTAATGTAAATAATTACGACTCATTCAGTTTATAAATGTGCTTTGCTGTAATTTATTATTGTGTGCTATGTATACTCGAATAAACTATGTGTTCTGTTCTATTATATTCATATTCATGTAGTGCAATTTCATATTTAATACAATACAATGTATGGAAATAAAGCATTTGGTTTCTTGTATACGTGATATTCTATTAGTATTAAACTATTTATTAAATTCAATAAAAAATGACTTTGTAAATGGAAATAATATTAAGAAAGTGATGACATATTATAATGTTAAAGTCGTAAGACAAAATTAAACATCTTAACTGCGATAATTTCCATTTATTAACTTGACAGCTTACGCACAAAGTGGTGCTTGGGTAACAATCAATTACTGACACCCGCCTTCGATTGTCAATAAATAAACAAACCAGTTTTCTTTTAAAGTGCTCCCTTAATGGATATTTGATTAACAGTCTGAACAGGTGTTATAAACATGCCATTCAATGCGGACAGCTTATCTGTTAGAACATTGCCGCTAATCCGATGTTGTTGCGTAATGTTATTTTAACTATCAGATAAAGATCGTCGTGTATTCGCTGCACAGTAAAAAATATTTTATAAAATGTCGGTTTTTTTAGGGTTATTATTATTATTTATTTATTAATAATGAAATGATAACTCAACTTGTTCTGTTATGTACATGATTTACTAATAAAATGATATACATTTACTTATTATAAAAAAGTTATTATATAATCCATCACTACCTGCGTGCTTGCGGAAAACCATACGGACCACCAGACATGGAGTAATGTACGCTGTCGAACTCGCCTACCTGCGTGCCTGCGGATAACTACTGAAATATCGAATGTGTTCATCGCTTTGTTTTAAATTGTTATTTTATGCCAAATAAATAAACAAATAGACGCTACGGACATTTCTTCGTGTTGTCATACGCTGTTATGTTTATGTACTTCATAAAATATATAAATAAAGAATGCTTTCATTGTCGTTTTAGGTAACTAAACTACTGAATTATCGTATGTGTTCATCGCGATGTTTTACACTATTATTCTACGTTATTTTATGCCAAATAAATAAGCAAATAGACTCTACGGACTTTTCTTTGTGTTGCTTATACGCTGTTGTGTTTATGTACTTCATAAAATATATAAATAAAGAATGCTTTCATTGTCGTTTTAGGTAACTAAACTACTGAAATATCGTATGTGTTCATCACGTTGTTTTACACTGTTACTCTACGTTATTGTATGTCAAAAGAATAAATAGGTCAGAAAAATTATTTCTTTTTAGTTTTTTGTTACTACTCTAGAGTCAAGATTATAAGTTTAATCATTGACGTGATAAATAGCCTCTTATTAAAAATTATATAATGGTCACCAATTAAACTACTCAACAACTAGTGTTCGGCTAGTATGGGGGCGAAATGACCAGGTGCGAAACGACCAGGGCGGAAACGTCTTGGGGGCGAAATAACTAGGGTGCGAAAAAACTTGGACGCGAAACGTCTGTAAATCCATTATATGTGGATATGATACCGAAAACAGTTGATTTACCGAAATCAATTGAATTTCCCACCCTTTACATCGTGAAAGTGGTGTTAAACTATTAATGAATGTTTACTCCAGTTCTCATTTAAATAATGCTACATATTAATTATTTATTTTCTCAAGAGATTTCGTGATACTCTGGTATTTAAAATGACACCAGGTATGGTATACCTGAACGAATGAAAAAACACACTTCTGAATTCGTTTGTATTATGAAAAAGGATAAATACAAGCATGAAACATACCCTAATTACTCTTAGTTTTCGGTTAACTCTTTTTTGTGATTCTTAATATTCCGACATACGGGTTTTAGTCCATAAATTGACTCTTAATTTTTAGGACAGTACATTTCACAGCATTATTTTGCCAGATTTCTTCCCTATTTTCACTTATCTTGTTTCACTTCGATCATGCATTTTCATGACCAGATTAAAGTAATAAAATCTGGCAGATGAATCCCTTAGGGCTATGGCCCATTACATTTGTGTAATAGGGTTAAAATCATGTTTGCCGGTTTTAAACAGAGGTTTCACACCTATGACAAATATACTTAACACTTCAAACAACGTAATGCACGCCTATTGTTATACAAACAATTGAAGGTGTTAGACAATGACTGACGAAGAAAGAAAGAATTCATAGGTTGTATATAGAGGATATTTGTTGGATTCGGTGGATTATCGATTTTAATTCACGAGTGATCATAGAAAATAATATTTTCACGAGTGGCGCAGCCACGAGTGAAAATATACATTTTATATGATCACGAGTGAATTAAAATCGATAATCCACCGAACCCAACAAATTTTCTTTTTATTTTATGCTTTTTTTCACAGTTTATATACATTGTTAAAGAGTTTAACTAAAGAATTACGTTGGGATAATTAAGTCATTTCGTCCAAAAAATGACGTCATTTAACATAAACAGTGAAAATTATCGATAATTCTCACTGATAATTTTCATTGTTTGAAACAGTGAAATTATCAGTTTTAATTCACTGATATTTCTCTATAAACCACCGGAGAGTATAAAATAAATTTTGTTTATTGTATATTAACTTTCTGTACAAGAATAAATCAAGTGAAAATATTTCTAATCAAATGAAAATATATATAAAAGTAACTAAACACGATTCAATACGTTAATCAAACATTGCCGACTTTGCAAACTAATATATTAAAGCGATCAATTTTGACACCCATTTGTTATGTTGTTTTTGGTATCTGTTTTCGGTAGTATTTATTTGTTTCTTACTTTGAATTAGGGTTATTGAATTAATAGACTTCTATACAAATTAATAAAATAGAATTGGTGATGTATTATCCATATCTATTTGTTGCTAACATATTGAATACATACTGTTTTCGTATAATTGTTCACTGTTTTCGGGAGTATATTTTACTGTTTTCGTATATGAAAAAAAAATGCAGATTATTTTTATTAAAATAAATTTTATTTAAAAGTTTTAACATATATGTTTAAATATCTTTAAACTACAATTTTTTTAAACCAGGCATAGGAAAAAAGCGATGTTTTCGTCTTAATATTCAATGTTTTCTTTCATATAATAAAACACTGTTTTCGGTAAATTTTATTGTTTTCACGAAAACAGTACTGTTTTGGGTATCTAGTCATACCGCTTATAAATATCATTCTACTTATGCAAGCAAACTCAAAGCATTCCAATTAATTTCCAAACTATGTCCTAATATAACCAAAAAACACACGTCCTTTTGTTGTCTGAGCTATCCGTAAGCCTGATTCTTACCTGTATATGCTATACATTATCAAAAGTTAACTGTTTGCATTTATAGCGCGATGGCTACAATTATTACTAAAGATACAGGTATCCAGGTATGACATTAATTATAATGATTATGTTTATGTAAAGGAAAACTTAAATAGTTTGCAGTTGTTGTTTTTTTAGATTTTAGGCTGACATTTGGCCCTATTCCAAGGCTCATAAAGTATGTACAGCGATTTTTTTTTGCTCAAAAGGGAAAAGTACCTGTACCAGGCCAATTAGGAAAATTGTGCGCAAAACCCCCTGAAATTGGGAAAATTTGCGTCGTGAAGTCTTCATATTTGGAAATTGGTGTATTTAATTTGTTGCTCCCAAATACTTTTAAATTGATAGCTAAATGTTGTCAATATTATATTTGCTTAGGTTCAAGTCAGAGAGATGCATAGGGAAACTAACTAAATGTTGCATTTTATTTAAAAAAAAATTTTTTTTACAAACTTTCTATAGTATAAGGAATTTTGTTGACAGCAATTGGGAAAGTCCTAATTGGGAAAGCGCCGTTTTCCGATACTTTATAAAGAAGGAAAAAAATAGCTGATTTATTTTTCCAAATTACTTTTCAAATTTTCCAATTTTGAAGTTTAAAACAAAATTATTATTTTTTAAATCTATCACACAGTTATGTTTGTTTCCTATGCAGCATTTTGACAGGGCTCTTGGAAACGCTTAATCAAGCGTATTTGTACTCATAAATTTGAAAAATGACATCTATTTGAAACCAATTGAGAGTCCCCAGGACGCACCTTTTTAGATGGGCACTTTAGCGCCCGTCTAAAGTGCTTAGTGTGAAATTCAGGTCGATACGACTAGGTATGATTAACCCAATACCCGCTTGCGTATCCGCGCAAGAAAGAGTTGTATAATTTATGCAAGAGGTTTGAGTTCTCCAATTATGTGTATTCACAAATGGCAACATTATATTAATATCGTGTTACATTCAATATTTTCGAACGGTGTTTTATAGAAAAGAATCAATAAACAATGATCGTATTGTACGTGTCGCGGAGGAGATTGTTTATGAATGATTAAAATAGTCCACTTTCTGCTGCGTGTGCGTGACGTAGTATTTTCGCTCAGCTCATTCATAAATCTGAGGCTGGCGATAAACAAAGGGGAGTCCGTGTGAGAATAACGCAGTAGTATAAGGTTACGCTTGTTTATATTCACAGGTCTCAATTAATAATACGTTGACCACGAGTTCAACAATTATTACAGGGATACGATAGACAACATAAAAAAATGTTTCATTATCGCTGGAACTGTTAAAAAAACATGTAAATATTACAATAATATTCTCTAAAAAATGTAGTCTTGCTGTTTTGAAATAAGGTTTGGAATTTTGTTTTCTAAATAACTTAATTCAAAACAAAAGTTTAATTATAGTGTTTTTGACTTGTTAGTCGCATATTTACCGCATTATAATGTGTGTTATAATAGGCAAACCATACATTAGTAAAATTCAATCTGCCTTCGCACATAGAAGGAATGGGTCAATTAGGTGCTGCGTTTTCTTTGCTTACTTCAGTTAGAGGTCAATTATTTAAGTAAAAGCAATCACAAGGCTCCGACTTCAAAGGAATTGCGGAGCTTTCTTACATAATAAAAGTCGTAGTCGCATGGTATTTGCGTTTTGCGTCCTATTTGGTCACGTGGTTCTTTTTCCCGGTAGTTTTGGCATTCATGATATATGAGGCTATTAATAGATGCGTCTGTCGATAAACAAAGGAAAGTTTACGGGTTATAACAACGCAATAGGTTACGCTCTCGCATACAACTCAATGACGTAGTACAGGTCGTAAAATGAGAGATTCGGGAAAAAGTTGACGCTTATTTATATCAAAGACCCATATTATCTATAGGTCTTTGTTTATATTCTCAATTTATAAAACGTTGAACATAAGTTCAACAATAACTTCAGCGATATGATAGACAAAAAAAAGTTTAATAATTGCTAAACCCGAATATAACAATTTATAATAATAATACGAATGCAATAGCAGAAGGTTAGTAGAAGGTTAAGCTTGTTTATATTCACAGTTCTCAATACATAGACAGTTGGATATGAGTTCATGAATTACTACAGGCATACTATAGGCAACCTCGAAAATGCTTTTTAATCGCTAAAACCGAAAACAACCTAATATATTATATTAAATATATTTATAACAATAAATGTCTTTTAAAAATGTAGTCGGCGTATACGCTGACTTTAAAATAAAGTTAGCAATTTACTTTTCTAAATAATTAAATACAATTAAACAAAAGTTTAACTATTGTGTTGTGTTTTTCACTTGTAAGCTGCATATTCACCGCATGAAATGTGTGTTAGCATTGTCAAACCACACATTAGTGTGAGTAAAATAAAAAATATACTACGGGAGAGCACTTCATATGTGTCCTCATATGCCTTATTATGAGTATCTTTCTTCACTATCGAAATATATCGTATGTTTATATTTGATTTAAACGCAGTTTTCTTTCGACACATTTAAATCACACGTCAATAGCGCCGTCATGCGAAAATGGGTCTTATGCGTTTCGGCAAGCGTTTGTTAAACCCAACATGTGCTTTTGCGCAGTCAGGCCATAGGCGACGCTGTTCGCTTTAAAATCACTCAATATGTTATGTTTCTCCTTACCAGAAGGAGTGATAGCTGAGTGGGCTATTTATATGATGGGCGCATATGGAATAAGACCCATTTTCACATGACGAGGGTCATTACAAATCTCATTGCGAATTGAAAATGCCACATTTAAGAACAATGCTTTTTGATACAAAATTGAATTGAAAATAGCAAACTTGTTAATAATGGCAGCCTATCCACACATTAAGGAATGATTTCCAGACGTGCTGACCAAGTACGGCAAACATTGTGGTATGATAATTAAACGATTTTCTCTTATCGTGACACTATACTATTTCGCTAATGATTGTTTTCTCATCTTGGAGGCGAAAGTGAAATTCTGCGAGATGGATTGTAACGCGTAATTGTAACAGGGCCACAATTTGTGTCGTTTGAGCATACAGAGAGTATTCCGGAATTCCTTACACTGAACAGTGCTACATCCTTTGAATTGAGCACATACGCAGTGATGTAGCAAAAATTCAGAGGTTGTATCTCGAATCAGCTTATTAAATATTCGAAAATATTCATGCGTGTCTGTTGGCGTTATGTAAAAGTCACTAAGATGAAAACTGAAACAGCTACGCCTAAAAGCGCATGAGTGCTCTATACCTATGTTTATGTTAGCGTTGTTGACACCATGTGAACTGCTCGGGTAATAAGTAAAGCATAAACAGCAATGTTTATATACTTTTATTCCTCCATATACAAGATACGAAGATTGTTGTATATTTTGAATTTGTATATGGTGTCAAAAATCAAAGTTTTGTACACGGAACTTTCATTATGAATTTATATTCTTGGTGAGATAGTCATTTGATATTAGAAAAAAATATTCCTTTAATATGATGGTGACTGCAAATTTTCTTTATATTAAGTTATCATAACCATTTTCATCATACTTTCTATGCTTTCAGAACTTCCAAAAAGCATGTTGTTTTTATTTTGTCTTAGTTATTTCTATGAAATAATAAGGATGATAAAAAATGCACACAAAACTCGACCCGTGCGCTATGACACACACTTTATAAAGTTGAATGGCGTGTGTTCATTTCAAACTTGCGATTGATTTTCAAAAATGAATTGCGTGTTAAATTATGCAATAGCGAACATCTTCAGTGCCTTCAGCGCTTTGATTGAATATCTGGGATCTTCAAGTCAATCCATTAACAAACAAAACCTGTTGGGCAACCTCCTATTTAAACTCAACCCAACACAATTTATTTCCTCACACCTGTTTAAAATCGAATAAATCAAGTGCAGTAATGTTTCTAAATTGTTCCATAGTTTTCCCACATCCCATCCTCTAGAAAGCTAAGCCCTGAGGCTTTATATGACAGTATGAGCATGCTTCCAGTAATGTAGTATTAATTGACACCTTTAAAATAGCTGCTTGCTGATGTTTACAAATTTACAATTTTAACTTCCTAGAAACTTGCCCTTCAAAGACGTTTGATGTCTGCCAACACCATTCACAACTTGCAGTATTTTTCAGGCATAGGTTTAATTGATGTCATTTGGTAGCACTGTTGTGATTGTCAAAGACTTTTGTATTTAACAGGTTTTATTGTTGTTTCAAATGGAAATATCATTGCAGGGTAATGATGTTTTGGGTACAAAAAAAGTAAATGTATATAAGTGTGGTGTGTATGTAAATATATGAATCACTTTCATGCACACTTGCCTTAAAAGAGATGTTTATTTTATTTTGTCTACATGCTTTTTAGCTCACCTGAGCACAACATGCTCATGGTGAGCTTTTGTGATCGCCTTTTGTGCGTCATGCGTCGTCCGTCGTGCGTCGTCAACATTTTGCCTTGTGAACACTCTAGAGGCCACATTTATTGTCTGATCTTCATGAAACTTGGTCAGAACATTTGTCCCATTGATACCTTGACTGAGTTCGAAACTGGGTCATGCTGGGTCAAAAACTAGGTCACTAGGTTAAAAAAAGAAAAACCTTGTGAACACTGTAGAACTCACATTTGATGCCCAATCTTCATGTAACTTTGTCAAAATGTTTGTCTAAATGATATGTTGGTTGAGTTCAAAAATGGTTCTGGTTCTGTTCTGTTGAAAAACATGGCCACCAGGGGGCGTGGCAGTATTCCTTATATGGCTATAGAGAAACCTTGTGAACACTAGAAGTCACAATTTTTGTCCAATCACCATGAAACTTGGTCAAAACACTGGTTTCATTGATATCTCGGACGAGTTCGAAAATGGTCCAGATCGGTGAAAACATGGCCGCAAGGGGGCGGGGCAGTTTCTTCTCTATATATATAATGAAAACATGTGAACCCTAGAGAAGTCACATTTTTTGTCCAATGTTCACATGAAATTTGGTCAGAGCATGTGTTTTCTGAATATGATATTTGAGTTCCAAAATAGTTTGGATCGGTAAAAAAGCATGGCCACTGGGGGGGGTCATTTTCCTATATAGTTAAGCAGCTTGTGAACACTCTAGTTTAGCATGTCAAGGGAAGTAACTGCAAAATGGCTTTTGAAAAATTATGTTGAATTGACAGAGTTATCTCCCTTTCTAGTGCTCATGGTGAGCTTTTGTGATCGCCTTTTGTCCGTCGTCCGTCGTGCGACATTGACATTTGCCTTGTTCACTCTCTAGAGGCCACATTTATTGTCCAATTTTCATGAAATTTGGTCAGAAGATTGGTTTCAATGATGATAAGTTCGAAAATGGTGACGTTTGCTTGAAAAACATGGCTGCCAAGGGGCGGGGCATTTTTCCTTATATGGCTATATATGGCTTTAGCAAAATCTTGTTAACACTCTAGAGGCAACATTTATTGTCTGATCCTCATAAAACTTGGTCAGAAGATTCATCCCGATAATATCGTGGATGAGTTCGAAAATGATGTCGGTTTGTTGAAAAACATGGCCGCCAGGGGGCGGGGTATTTTCCTTATATGTCTATAGTAAAACCTTGTTAACACTCTAGAGGCCACATTTATTTTCCGATCTTCATGAAACTTGCTCAGAAGATTTGTCCCTCTGATATCTTGGATGAGTTCAGGAATGGTAACCTTTGTTTGATAAACATGGCTGCCAAGGGGCCGGGCATTTTTCCTTATATGGCTATATATGACTATAGTAAAATCTTGTTAACACTCTAGAGGCCACATTTATTGTCCAATCTTCATGAAACTTGGTCAGAAGATTCATCCCAAAAATATCTTGGATGATTTCGAAAATGATGCCTGTTGGTGGAAAAACATGGCCGCCAGGGGGCGGGGCATTTTTCCTTATATGGCTTTTGTAAAACCTTGTTAACACTCTAGAGGCCACATTAATTGTCCAATCTTGATGAAATTTGGTCAGAAAATTTGTCTTAATGATATCTTAGATGAGTTCAAAAATGGTTACGTTTGCTTGAAAAACATGGCCGCCAAGGGGCGGGGCATTTTTCCTTATGTGGCTATATAAGGCTGTAGTAAAATCTTGTTAACACTCTAGAGGCCACATTTATTGTCCAATCTTCATGAAACTCGGTCAGAAGATTCATCCCAATAATATCTTGGAAGAGTTCAAAAATGATGCTGGTTGGTTGAAAAACATGGCCACCAATGGGTCTGGGCTATTTTCCTTATATGGCTATAGTAAAACCTTGTTAACACTCTAGAGGTCACATTTATTTTCCGATCATCATGAAACTTGGTTAGAAGATTTGTCCCAACGATATCTTGGATGAGTTTGAAAATGGTTTTGGTTGATTTAAAAACATGGCCACCAGGGGTGGGACATTTTTCCTTGTATGGCTATAGTAAAACCTTGTTAACACTCTAGAGGCCACATTTATTGTCCAATCTTCATGAAATTTGGTCTGAAGATTGGTCTCAATGATATCTCGGATGAGTGTGAAAATAATTATGTTTGCTTGAAAAAAATGGCTTCCAAGGGACGGGGCATTTTTAGCTCGACTTTTATATATCAAATATACATGTATATAGTGGAGCTATCCTACTCATCCCGGCGTGAGCGTCTGCGTTAGTGTCTGCGTAAGCGTGCAAATGTTAAAGTTTTCGTACTACCCCGAATATTTTCTTTGTCCCTTGACATATTGCTTTCATATTTTGCATACTTGTTTACAGGGATCATATTTTCCCGCAACATCATTCGGTCTGGATTTAAATGGGGAAAAAAGTGTCCGAAAATTTATATCCGAAATCATGAAAAATTACATTTAAATATATGCCATTGATTTTGCCATTCATGAGGGTGGTATCATAAATGTACAAGTTAAATTCCCTTAGGCATTTTTTTTAAACAGAACATACGAGTTTTCTCATTTGGTTTTATCATTTGCTATTTCATTGTCGTTTCGTGTGCTGTTTGATCTGACTGTTTCATCGTTGTCAATATTAGTAATCTGTGTTAGTCAATACCGATGTTTTAATTAGTTGTCGACTCAATAATAGCTTACAAACATGCACTGAACCAAACAAATGTCTGTGCGTATGTTGGCTACTGACAATAACAAAACCAAATAGTTAAGAAATAAAAATAATTTGTGTACGTTATATAGTTGGTTGTCGAATAACCCACGACCGATAGTTAAGATGCGTAAGTATTAAATCACGAGTGCAAAGCACAAGTGATTTGAAACCACGCATCTTAACTTCCGGTCGTGGGTTATTCAACAACAAACAATAAAGTACACGAATTATTTCGATTCTAACACGATTTTTACTAAAGATTTATACAATGTATATTATTTTTCTTGTGTACGATTTTATGTGAAGACAAGTTCCGCCCATAAAAAATAACTTTCGGCTGTTCTGTCAATCAGATCCGCGACTTTCACATTTATTGCCGGATTATTACGCTGGTGGAAAATGTATCCGCATGCTTTGTTAAGTTACAGCGCGTGCTTTCAGTGTATAATTATTGCAGAATATCAGATTTTCTTCTTTGTTTATATGAAAGTTTACTGTATCATGCATGAAATGCACTATTTCCACGAGGATAACATCCAGGTTTTCATCTCCGAAGTAATTGTCAACGATTTTATCATGGACGAGTACACATTACGGACCGATTAGTGTGCAAGGTATAAGCCAGTGAAATTATCGATTGATACTTACACGGGGTTATTCACGCACGACTAATACACAACCGCGCGAATCTGCGCTGCTTGGGGTCATACTCTGATACTAGTCGGCTGACGTGCAATAAACTGGTCCTGACCGGTTTAGCAACTGCAGCGAATGGTTTATCACACCTAATCGAGATAAGAATGTAATGAGGGTGTGTTAGCATGTGCACTGTGTAATCGATTTCATGACTCGGGAATTTTAGCTAACAGAATCGGACCGATTGTTTGGGATTTTCAATCGGTCTTTCATGACCCCAATCGGTCTAGGACCGACAAAACCGAAAAAAATATGACCCCTGCTTGTTTACCCACATGACCCTAACCTATAAACAAGAGCAGACAACTCTATCAAGCATTTTGTCATAATTATGGCCCCTTTTCCACTTAGAATATGCAGCTAATGTTAAAGTTTTCTTACTGCCCCATTTATTTTCATTGTCCCTTGACATATTGCTTTCATATTTTGCATACTTGTTTACCAACATCACCCCAACCTATAAAAAAGAGCAGACAACTCTATCAAGCATTTTGTCATAATTATTGCCCCTTTTATACTTAGAATATGCATATTATTGATAAATCTATGTTAAAGTTTGCGTACTACCCCAAATATTTTCTATATCCTTTGACAAATTGACATATTGCTTTTATATGTTGCATACTTGTTTACCAACATGACCCCAACCTATAAACAAGAGCAGACCACTGTATCAAGCATTTTGACATAATTATGGCCCCTTTTACACTTAGATAATTGAACATTTTGCTTAAATTGCCATAACGTCTTTATTTATGATCACATTTTATTATTACTTTGACAAAACAACACTTACCTGAATACCACAATGGATTCCACCCAAACAATACCCAACGCCCCTACCCAGAATCCCTTCCCCCCCCAACCCCCCCCCCAAATTATTTTTTTTTAAACATCATTTAATAAATTACCACACCCCACATTATACCCCCCTCTCTGCCACCCCCCCCCCCCCCCCCTCCAAAAACAATTAAAAAAAATTCCCTTTTTTTATTTTTGAAAGATCGTAATAAATTATTGAATATGAACAATTTCCCCATGATGGCTTACATTGTACTGTCAAGCACTCAAATAGTCGAGCGCGCTGTCCTCTGACAGCTCTTGTCCCTTATATGGCTATAGTAAAATCTTGTTAACACTCCAGTGCTTTCCACAGGCCATTTAACGGTCCTTCGCCGGGGCGCTTGAAAGTCGAAATCAGAGTCCGCGGGGTGCTTGAAATTGTCTGATCAGTGTGTATTTTTCATACTGCAACTTCTTAAGATCAAAGCGATATCGACTTCGCACAAAATTGTTATAGCCGATTTATGATCCTCTGTCAATAACGTCATGTATCTCTTTACCCACCTAAAGTTGCCTAAAGGCGGATCATCGTTGTAATGGAAAATCGATATCGGCCAATGAGAGCACACGCTTTGAATAAGCGACAACACTGCTAGACAGTAATACCTGCACTAAGATCATGCATACGACGAGTCTCGGCCTCTTACTAAGAAGACTGATGGCAACCGGGTGTAATCCTCGTTAACATTTTGCATGTCATGCGTAATATGGTCAAAACATTTATTCCACTCGTAATGCGCTTTAACAAATTATCGTTGAATTAATTACACACAACCGTGAATGTTTCTGTTGATTCTCGAATGAACATTATTAAATTTCTATTTAATCCCAAACACCCTTCCGGATTTAAATGCTAACATATCATTAAAAAATTCTAGCATAAAATAAACAGTGCTTTATCCTTTGTCTCCATAAAAAGTGCGCGAAAATTATGCAGACATGTAGAACGTCGCATGGAAAGTGTGGGTGTATTTTGTGTTATATAAAAAGGAGAACATCACGTCAGGCAATTAACACGTGTTCAGAGGAAAAAACGCCCCCATTGGACATTTCATCACATCTTTAAATAGTTACATATGCCAAAATTTATTTGATACATAAGAAAAATGGCGAATGTGTGTGTTTCTTGATATTCTTGAGCACTTTTATCGTGAATATTTACCAGAGTTTGTTTTTTAAAGTGGAATATACGAAATTGTCCGGTAATGTGTAGCGATGGGAAAAGTAATAAGTACCCCCCCCCCCCCCAAACTGCCCCCGGGCGTCTTAAAAAAATCCTGTGGAAAGCACTGCACTCTAGAGGCCACATTTTCTGTCCGATCTTCATGAAACTTGGTCAGAAGATTCATCCCGATAATATCTTGGCCGAGTTCAAAAATGATGCCGGTTGGTTGAAAAACATGGCTGCCAGGGGGCGGGGCATTTTTCCTTATATGGCTATAGTAAAACCTTGTTAACACTCTAGAGGCCACATTTATTTTCCGATCTTCGTGAAACTTGGTCAGAAGATTTATCCCTATAATATCTTGTTTTCTCAGGTGAGCGACTTTGGGCCTTTCAGGCCCTCTTTTTTATTTAAGTAACAATAAAGAGAACATAATGAGTGGGATTCTTAATGTACATTTTGTGTTTGGGTTTTTAATAATGAAACCAACAATTATATTATTTTTTATATTCATTCTTTATTTAAATGGATTTTCTGCTGAAAATTTGAAGACGTGTGCAATATTCATTGGGACTCCAAGTAATGAGTCCAAGGACTCCTGTTTTAAAATCCTAGTGAGACCCCTGTTTGAGATAAAAATTTAGCAAATATAATCTTAGATACACTTGAATTTTCAATGATAATAATATATTCCAAATAAAACACTCACATCTAAATTCCATTTTTTTTGTTAAAACAACACTATTTTGCCAATTCAAAGCTCCTTGGTTTCATTCCCCAAACAACTGGTTTGATATCTATGAAATTCTTTAATCTCTAAGGTATTTATAAACGCCATCATTTTAGCATATATTTGCCAGAGAGCACCATTTTACGTCCTCAGACTTAAAATTTCACAGTGTAACGCATGTGAATTATTTGCTTGTTCATTGCAGCATTATGTGAAACTACACGCAGCAGACTGCTATACCAACAGCGGACTGTAATCGCCCAAGCAGACAGTTCTGGTTATTTCTGGTTTTCAATAAAGTGGAAATTTATCAGACCTATAAAAAAGTCAACAATGCGTGTGTGGTTTTGTCCACGTAAATCTCGACACCAGTGGGTGGCATTTCTGTTTATCGTCTGTTTCGTTGGTGTCTTTTTGTCCTACCGGCGTCTCATGAACAGCGAGAGTGAGAAACACATGAAATCTGACAAGGAGCTACATTCCAATAAAAACTTTGTACAAATTCAGGAAAATCTCAAACAGCAAGTGAAGGATGATCTTAAGTCAGGAAAAATCCCTGTTGATCCAATAATTGGATCAAAGTTTGTGAAAGAGGATGGAAATATTGTTAACAATCCCCCAAAGTTAGAAAATTCTGAACTTATAGTAGGGAGAGTGCTAGAAAATGCAGAGGATTATATCTCAAATGGGGAAAAACTAGCTCGATTGAAGTTACTGGTTGTACAGTTAAGTCCACAAGACTGGAAAACTGCACCGGATGCAGATGAAATAGTTCTGTTGACTAAGTCAGAGTTCATGGACCTTAAAATCATCAGCAAAATGAGCTGTCGGGAAATCGATCATTTGGTTGCCATAAATCGCCAGAGTGGATACCACGGGAAAAAATATGTTGATTACATGAAAACTCATCGAGATTCAGACATTGAAATGGTGGTTAAAAGTGTGGGTCATGACGAGCAGTTCAAAATCAGCTGCATGAAACAGGACTACAACAATGACAGGTGCTCGTTCATGGCCAATTATAAACTCCTGAAGGAGCTTGTGTTGCTGGCATTATTGGAGAATCCAGCTCTTGTTCAGCTTAAGGGGTTTTGCCTGCGAGGGGATGCAATTGACTTAAGGGTCAACAAAAGAGGGATCGTGTTGGTAACTGAGGCTGGGACACAGCTTGAAACGGGGATGATCATGCACCTGCCATGGGCTACAAAACTGAAGGTAAGGTTTGCATGAAGGCTACACACTTCAGCATCATACACTTTTCAGTAAACATGTTACCATTGTGGCCTGAACTTAAACTGGTACAGTAATCGAAATGGTCAGTTCAATTAGTAAAAAGAAAATATTTTATATTTATATCAAATGGTAAGGTATCTCAGAAAGCAATTTTTATGGAAAAAAAAGTATATAAAGTTCAATCAAAGTTGAAACTAACGTTGAGTTCAAACTGATCATTAATGTTCTGTTCAAACCAAAGGTACATACTAGCCAATTTGTTTAGAGAATCTCACATAGTTAACTTCCTATTTGTATGCTACTAAATCATTAAGACCTTTATCCTTTATTTTGTGTAAAAGAAAAATTCCATTTGAGCAGTCGGTACAGGCTAATATGCAAGACACTTTACACACATGCATTAAACTCTTCCCAGAGTCAGACTCATTTACTCTTTCAGCGCTATGTTTCAGATATTGCTAAAGCTGTTTTAGTTATTTCCATCCCTGTGTTTCAGATGCTACTACAGCTGTATGAGCTATTACGGTACCTGGACACCAGCCCCGCCGGTTCCCTGGGCTTTGAGGCTCTGCAGCTCCACGATTTTGTACTCGTTGAAAACAGCCTGAGACTGGTTGACTTAGACAACCTCAGGGTAGGGGAACCAGCGTGCACCACAGATGTGCAGTGTCAGGATGCCTCCCTAGACGTTGGTATGTGATACTGTGTGCTGTATTTACGTGTGTGCGGTTGATATGATTGTTGTAATTTGAATACTAATAGATTGTGATGTTCAGGTTTTTTTAATAGTCTCTTGAGAGTGAGCACATCAAGATTTAAAAGTGAACCATTTGTGGCTTATATAAGAACGAGTCTTTTACTGGATAATCTGGGCTTATTGAATGTGGTAAACTGTTGTCCTAGATTAGCCTGTGCTGTCTGCACAGGCTAATCAGGGACAACAACTTCCACCCAGACTGGATTTTAGTTTAAACTAGACTTCCTTTAAATGAAAAAAAATGGACAACCCCTTTGGCTTTAATGTTATTTTTTGTATAAATGCAGTGTTTTCTGATCTGTTGATCAGAACATTTCTTCTGATAGTATCTTGGCTGAGTTGGATAATGTTTCGAGTTCCTCGAAAAACATGGCCACCCGTTGCGCAGGCTAATCAGGGACAACACATTCTGCTTGTATGGTATTTTCCATTTAAAGAAAGTCTTTTCTTTGCAAAAAATGAGTTAAGACAGAAAGTGTTGTCCCTAACTAGCCTGCGCAGACTGCACATGCTCATCTGTGACAACACTTAAGGCAGATGCAGTCCAGTTTTTGAAGAATGAGGCTCAATTCATGGATTGTCAATTCATTTTATTCCAGTTTCTATCAAGTGTCAGCAGAACACATGTCAGGGGTATAACTCACGTGTCAACATGGAACTTGTTCGTTCTGTCGTCGTGGAGCCCATGTTGCAAACGTTCCCGAGCTCTGTCAGACAGGAAGTACAGAATTTCCTGTCTGATCTGCAGGTAAATAATACTTTTATCTACAGGTAAATCACAATATTATCTATAGGTAAATTACACTTTTAGCTACAGGTACATCAAACAAAATTTCTACAGGTAGATCTTCAGTGAAATCACACTTATCTACAGGAAAACGCTCTTTTTCTTACAGGTAAATCACACTGTTATCTACAGGTAAATCACATTTTTTTATAAAGGTCAGCTGCATGACTATTTTAAGTGTGATTATATATTGACCTGTGAGCTTAACATCAATAAAACAGCATGAAAATGTGGAGAAATCTGGGGGGGGTTCATCCCTATTGAAAAAGAATTACAGTCAAACCTGAGAACAGCGGTCAGTCAAGGGAAATGACCAAAGTGACCGTTGTCCACAGGTGACCGTTGAATTCGGATCACAATTTTAAGATGGTTTGTCTGTTGGTAGTATTGCTACGTCGTTACCTCACCCAGTCGTTTGCATACAGTGTAAAAAAAGGCTCTTTGCCGTTAACTAAGCATAATAACAGAATTAACTTACGGGTGCACATTGAATAATACAGAATAATATCTTATAGATTGATTTAATTTCATATTGTTAAATTAAAGCAATGACTTTATCAAAGCTGGTATAATTGTTTACTCATACATCTCGTTCATTCAGTAAATAGAGCTTGTCACATGCCATTGACGTCACGTCCGTACAAGTCTAAAAAGCGGATTAGCTGTCATAAACCGATAGTGCGGTGTAATTGTACCGTTCTAATTAAAAGAAAAAGACTCAAAAAGTTTGTTAAAATGTATTCGTACGCAAACATCACTCACAAAGCATTTTCATTCAACAACCTCATACAAAATACAAACATTCATTCATTCTTTATCCAAAAAAACATAGCACATCATGCACAAAAAAGAAGATAACTTATCACACAAAAAACTTAAAAACACAAATTATCACTCGCAACAATCAAAACAATTCACTCCACGCTAAAAAACTCGCTAATCTTCTTCTGAACATTAGCACACTTGACGCAGTGCGCAAAGAATTCGTCTTGGAAATTCATGATTGAGTCAAGCATCACCTGGTTGTTCTTTGACAAATCAATGTTCTTTAAGTGATTGATGTACTGGCACGTTTCGCTGACGGAGCAGACGGTGCTGGATGGTGGAAGTGTAGAGTTTTCTTCCTCCTCATCGGTATCCGCATCCGGCTGTGTGGGTTTAAATTCAGCTATAAGTTCCATCGCAGGCCTCTCCCAGTCTGTGATGTTGGTCTCACAAATGGCCAGGTCCATATCAACGGCCGTCAGATCCCCAATGTCTTCATCAAACAGATCCTGCGAAACACGCGGCAACGCGAGCGGAATATCGTCTTCAGGGTTGTCCTGAATCTCTGTGTCTCCAATTGCAGGCGACGATACAGCATTTGAACCGCTGATGATTTCTGGACTAAATCTGCACTTCCAGAAACACTTAACAATGGTTTCCTCTTTTATTTCCAACCAAGCTGCAGCAATCCAATAGATTGCCTCCAAGATTGTAATATCAAGGATCTCTGGACCAAGCTTGTATGGCGTCTTCTCCATTTCCACAAGGACGTGTTGGAGCTGTCGTTTCTGATATTTTAGCTTCAGTTTCTGGATGATTCCAGCATCCATCGGCTGCAACAGTGATGTTGTGTTGGCGGGAAGAATTGCAGACCGTTGTCTGCAGGTGACCGTTATTTTCAGGTGGCCGTTATGTCAGTTTCGACTGTATAGAAATCATATTATGATCTTAAAAATAAATTGACAGCTTTTAGCTCAATCACCTGACCAGAACATGCTCATGGTGAGCTTTTGTGATGAACTTTTGTTTGTCGTATGTTAATCTTTGTTAACAAAAAGCTTGTTAATACTCAAGAGGCCACGTGTTCAATAAAAGTTGGTCAGAACATTTCTCCTAATGATATCTTAGCCAAGTTTGGTCATGTTAGATCGAACAATTGGTCACTAGGTCAAATTAAACAAAAATCTTGTTAAAATTCTAGAAATGACATTTTGTCCAATAATCTTGCAACTTGCCCAGAACATTTGTGTCTTGTTCTGAGAAAACTGGGTATAATGCATGTACGTAAAGTGTTGTCCCAGATTAGCCCGTGCAGTATGCAGAAAGTGTTGTCCCTGATTAGCCTGTGCGGACTGCACAGGCTAATCTGGGATGACACTTTACGCACAAGCATTAAGACCAGTTTTCTCAGAACAAGGCTCATTTGTTCTAAGGATATCTCCAACTACTTTGACATTGGATCTGATCCAGAGAAAAATATGGCCACCAGTCTTTCTTATATGGCTTTAGTAACTTGCTGTCTTACATTTTATGCTGTTTGCTGCTCATCATTAGCTTTGGGTTGGAACTAAAGCCTTTAAAACTTGAATCTTAGAGAAAGTCAAAATGCTTATCTGAGTGGTTAAAATTTAAGCACAATACCAGGTCATGATAATTGAGGCAAGCTTTAACTTATTCTGTCATGTTTTTTTCTTGTAGCGAAAGAAGCTTTCTGTGAAGGACTGTGTGACCTGGCTGGAAGTACAGCTGACCGCATGTGAGTACTGTACAGCTGTAGTTGCAAAACTTGAGTCTCCTTTTGAGAAAACTGGGCTTAATGCATCTGCACAGGCTAATCAAGGACAACACTTTCACCTTTTTGGAATGTTTTCATTAAAGGAATTCTCTTATAAACAAATATCTAATTAAAATGGAAAGTGTTGTGCAGCTGGTGCAGTCTGCAAAGGCAAATCAGGAACAACCCTTCCCTTTTTTAAAGAATTTATTGTTTATCGGCATTCTCTTCTAAATGAAAATCCAGTTTAAGCAGACAGTGTTTTCCCATTATTATCCTTCATGGACTGCACAGGCTTATCTGGGAAGACACACATGTTCATTTAACCCAGTTTTCAAAGAAAGTTGCTCATATAGTGATTATATAAATTTTTAAAAGTTATTGATTCAGTTTTTAGCTCAACTGTATAAATATATATATATTATATTGTGGATAGGGCTGTAACGATACATTCGAATATTCGAATTACTCGAATACGGCTGTGGACGAATCGTATTCGTAATTCGCCACCTCCCGAACCGAATATTTGACGAATACAAACAACGTGGTTTCGAGTTTGAAAGTTTAATCATCTTATCTTACCTTACAAATGAAGGTTCAGACAATAAACCCCTATATTTAAACGTTCTTCTCCTTATTCGGGCGTTTTTCATCATGTTTACCCAACCCACTATGTAACACAGTGAGAGTATCAACAAAAATGGCAGGCACCTGTTGAATATTTACGACATTGAATTTAAAATCTTCCGATGGTTGTTTAATGTTTATTTAGGTAAATACTAGTGATTTGATGCTCAAACATACACACAATGGATTAGCAGATGGAATTTCTTTTTTGATTATCTTTACCACAATATTTGTGCAACTTACTGTCACTTATGTGTCAACTGTTGACTTTTAATTGTTCTACTCAAGGATTTTATTGGTACTAGTCATGTTTTCTCAAAAGTTTCAAAACTGTGTTCAAAGTTTAAGCAGTTCTAGTCAGTTTTTTGTGATTTCAAAGTGTTATATTTCATATGTTCAGTATGCAAAGATACTCAATTAATCAAATTGACAAATACTCATAGTTTCATACTATATAATGTCATGTCAAGTTGTCAGTATTATTTTTGTTCATTGAAATTCATATTAGCGAATAAATATTCGTATTCGCCACCCTGTATTCGTGATACATATCGTATTCGTCACCTAGTGTATTCGTTACAGCCCTAATCGTGGAGCTATCCTACTCACCCCGGCGTCGGCATCCCCGTTGGCCAATGTAAAAGTTTGCGTACCACCTCAAATATTTTCAATGTCCCTTGACATATTGCTTTTATATTTTGCATACTTCTTTACAAACATGACCCCAACCTATAAACAAGAGCAGACAACTTTATCAAGCATTTTGTAAGAATTATGGCCCCTTTTTCACTTAAAATATGCATATTATTGATAAATATATGTTAAAGTATGCATACCACCTCAAATATTTTATATATGTCCTTTGACATATTGCTTTCATATTTTGCTTACTTCTTAACCAACATGATCCCTATCTATAAACAAGAGCAGACAACTGTATTAAGCATTTTGACAGAATTATGGCCCCTTTTATACTTAGATAATTGAACATTTGGTTAAGTTTTGTTTTGGTCCATTTTACTCCTAAAGTATCATAGCTTTTGCTTTTTATACTTGGAAAACTCGCTCACTATCGTAAGGGGACTGTACAGGTCAAGTTGCATAACTCTGGTTGGCTTTTAAACGGAATTATGGCCCTTTTTATGCTCCCCCAATATTTATTTTGGGGGGAGCACATAGTCGCCACTTTGTCTGTCCGTGTGTGCGTCTGTCTGTCTGTTTGTCTGTCCGTCCGTGCACAGTTTTTGTCCGGGCTATTTCTCAGCAACTAATGACTGGAATTCAATGAAACTTTATGGGAAGCTTCACTACCAAGAGGAGATGTGCATATTATCAGCGGGTTCTGATCGGATGATTTTTCACAGAGTTATGGCCCTTTGAAATTTTCTATAAAAAAATTATTGTCCCCCCAACTACTGTGCCCTCAAGACATTTCCTTTTATCTGAATATATACCCCTAGTGCAATATTGTGACAAAAAAAAACTTTGGGGAGCATCACCCATCTCCGACGGTTTCTTGTTTGTCTTAGTAACTTTGAATATTTTGTTAAATTTGTGTTTCGATCCACTTTACTTCTTAAGTATCAAGTCTATTGCTTTCAAACTTCAAATACTTTCTTACTATCATGATGTTACTGTACCTAGCAAGTTGAATTTGACCTTGACCTTTGAATGACCTTGAATGACCCAAATTAATAAATTGTGCTTAAATTGCCAAAACTTCTTTATTTATGATCACAATTGATTCATACTTTGACAAAATAACACTTACCTGACATACCACAATGGACTCCACCCAAACCATCCCCCACACCCCACCCCAGAATCCCCTCCCCCCCCCCCCCCCCCCCCCCCCAATAAAAATAAAAAATTTGTTTTTTCATTTTGTTCTTATTTTTGAAAGATCATTATTAAATGACCACACACCCACAATATACCCCCCTCTCCATGATGGCTTATGTTAAACTGTCAAGCACTCGAATAGTCGAGCGCGCTGTCCTCTGACAGCTTTTGTTATAAATCTTCACATCTTTAAAATTTGCATTTATAGTTTTGTGTACAGCGGATAGACACCAGTTAATTTGTGCATTGATGATGTATCTTAAGCAACTCAATGTTCACAAAGAGCCCTGTACTCTTGCAAATGGTTGCCTAGCAACTTAACATTCATTAAGAGCACTGTGTTCTTGCAATCTGTTTCAAGACAACTCCATGTGGCGTGAGGGTGAGGCACAACAGGACCGGGCAGAAGGTCAGATGGCACAGGTCACAGAAAGGTCAAAGGTCGCAGACAGGGATCAGGAGTTCAACAATCTGAGAGTCACACCTGTCGGAAAACCACCAGTCAGCAAGCCAGATGATGGTACACTGAAGGTATGCTGTCTCCTGTATCCTGATAGGAAACTTTCATAACCTTACGAACAAGTCCCTTACCAGTTCTCCCATATCCTGATAGTAAACTTTCATAACCTTAGGAACAAGTCCATTACCTGTTCTCCCATATCCTGAAAGTAAACTTTCATAACCTTAGGAACAAGTCCCTTACCAGTTCTCCCATATCCTGATAGTAAACTTTCATAACCTTAGGAACAAGTCCATTACCTGTTCTCCCATATCCTGATAGTAAACTTTCATAACCTTAGGAACAAGTCCCTTACCAGTTCTCCCATATCCTGAAAGTAAACTTTCATAACCTTAGGAACAAGTCCATTACCTGTTCTCCCATATCCTGAAAGTAAACTTTCATAACCTTAGGAACAAGTCCCTTACCAGTTCTCCCATATCCTGAGGAACAAGAATCAATCTGGAGGAAACTTAATCAAAAGGATTTTCTTAACTATATTTAGGACAACTTCAACTTCAATTTGCATCCAAAAACTAGGTCACCAATTCAGACCTTAAAAAACACTTGTTGCCACTCCAGGAGCCTGTTTAGGACTCTTGATTGAACTCGGTCAGAATGGTGATCTTGACAATAACTAGACTTGTTGTAATCTGGGTCACATGCAATCAAAACTAGATCACCTGGTCCAATCTTATAAAAAACATACTGAAAAACATACCATAACATTTATTTATGACTAATTGCTGATAAAACAAATTGTTTATCTTGACAATGTCAAGGTCCTGTTTGAATATGATTGAAGTGTTGTAAAGAACTAGGTCACCAGGTGAAGCCTTTGAATATTGTAGTACCTTGTACTCAGGGGAGTGTGATATTACCAACATGACCCTTTTGCTTTACTTTAAAAAAATTAACGTACTTTTGTTTGTAAGCTATCCAATACTACTTTTGGTTTTTGGTGCAAATTTTCCAATCATAAAAATGAGTCTCACTCTGGGAAAATGGGGCTTAATGCATGTGCGTAAAGTGTCGTCCCAGATTAGCCTTTGCAGTTCCCATAGGCTAATCAGGGACAACACTCTGCGCTTTTAAGGAATTGTTCATGTGAAGGAAAGTCTCTTTTGAACAAGCAAGTCTAGGCAGAAATTGGTGTCCCTGATAAGCCTGTGTTGACTGCACAGGCTTATCTGGGGCGACAATTAATGCAAATGCATTTATCCCAGTTTTTCAAGATTGTGGCTCATGTAATCCTGAACCTACATAAAGAGCGATGTGAGGTTGATGCACACCATTTAAATACCAGGTCAAATCATCTTGCAAATGTAAGAAAACAAATGATCAGTGCTCTATGAAAAGGGGTTTTAATGCATGTGCGTAAAGTGTCGTCCCAGATAAGCCTGTGCAGTCTGCACAGGCTAATCAGGGATTACAATTTCTGCATAAACTAGCTTTTTGCTAAGAAGAGACTTTCTTTAAACGAAAAATATCATAAAAGTGAATAGTGTCGTCCCTGATTAGCCTGTGCGAACTGCACAGGCTAATCTGGGGCGACACTTTACACATATGCATTTAACCCCCTTTTCATAGAGTGAGGCTCAAATCTCAATACTGCCATGACAAATGGATGTTATGAAACATTACACAGGTTGGGATATTTGAAGGCAATGCTTTATCTTTATTGTCCCCTACCGGTTTCACCGGAGGGGACTTATGGATTTCACTTTGTCTGTGAATCTGTGCGTCTGTCACACTTTTCTGGATCCTGCGATAACTTTAAAAGTTCTTCATATTTTTTCATGAAACTTGAAATATGGATAGATGGCAATATGGACATTATGCACATCATTTCATTTTCTTCCTGCGTAAAAAAAATCTGGTTGCTATGGCAACAAATAAAAAAATAAAATAAAAAATTATGGCAATGGTGGAGCCAGTAGGGGACATAATATTGCATGGCAATAGACTTGTTTGATATGAGTTTTCACTGGTACAGGGCTAATTGATTGCTTGAAAAACATACATCATAGCCCTGTATTGATGGGGAATTCAGAAATACTTTAACATATAGTGTGACGACTGTATTACTCAAAATATGAGCTGCATGTGCAATCTGCACAGGCTAATCAGGAATGAAATTAACGCTTTAACAGTATTTTTCATTTCATGGATTTCAACTAAAAATCAAGTAAAGACATAGTTATCTCTGATTAGCCTATGCAGACAGCACAGACTAATCTGGATCAACACTTTATGCACATGCATTAACCCTTGTTTCCCAGAACGAGGCTCAATTTTACTTTGATGTATCTTCATTCTAGGTTGGCAGTAACAGAGACCTTCATATGATGTATCTTCATTCTAGGTTGGCAGTAACAGAGACCTTCATATGATGTATCTTCATTCTAGGTTGGCAGTAACAGAGACCTTCATATGATGAATCTTCATTCTAGGTTGGCAGTAACAGAGACCTTCATATGATGTATCTTCATTCTAGGTTGGCAGTAACAGAGACCTTCATATGATGTATCTTCATTCTAGGTTGGCAGTAACAGAGACCTTCATATGATGTATCTTCATTCTAGGTTGGCAGTAACAGAGACCTTCATATGATGTATCTTTATTCTAGGTTGGCAGTAACAGAGACCTTCATATGATGTATCTTCATTCTAGGTTGCCAGTAACAGAGACCTTTATATGATGTATCTTCATTCTAGGTTGGCAGTAACAGAGACCTTCATATGATGTATCTTCATTCTAGGTTGGCAGTAACAGAGACCTTCATATGATGTATCTTCATTCTAGGTTGGCAGTAACAGAGACCTTTATATGATGTATCTTCATTCTAGGTTGGCAGTAACAGAGACCTTCATATGATGTATCTTCATTCTAGGTTGGCAGTAACAGAGACCTTTATATGATGTATCTTCATTCTAGGTTGGCAGTAACAGAGACCTTTATATGATGTATCTTCATTCTAGGTTGGCAGTAACAGAGACCTTCGTAATGGATTCCAGAGATTTGACAATGCAAATTACCCAGGTATGGCTTTTAAACTGATCCAAACGTACCTAGATTTTCTAAAAAAAATGTTGGCATAACATATGGCATTGTACTATTTATTATAATGCAAATTTTTCAGCAACTTCTATACTTCTATTCTGTTTGCTACGTATATGAAATATTTTCCTAAGAATTTGTTTGTTGTTACACTAAATTATTATTTATGAATGCGCAGACACAATTCAAATGGCACATTGACATCTGTCAAATACATTTATGTGCTATATGTATGGATTAAACAGGCTGTGTCTATACATTTATGTGCTATATGTATGGATTAAACAGGCTGTGTCTGTACATTTATGCGCTAAATGTATGGATTAAATAGGCTGTGTCTATACATTTATGTGCTATATGTATGGATTAAGCAGGCTGTGTCTGTACATTTATGTGCTATATGTATGGATTAAACAGGCTGTGTCTGTACATTTATGTGCTATATGTATGGATTAAACAGGCTGTGTCTGTACATTTATGTGCTATATGTATGGATTAAACAGGCTGTGTCTATACATTAATGTGCTATATGTATGGATTAAACAGGCTGTGTCTATACATGTATGTGCTATATGTATGGATTAAACAGGCTGTGTCTGTACATTTATGTGGTATATGTATGGATTAAACAGGCTGTGTCTATACATTTATGTGCTATATGTATGGATTGAACAGGCTGTGTCTATACATTTATGTGCTATATGTATGGATTAAACAGGCTGTGTCTATACATTTATGTGCTATATGTATGGATTAAACAGGCTGTGTCTCAAGATGGGCATTGATCCAGCTATTGCTGCTATTGTTACATTGGGCTTCTGCTTAGCATTTGGGAAATATTTGTAAATGGCTGCTAGTCTGTAATAACAGCTTGACATGTCTGTCTTAGCGGGGCAATAATGTATTGTATTGTATTTGTGCTTGTTTGTTGGCAAATTCTTGGTTGATTGTTAGTTTCTGAACTGTTGCTTAAGTCAGATTAATTGGAGTAACTAATTAACTTACACCAACTAGCTGGCATCAAACTGTTATTAACTACCTTACACCAACTACCTTACACCAACTACCTTACACCAACTACCTTACACCAACTACCTTACACCAATTAAAAGGCAGAAAACACTATGAGCCTACAACTGGAAAATTATTATTTATTACACAACATGTTTATGGTATGAATTGATACTCATTTAACCGAATGTCATTGCCATTTAGATATTGTCAACAAACTGACAATGAAGTGTTAACACATAATGCTATTTTACTCTGATAATTTACCGATCAACAGGCTGTGATTGCCAATATTATAGCCCTTTACCACTTAGATACAAATTTTGATGTATTTGTAGTCCCTTAGAAAGTAAAATTTAACTAAAGACCTTTCTTACTAGATTCAATTTTAAAGACTTCATTTCCAACCCTTAAATACTGATGAGAAGCAAACAGCAAAAAACTTGAACATACTGCAAGTAACTTGCAGGCTGTTCTGGTTTTATGCTGTTTGCACATAGCCATTTTCACTTTGCCTCTGAGTGGGAAAGGGTTACAATGAACTTAATTGTTTGAAGGACTGGCTTGTAAAAACATTTGTTTACTGTAAACTGTGTTTGTCTGATATTAAGCTAAGAAGGCCTGAAATCGAATCAACTTGGGATCAGTCAATGAAGAAATTTAAAATTGTAATTCACTGGCCTATATGTGAGCCGCCGATTAGGTTAACAGGGTTTAATGAATGTGTGTAAAGTGTCATTCCACATTAGCCTGTGCAGTGTGCATAGGCTAATCTGGAACAATACTTTGTGCCTAAACTGGATTTTTGCTAGAAAAATACTTCCTTTAAACCAAAAATACAATAAAAGCTAAAAGTGATGTTTCTGGTTGGCCTGTGCAGACTTCAAAGGCTAATCTGGTACGCCACTTAAAGCACATGCATTAAGCCTCATTTTGCCAGAAAGAGGCTCATATATAGGAAAATGAATGATTGTTTGACATTCCTGCATAGAACAATTGCTTTTGCATTTGTAATCATGCCTTCTTGGTTCAATGTTCATGGCTCATATGTACAGTTATATGTGTGTTTGTGTTTAACATGCTTGATTGCTTGATGCCTCTCTGTCCATCCATACGCTACTATCAGGCCAGTTTGACTACAAGTGCACGAGGTCTCGAGTGTCGTGGGGCTGCGTTATAACTGTGACAAACCTGGAGGAGGCACTGAGTCTCTGCCAGACTGACCCTCTCTGTCAGTCGTTTGTCATTTTCTCCTCGAATCCAGAGAACGATGGTATAAGTCTTACATCTCGCATCGCTGACTGTTGCTTGTCACACCCCTATAGCTAAAAATCTGCTGACGCTTTGTTTAATATAGTGTAGGAAATCTATGACTAATATGTTCTTATTGATAAATTGGGGTTGATGCTCAACTAACAATAAAACTTTAGTGAAAGTAATAAAAGTTTTTTTGCCTTTGAAGGAAGGCAAATCACTTCCACACTGTCTGTCCCTCAGTCTGGCTGAACCAATTTTCATCTAATAGTCACCAAACTGTCTGAAAATTTTTATAAGCATATAATGAAGTCTAATTTCAATAACCAGTCCAATCTTGCCATGCACTTTGGAATTATGGCCCTTGAATTTCTCAAAATATGGCCATTTACACTGTTTTACTCAACCAGTTGATTGCCACAAAACTTTCTTTACCATCATAAGACACTGTGTTGGGTGTTACAACCATCTCTCTATCAGAAAGGTCAAGGTCACATTTTTAAAACAAAATGTCATATGTGGTCATAAAAAGTCTTGCATATTTCTATCTCAGCTGAAACATGCAATATTAAAAGATTTTTAAATAACACGGCACAAACTGTCCTAAGATTATGTGTAGCATGTAACCCTGGTCTTCCCACCTCACCCGTCAAAATGACGCTTAAAATTCAAATTGCTCATTTTGAAAAAAAACTGCTTTTTTTCTTTTCGGGTCAACAGTCAAAATTTGTTAAACAGCTTGTTTTGACATTAGTAACATTAGTATAGGTTTGCAATAAAAGTTGAATTGGGGGGCATCTGTGCTATATGAACTTGTGTCTTGTTATTTTACAATATAGCAGATTAAAATATAACAATTACACTAATATGATTAATCAAGCCCAGTAGCTTTGTTGGTGGAGCACTACTGTGAACCTGGGGATTGAGAGTTTAAAACAAATCCCAGCCTTGGTAATTTAACTTGTGTGAACATTTATCATGAAATAATTGATATGGCAACGTTTAAATTCAAGAAGTGTATAAATATTATGTGCACTTCCTGAGGAAAAATGTGGGTACATTCACTGACTGCAATATTAAGACTAACATACTGTTAAAATGTGAAAACGTCTGAAAAACAAATTAAAGTAATAAATTTATTTTCAGTAACATATACTTTTTATGCCCCCCGTAGGGTGGCATATAGCAGTTGAACTGTCAGTCTGTCTGTCAGAAAACTTTAACATCGGCCATAACTTTTGCAATATTGAAGATAGCAACTTGATATATTTGGCATGCATGTGTATCTCATGGAGCTGCGTATTTTGAGTGGTGAAAGGTCAAGGTCAATGTCATCTTTCAAGGTCAAAGATAAGAAAAAACAAATCCAAGGGAAGTAATAAGCTGTAAAGGGAGATAATTATCTGTACCTGCCAAATGAAATTTTTTTTTTAATAAATCAAAGCAGCGCAGTAGGGGGCATTGTGTTTCTGACAAACACATCTCTTGTTATTTCCCCCATAAGCCAGATGGTTATAGATATTGCTTTGGCGTTCAGTCCGTCCTTCTGCCACAATAATTATTTTTAGCAGGAGATATCAATTCAACCAATTTGCTTGTTTTGTTCCTATCAAGTAAAAAATATTTGTATTTGACCTTTTGAATACTTACCGAAAAAAATACATATTTTTGCTGTTTTAACAGCTACATACAATTATCACAACTTATCACTATCTTTAAAAAAACAGATTAGAAATTTTTTATTACTCAGTCAGCAGATTTTGAGTTTCACAAAACATTTTTATGCCCCCCTTGGAAGAAGAGGGGGTATATTGCTTTGCTCATGTCGGTCTGTCGGTCGGTCTGTCGGTCCGTCCACCAGGTGGTTGTCAGACGATAACTCAAGAACGCTTGGTCCTAGGATCATGAAACTTCATAGGTACATTGATCATGACTCGCAGATGACCCCTATTGATTTTGAGGTCACTAGGTCAAAGGTCAAGGTCACGGTGACCCGAAATAGTAAAATGGTTTTTGAATGATAACTCAAGAACGCATACGCCTAGGATCATGAAACTTCATGGGTAGATTGATCATGACTCGCAGATGACCCCTATTGATTTTGAGGTCACTAGGTCAAAGGTCAAGGTCACGGTGACCCGAAATAGTAAAATGGTTTCCCGATGATAACTCAAGAATGCATACGCCTAGGATCATGAAGCTTCATGGGTAGATTGATCATGACTCGCAGATGACCCCTATTGATTTTGAGGTCACTAGGTCAAAGGTCAAGGTCACGGTGACCCGAAATAGTAAAATGGTTTTTGGATGATAACTCAAGAACGCATATGCCTAGGATCATGAAACTTCACAGGTAGATTGATCATGACTAGCAGATGACCCCTATTGATTTTGAGGTCACAAGGTCAAAGGTCAAGGTCACGGTGACCCGAAATAGTAAAATGATTTTCGGATGATTACTCAAGAACGCTTTTGCCTAGGATCATGACACTTCATAGGTACATTGATAGTGACTCGCAGATGACCCCTATTGATTTTCAGGTCACTAGGTCAAAGGTCAAGGTCACAGTGACAAAAAACGTATTCACACAATGGCTGCCACTACAACGGACAGCCCATATGGGGGGCATGCATGTTTTACAAACAGCCCTTGTTTGTAGCTTGTGTTGAGTTTTTGTGTGTGTGATCCTTTTGTTCACAGTTTTAGTTTCACTTACTTCATCTTTAAGATCCTTAGTTATTGAATGAGCCACCGGGAAAATGGGTCTTAATGCATGTGTATAAAGTGTCGTCCCAGTTGACCCTGTACAGTCCAACACTTTCTGTTTAAACTGATTGCTTGCTAAGTAAAACTTATTTTAATCAAAAATACCATAAAAGCAGAAAGTGTTGTTTATGATTAGCCTGTGTGGACTGCACAGGCTAATCTGGGACAATATTTTAAGACCAATTTTCCCAAAACATGGCTCATTTAATGTCATTATGTTTGTTTGTTGTCAGTTTGTTTTATGCATCAAAGCAGGAGAAGTTATCGGAATACCCTTTGACGGTCTGTCCGTCCAAAATATTGTTTAGTGTTTGCACAAATGTGTCTTGTTCTGTGAAAATTGGGCAAAATGCATGTGAGTAAAGTGTCATCCCAGATTAGCCTGTGCAGTCTGCACAGGACTGCACAGGCTAATCAGGGACGACACTTTCTGCTTTTATGGTATCTGCTTTTATGGTATTTTTAGTTTCAAGGAAGTCCCTCCTTACGGAAAATCAAGTTTAGGCTGAAAGTGTCATCCCTTATTAGCCTGTGCTAATCTGGGACGACGCTTTACGCAAAAGCATAAAGCTCAGTTTTCTCAGAACGCGACTCAAATAAACCCTATACTGTTTGAAGGATTTTTATGGAACCTGGCTTAAAGGTCAAGGTAATTGAGGCAAAGCTTACTTGTTGATGAATTTAACCCATTTATGCCTAGTTGACTCTCCCATCCTTCTAAATTTGATCAATTTATTTCTAAAATTGGGAATGTCTAGTATATTTATGTCTATATTTAGAATATTTCTTACAGAAATTCCTTTAAGCCCACAGCGCATACCCAGATGAGACGCCACATCATGCGGCATCTCATCTGGGTCTACGCTGTCTGCTAAGGCCTTTTCTCAAGACGCTAGGCATAAATGAGTTAACTTTTCACACTCCATTTCTGTAGGCATTATATTTATACCCCCATTACCATTGGTAATGGGGGCTATATAGGAGTCACTTTGTCAGTTGGTCTGTCGGTCTGTCCCGAAATCTTGTCCGGGCAATAACTATATTGTTCATTGTGAGATTTTAAAATTATTTCGCACATTTGTTCACCATCATTGGACAGTGTGTCGTGCGAAAGAATTACGTCGATATCTCAAAGGTCAAGGTCACAAATTGAGTTCAAAGGTCAAAAATGGCCATAAATGAGCTTGTCCGGGCCATAACTTTGTCATTTATTTTGAGATTTTAAAATCATTTGGAACATTTGTTAACCATAAATGAACGGTGTGTCGTGCGAAAGAATTACGTCGATATCTCAAAGATCAAGGTCACACATTGAGTTCAAAGGTCAAAAATGGCCATAAATGAGCTTGTCCGGGCCATAACTTTGTCATTTATTGTGAGATTTTAAAATCATTTGGCACATTTATTCACCATAAATGGACGGTGTGTCGGGCGAAAGAATTACGTCGATATCTCAAAGGTCAAGGTCACACTTTGAGTTCAAAGGTCAAAAATGGCCATACATGAGCTTGTCCGGGCCATGACTTTGTCATTTATTGTGAGATTTTAAAATCATTTGGCACATTTGTTCACCATCATTGGATGGTGTGTCGCGCAAAAGAATTACGTCGATATCTCCATGGTCAAGGTCACATTTTGAGTTCAAAGGTCAAAAATGGCCATAAATGAGCTTATCTGGGCCATAACTATGTTGTTCATTGTGAGATTTTAAAATCATTTGGCACATTTTTTCACCATCACTGGATGGTATGTGGCACGAAAGAATTACGTTGATATCTCCAAGGTCAAGGTCACATTTCGAGTTCAAAGGTCAAAAAAGGCCATAAATGAGCTTGTCCGGTCCTTAACTATGCCGTTCATTGTGAGATTTTCAAATCATTTGGCACATTTGTTCACCATCACTGGACGGTGTGCATCCCAAAAGAATTACGTCGATATCTCCAAGATCAAGGTCACACTTTGAGTTCAATGGTCAAAAATGGTCATAAATGAGCTTGGCTTTCAAATCATTTGACGCATTTGTTCATCATCATTGGACTGTGTCGCGCGAAAGAATTATGTTGATATCTCCAAGGTCAAGGTCACACTTTGAGTTCAAAGGTCAAAAATGGCCATAAATGATAATGGCATAATAATTCTTAAAAATTGCCATAAATAAGATTCTCTTGTTTTGTAAAGACAGCATGCAAAATAGTCTGTGTCAATGCGGCATGTGGGGGTATACGTCACGTCTGTGACAAAGCTCTAGTTACCTTATGGATGATGGGGGGAGTTTGCATATTAATAGAAATATTTCCACTGCATTCACAACTTCCAAGGGATGATTTCATAAATGTTAAAAAGTGGGATGAAACCTTTGGTGTGCCAGTTAAACAAAGATTGTAAAATATTCACAGAAGAATAGCTTTTCTTTTAGTTCATCTGTATTAACTATGTTTAGGTTAAACTATGTGACTTTTACCCTATTTTTTCAAATATTTTTACTGCATTAAGTCTTAAGAGTTAAATTATCCATTGTTAGTTTTCAATGTAATGACTGAAAATGATGACACTGCTCTGTATTTTCATGACCTTTTTGTATAACTTGTGCCCTTAAAGAATATTTAAATCAGGTTCAGGAAATGCTTTAAAGTTGTGAGGCAGACACGCCAACTCAAGGTCAAGGTTACACTTGAAGGTCAATACTTTTGTTGCCGGGTATATGGTCCTTTCAACTTTCGTGTTCACTTAATTGTTTTATTATGCCCCCCTTCGAAGAAGAGGGGGTTTATTGTTTTGCACATGTCGGTCAGTCGGTCCGTCAGTCCGTCCGTCAGTCCGTCAGCCAGATGGTTTCGGGGTGATAACTCAAGAATGCTTAAGCCTAGGATCATGAAACTTCATAGGTACATTGATCATGACTGGCAGATAACCCTGATTGATTTTAAGGTCACTAGGTCAAAGGTCAAGGTCACAGTGACTCGAAATAGTAAAAATGGTTTCTGGATGATAACTCAAGAATGCTTAGGCCAAGGATCATGAAACTTCATAGGTACATTGATCTTGACTGGCAGATGACCCCTATTGATTTTCAGGTCACAAGGGCAAAGGTCAAGGTCACAGTGACTCAAAATAGTAAAATGGTTTCCGGATGATAACTCAAGAATGCTACACCTAGGATCATGAAACTTCATAGGTACATTGATAATTACTGGAAGATGACCCCCATTGACTTCAGGTCACTAGGTCAAAGGTCAAGGTCACAGTGACTCGAAATAGTAAAATGGTTTCCGGATGATAACTCAAGAATGCTTAGGCCTAGGATCATGAAGCTTCATAGGTACATTGATCATGACTGGCAGATGACCCCTATTGATTTTCAGGTCACTAGGTCAAAGGTCAAGGTCACAGTGACTCGTAATAGTAAAATGGTTTCCGGATGATAACTCAAGAATGCTTAGGCCTAGGATCATGAAACTTCATAGGTACATTGATCATGACTTGCAGATGGCCCCTATTGATTTTCAGGTCACTAGGTCAAAGGTCAAGGTCACAGTGACTCGAAATTGTAAAATGGTTTCCGGATGATAACTCAAGAATGCTTACGCCTAGGATCATGAAACTTCATAGGTACATTGATCATGACTGGCAGATGACCCCTATTGATTTTCAGGTCACTAGGTCAAAGGTCAAGGTCACAGTGACTCGAAATAGTAAAATGGTTTCCGGATGATAACTCAAGAATGCTTAGGCCTAGGATCATGAAACTTCATAGGTATATTGATCATGACTGGCAGATGACCCCTATTGATTTTCAGGTCACTAGATCAAAGGTAAAGGTCACAGTGACTCAAAATAGTAAAATGGTTTCCGGATGATAACTCAAGAATGCTTTCGCCTAGGATCACGAAACTTCATAGGTACATTGATCATGACTGGCAGATGACCCCTATTGATTTTCAGGTCACTAGGTCAAAGGTCAAGGTCACAGTGACAAAAAACGTATTCACACAATGGCTGCCACTACAACTGACAGCCCATATGGGGGGCATGCATGTTTTACAAACAGCCCTTGTTAAGTTATATTATATTTTATATATATTTATATATATATTACACTGCAACTCCAATATATCGCGATTGAAGGGGTCCAAAGATCGTGACCGTGATATATCAGGGCCCTCAATCTATCAAATCTGCCGCTGATTTTTGGCTGCAGTCCCCCACCTGAAAAGTATTTTAAAAAATCCCCCAAAACTGAATTTTTTCCCCTCAGAAAATGTAAAAAAAAAATCCCCCCCAAAATTGCTTATTTTTAGTTGAAAATTGACTCCAATATATCACGGTCCGTTATATCGCTTTGTCTAATATAGTCCTAACGAAAAAGAAGTCTTGTTTCCGGTTACCCAACAACCCTGTTCTTTAACCGCCGACGTTTTTTCTGTTATAAAATCCGCATCAGAATTTAATGTCCGAAATTTACGCAACTGCAGAAAGCATCTGAATCGTTCAGAACTGTTATTTTTGTTAATGTTTTGTTTCATTGACATTTATTCTAATCAATAAATGCTTTATTCAAATTGCAGTCTTCAGTTTTCAAAGAATATTTATTTGTACAGTAATTTACATATAAAGACAATAAAGACAATCTGGATTAAACATCTTATTAAGAACTAGCTATATCTGAATGTTAGTACTGCATTTCACACTGCTGATACCTGAAAATAATGACATTGTCATAGAGTTAAATATTCAATTAAGTGTTGTGGTAAGAAAAAAAAGCCTACCTACCGACCCACAGTTAAATTAGATTAATGTTAATAGTCATTAGATTGAGTAAAAGTCCACCGTTCTGTCCTATAGACAGTCACATAGGCCTATAAAAAAATATATGTTTATAACAGTTAAAATAAAAATTCCCCCATTTACAAAAAAATCCCCCTTCTTAGGTCTGCGGACCCCTTCCCCCAAAGTAGTGTGAGGGCGCTGTATATCCGGCGCGCGATATAAATTGTAAGGTTATGTATGCATGTATATGTATGCATTAGCATCGTTATGCAATCTCAAAACACGCTATTTACCTACCTTATTCAATTATGTGTTATATCCATATGTTATTCATTGGTATAACACAAAACATTATTCCTTGTGAGTATTTTCAAATGCATATAATTAAATTTGTAATCCGAAAAACATTGCTGAGTTGTATTGTTCAAGAAAGCATGCACAAATTAGACCCATGTTCAAAATGACGTCATTCATTCTCATTAAAAGCATGGAAAGCATGGGTTTTAATAGAAGTGCATTTTGACAAATTGAGGGATCTTTACCTCTAAATTAAAAGCAAGTAGTTTACACTGTATCTAACGCACACAGATTGTTGAGATAGGTCAGTATTGACTTGTGACATTTACAGTTATAATTGTGTACACCTTCATGTGTGCACTGGTGCGTGTCGGCAGTTCAAAGCAAATTCAATACAGAATGGTAACGCCCGAAATGACCTGTGATGTTTGACAAGAGGGGCTATTGTTTATCGCAGTACACAGGTGTTAAAGTGATGTACAATGTAAGCAAACAATCTGATCAAAACTTGATTATGAATGTTGGATTAAAGTTGGTGAAAAAAGGGAAAAATACTAGCTTAAAATGGATTTTAATTCATCAAATTCTCAGATTAAAACATTTTATTTGGGGATTATGCTTGTCAGATTTTTGGGAGCCATAGCCGATTCGCGATATATTGGACAACGCGATATAACGGACCGTGATATATTGGAGTTGCAGTGTATGTTATATTTCTCTAAACGGTCAGTTTCTGATTAGTTCTGCAACCTTTATCTTTATTGATTACTTCTTAGTTTTAAAAACATTTATTTAAAGGCATGCACATATAAATTAACTTATATTTATAAAAAAATATATATATATATATATATTATATAAATGCATGTTTACAGTATAAATGAATAATTAAAAATTATATTCAAGTTATTCATATCATTTAAATGTGCAGATGTATTTATAGTTGCATGATTCAATAACTTACTTATATAGATCTACCTTTTTCATGTTTTATTGAAATTTTCAACATCAAACTAATGAAATTGTTTTAATTGTCTCTGTTCTGTTATTTTAAATTTTGCAGTGTGAATTTTTCATTATCATTTTTAGTCCATTTGTTTTTTGAGAAACCAGAGGAATTGTCATAGCCAGCTCATCGTGTTCATCATCTTGTCGTCTGCCGTCCACGTCGTGCTAAAACCTTGACATTTTGTGAAACTTTTTAACATTGGCTCTAAATTCAAAGTGTTTCCACCTACAACTTTGAAACTTCATATGTACCTTCACCTTGATGAGTTCTACAAGACACACCCATTTTTGGGTCACTAGGTCAAAGGTCAAGGTCACTATGACCTCTAAAAAAAGATTCTGACAAGCATTCATTTATTAAAATATGCACCCACAGCCGATCGTTGGCACCCGTTATGCGGTGCTTTTGTTTGTACATAATTATTATCATTAACTATTTCAAGGGTTGTTTTTACCGTATTTTACCAGGTATAGCGCGCTCCCATTTAAAACTCGCTTGCGATTTTTTAAAGCCAAAATGGGGAAAAAAAGAATTCAAGACCAAAAAACCTGAAAATCGGGCTGAAAATGGCCTCCATTCTTATGTTGCGCAATCATTTAATCTGAGTTTTTCGTGCGCTTAATTTTGTGTTTTAAAGACGGGAGCATTTAAACGATCTGGAGCATGGGTTGCATAGCACTTAATATTTGACAATTTTTAAGATTATTCTCTCGAGAATATGGTGGCCCTAAAAAGGGCCGTTGTCGTCATCGTGATGGGTTAGGTGTTGTCAATTTACAAGATGTATCTTGTATATATCTTGGTTGACAATTTCAAGATAAAGTGGGGCTGACAATTTCAAGTATTCTTTACGCCATGTTGTATAAGCAATAGCAATTGAACGTTTAAAACTGCACTGTTGAACGTTCAATATTTATACACACTGCGGTGCCAATGCATATTTTCACGTTCTCAAGTGTCAATTAAGGTCTCAAATGCTAATTAGCTTCTCAAATTACTCAACAAGTTAGTTCGTACATTGCTAGATGAAAGATGTCAATAACGAAGCGCAAAGACCCCATTCACACCTACCTCAACCTGCCAATGTCAATTACGAAGTGCAAAGACCCCATTCACACCTACCTCAACCTGCCAAACACAACCCCTTCACACCTACCTTCATCTGCATTCATTTTATGTCGACAACAGCCCCTAAAAATGCTATCAATGAAAAAGTGTGAAAACACCAACAAAGACAATTTTTTCATCTTTTAATTTTTGTCGAAACTGTTACTACCCTGTTCATACCTACCTTTTCCCGCTATTTGTTGTTTCGACAACGGCCCCTTCAGTCTATAACATTGTAGGGTGTAGTTTTTCTGCAATAAAAAAATATGGCGGCAATTGTGAAGATTTACGATTATGAAATGGATTTTTCGCAATTTAGCAACCAGGAAAGCGTTGTGTCAATGTATTATGCACACCAAATTTTTATTTTAAAATTTGGAGGTAAAAAACTGCGCGCTGTACATGGTAAAATTCGGTATATGACGATTTTGAAAAGTGACACTTTCTACGTACATGTATTTCAATGTGTTTTGCTTTAAATAGACATGCTGACAAAATTTGATTTTGAAATAATGCAATCTTTTTTTAAATACTTTTGTGCCCCTACATGTGTTGTGTTTATCTGTAAGATTAAATGTAACAATATTTAAAAAATGCAAATGAAACAAATATTGATAGCATAACAAGATGATTTTCCTGTGCAACAAATATGCCTTGATCTTGGAAAACGGTGCTTAATGCTTGTGTGGAAAGTGTCACCTTAACTGGTTATTCGCTTAGAAGAGACTTCCATTGAGTTGTGTTCTGATAAAACTGGGCATAATGCATGTGCGTAAAGTGTCGTCCAAGATTAGCGTGTGCAATCCGCACAGGCTAATCAGGGACGACACTTTCCGCTTTTATGACATTTTTCGTTTAAATGAAGTCTCTTCTTAGCAAAAAATCCAATTTAGGCGGAAAGTGTTGTCCCTGGTTAGCCTGTTTGGACTGCACAGGCTAATCTTAGATGACACTTTACGCATACATATGCATTATGCCCAGTTTTGTCAGAACGCGACTCCATTAAACAAATATTACTTTAATGCGGGAAGTGTTGTCCCTTATTTGCCTGTATTGACTGTGCTGGCTTATCTGGGACAATATTTTACACACATGCATTTGATGCCATTTTCTCAGAGTTGGTCTCATATGATTATGAGGGGAAAAAAAGAAATTTTTACATATTTACGTGTATCATAATTATTACATGTTTTATATTTGTGAATAAGTTGTATTGTTTAGAGACATACAAACAATTGGTTTTATGATAATAATTTGTGTTGAATTATTATGGCATTTTGTTACTTGCATATACACAAACTCAGAAGTACTTATTAAAGTCTTGGTCCATTATTTATTCTTTAGTTAAAGAGTTGGTTTGTTGATATAGTTTGTCTACCGGTATTCTTTACTCTCAAGTGGAAGAAACGGTTAGTAAATACTAGTTGTCTATTCTATACTCCAATCTCCAAGATTGGGTTAGTGAATATGGGTGCTTGGTTAGCAAATACAGGTTGGATATTCTATACTGTAAAAATGGATAAATGAATAAGGGCTCAGGTACATGAAGTTTGTTCTTACCTATAAATGTGATTGTGAACCACTTTGGTTGACTTTCTTTCAATGAGTAAGTGAATACAGGTCTTTAAGCAAAACAATTGGTAAGTGAATACATGTCCTTAAGTCAAAGAATGTGTAATTGAATACAGGTCCTTAAGTCATAGAATGTGTAATTGAATACAGGTCCTTAAGTCATAGAATGTGTAAGTCAATACATGTCCGTAAGTCAAATAATGGGTTAATGTATACAGGTCGTTATGTCAAAGAATGGGTAGGTATGTACAGGTCCTTAAGTCAAAGAATAGGTGAGTGAATACAGGTCCTGAAGTCAAATAATGGGTGAGTGAATACAGGCCCTATAGTCAAAGAATGGGTGTGTGAATACAGGTCCTTAAGTCGAAGAATGGGTAAGTGAATACAGGTCATTAAGTCAAAGAATGGGTTAGTGAATACAGGTCCTCAAGTCAAAGAATGGGTGAGTGAATACAGGTCCCTATGTCAAAGAATGGGTTTGTGAATACATGTTCTATAGTCAAAGAATGAGTGAGTGAAAACAGGTCCTCAAGTAAAAAATAGGTTTGTGAATACAGATCCTTAAGTCAAAGAATGGGTAAGTGAATACAGGTCCCTTAGTCAAAGAATGGGTAAGTGAATACAGGTCCTTAAGTCAAAGAATGGGTAAGTGAATACAGGTCCTTAAGTCATAGAATGGGTAAGTGAATACAGGTCCATAAGTCACAGAAAGGGTAGGTGTATACAGGTCCTTAAGTAAAAGAATAGGTAAGTGTATACAGGTCCTTAAATCAAAGAATGGGTGAGTGTATACAGGTCCTTAAATCAAAGAATGGGTAAGTGTATACAGGTCCTTTAATCAAAGAATGGGTAAGTGTATACAGGTCCTTAAATCAAAGAATGGGTAAGTGTATACAGGTCCTTATATTAAAGAATGGATGAGTGTATACAGGTCCTTAAATCAAAGAATGGGTAAGTGTATACAGGTCCTTAAATCAAAGAATGGGTATTTGAACATGGGCCCAGGTATATGACTGACCTATACATGTAAATGTTTAAGCAGAATACTCCGGGTAAAAACATGTCCCTCTTGCTTGCAGCTCAAATGACAGTTATCATGAAGAATGGGGCAAATGACCAGCCAGACATCAACAATGGGGTAACTCTCTTCAGGAAGGCACACGATCATTACAAGAGGAAACCCAGTGCTAACAACACAACCACTTTTAGAGTATGTATGAATTGTAGCCTATAAATTAGCCACATTCTGGGAAAACAGGGCTTTTTGCATGTGTGTCAAGTGAAGTCCCAGATAAGCCTGTGTGGTGAGCACAAGCTAATCTGGGACAATACTTACGCACTTGATTTAAGCTCCATTTTCCCAGAGCTTGTCTCATATATATCTTGTGAATTTTTTTAATGTATTTATGTTCAGCCATGTTTTACTCTCAGGACTCACAGATACTATTAACAAAATGTCTGATCTCTGAAAGTACAAACTTTACTGTTTACCACATTGTAGAATGAAGATACTCTGTCAGTGAGATCTGGTGGTGTAAAAGAGAGTCAGGAGAAGTGTGTTGCAAGGATACAGAACTTGACGGAGAGTGGTCGAGACAAGAGGGAGAAAAGACTCTACGCACATCTCGGGATGAAAGGTTGGCCCTGTCTATGACAGTTAATTTTAATGATATCACGGCTTAAAAAAAAAATTGCATGCTTGTAAAATGTGTCTTAAATTTTGAAATTGTGATATGCACTGTAAATCCAATAAACATTGATGTGATTTTTCCTCCTTTCAGCATATTTCTTCCCTTTGAATGTCAAATTTGTTGAACAAAATATTATGAACTTTGCTGAATCCATATATGAACTTTGCTGAATCCATATAGGAATGAAGAGTTGACCTATACCCTCTAGGGGGTAGGGCATTTTGCTCCCCTGAGGCCGTGCTCAAGCTTGTGGAGTCTGCACAGGCGAATGTGGGACGACCCTTTCCTCTGAAAGCTCAAACATGACAATAATCCCTTGTTGTTTTTCATACACAAAAACATCAACAGCTCTTTATAAACTCTAATAATAATAAACTTTATTTAAGATCAAAATAATCCTTTTGTTTGTACACAGACCTGTCAGAGAAGGACTGGCTCCACTATGCGGCTAGCCTGCACATCACACACCACCTTGGCGCCTCACAGCTGTCGGACGAGAATACCAAGGGTGGAAGGTTCAAGTTTCAGTTCGAAAATAGCAGCATGAGCCTTCAGAGAGGGGAGTACCTGCTGGAGTACGGGCCCAATCGGCACCATGTCGCTCACATGGCGGCATATAGCCTGGACAGAATACTTGGGGTACGTCGTTTTGGTACCCTTACATTTATGAAACATGGTTCTGAGAAAACTTTGCTTAATTCTTTTTTTATGCACCCCCAAAATTTTGGGGGGGAGCATATAGTCGCCGCTTCGTCTGTCCGTGTGTGTGTACGTCCGTCCGTGCACAATTTTTGTCTGGGCTATTTCTCAGCAATTAATGACCGAAATTTAATTTAAACTTTATGGGAAGCTTCCCTCCAAGAGGAGATGTGCATATTATCAGCCGGTTCTGGTCGGATGATTTGTCACAGAGTTGTGGCCCTTTCAAATTTTCTATAAACTGTGCATATAGTGCAATTCTTGTCCCCCCAACTACTAGACGTTTCCTTTTATCTGAATATATAGTGCAATACTGTGACAACAAAAAACTTTAGGGAGCATCACCTGTCTCGGACAGTTTCTTGTTTGTCAAGGTTGTCATCTTAGATTTGCCTATGCAGATTTTTATTTTACTGACACTTTCCGCCTTAATTGTATTTTCGCTAAAAAGAGACTTCCTTTAAACTAAACAAACAAATCCATAAAACCATAAAGTACCCTCCCTGATTAGCCTGTGTCTACTGCACAGGCTAACATAGGATGACACTTAATGCACATGCATTAAGTCCAGTTTTACCAGAATAGAGCTTATATTTTGGACCATCTCTCAGAATGTCTTATGAGCATTTTAGGTCATACTTAGAGAGACTTTACCTCAGATTTTCGTATTCATGAAGAATATCATGAAATGTAAACTGTAATATTTGAAACAATCCATAGTCATTTTATCAAGAAAAAATGTTGTATAAAGTTTTGAGTATTTTTCAAGATGCAACCTGGGACCTATGGCCTATATGTGAGTAAAGTGTGTACCTGAGCCATTCAGGCTTAAAAAATGTACTGCTTATTTTAAAGGATTTAATAAATGTTTTTCCTCGTACACATTGACATATATTTAAACAATGCCTATTCCCTTTTTATGTCCCCCACCACTATAGTGGGGGACATATTGTTTTTGCCCTGTCAGTTGGTTTGTTTGTGTGTTTGTTTGTGTGTTTGTGTCAAACTTTAACATTTGCCATAACTTTTGCAATATTGAAGATAGGAACTTCATACTTGGCATGCATGTGTATCTCATGGAGCTGCACATTTTGAGTGGTGAAAGGTCAAGGTTATCCTTCAAGGTCAAAGGTCTAATATATGGGTCAAAATCGCTTATCTAATGTACACTTTTGAAACATTGGAGATAGCAACTTGATATTTGGCATGCATGTGTAACTCATGGAGCTGCACATTTTGAGTGGTGAAGGTCAAGGTCATCCTTCAAGGTCAAAGGTCACATATATGGGGACATAGTGTTTCACAAAAACATCGCTTGTTTGGAGCATATATTTATTAGCTCAGCTGTTTTCGGAGAAAACCCGAGGTATTGTCATAGCCAGCTCGCCGTCTGCGTCATGCTGAAACCTTGACATTTGTCTCTAAAATCAAAGTGCTTCCACCTACAACTTTGAAACTTCATATGTAGATGCACATTGATGACTTCTACATGCCACACCCATTTTTAGGTTACTAGGTCAAAGGTCAGTGTCACTGTTACCTCTAAAAAAAAATTATTTCAAAACTCCACCCGCAGCCGAGCTTTGGCACCCGTTATGCGTGCTCTTGTCTTTTTACATTGTTATATTAGTAGAATGAAAAAGTAAAACTGTTTACATTCCAAACAAAAAATGCCGCGGCTGACGCATATCCCCACGCCGCAGCTTTTGACCCAGGGGTCAGATTAAAATTCAGAGCATGGGGATAAAAAAAATTCAATACATGCCGACAGTGGGACTCTACTCACAACCGAAAAAATATGGACTGTGCTATGTGAAAAGGGGGTTTACTGCATGTGCAGTCCATACAGGCTAATCAGGGACAACACTTTCTGCTTTTATGATTTTTTTTGTTTCAAGAAAGTCTCTTCGTAGCAGAAATCTAGTTTAGGCGGAAAGTGTCGTCCCTGATTAGCCTGTGAAATAATGCCCATGGAGTCAAAACTTGTCACACTCCAGGGTAAATTATTTATGAAGACTTGCATACTAAATATCTATCAACTTTAAAACATCTCTGAAACCTCAAGGCTCAGGGGTTCGATATTTGTTATGTAACATAGAATAGTTTTCCTAGTGTGAGTAAATATTGATTATCTTCAACAATCATCGTCTCAGAAAAGGCAAGGTCAGGGTTTTGAAATTTGGCGTGTAAATATAATAGTTTTCCTCTTATTAGTTCATTAAAATCATGCGACTAGACTCATTTGTAAGTAAATATCATATTCTCTGAAACAGCAAGAGTTAGGGGTTAAATATTTTGTTTGTGACATTATATGGTGTTCCTCGTTTGTCCAAATCATGTCCCTGAGGTGAAAACTGGTTCCATACCAAATTAAGTCAGTGGAATACAGCGTTAAAAACCTAAATAAAAGCTGCAGCTGTTTCAGAAACATCACACAATCTACACAAAACAGGTGTCTTTATATCTCAGGTGAGCGACCTAGAGCCTTTAGATCCTCTTGATAATATTTGCATGTAGATCGCCTGAGCACAATTGGTTACAAGGTCAAATAACAAAATGCTTGTGACACTCAGGGGGCATCATTTGAGCCGTGTTCTGAGAAAACTGGGCTTAATTCATGTGCGTTAAGTGTCTTCCCAGATTAGCCTGTGCAGTCCGCACAGGCTAATCAGGGACGACACTTTCAGCTTTAATGACATTTTTTGTTTAAATGAAGTCTCTTCTTAGCAAAAATCCAATTTAGGCTGAACATGCATTATCCCCAGTTTTCTCAGAACACGACTCATTTATTGCCAAATCTTAATGATGCTTATTCAGAACATTTTTCCCAATGATAACTCAATTGAAAAAGTAACTGGGTCATGTGGTGTCTAAAATTAGGTTACTAGGTTGAATTAAAGAAAAAGCTTTATAAAACTCAAATCTTATATTAAGGCTTCATTTATTGTCAAATCACCATGAAACGTTTTCTCAATGTTTGTATTTGTTCTCTGCAAGGTGTGGTACACACAGGTTAACAAGGGACGAAATTGGCCTATACTGGGTTTTTGTATAGAAAAAAATCATTTTAATGAAAAATGACATCATAAAATCAGAAAGTGATGTCCCTGATTAGCCTGTGCAGACTGTACAGGCTAATCTTGGACAACACTTTAAGCAAATACATTAAGCCCAGTTTTCACAGAACACAGCTCTTATGGTCTCTACTTAGGAGGAAAACTGCCCTGATACAACACATACATTTTTCTTTGTGTGTTACCATCATGTTACAGCTGTACAACGTGCCCCCTGCCATTGCGAGACCTCTCTTCTACCCGGAGTACACCAAGATTGCAGGGCACCAGGACCTCATTCAAAGCATGCTCAACGCCACTGACAGGCTGGGTAGCATCATGCCAGGTATGTGGGAAAACTGGGCTTAATGCATGTGCGTAAAGTTTTGCCCCAGATTAGCTTGTGCCGTCAGCACAGGCTTATCAGTGACAACACCTTCTGCCTTTAGGATTTTTTTATGGCCCCAGTGGGGTGGCATATAGCAGTGGAACTGTCCGTCAGTCCGTCCGTCTGTCCATTTGAAAACTTTAACATTTGCCATAACTTTTGCAAAATTGAAGATAGCAACTTGACATTTGGCATGCATGTGTATCTCATGAAGCTGCACATTTTGAGTGGTAAAAGGTCAAGGTCATCCTTCAAAGTCAAAAGTGAAAAAATACAATCCAAGGGAAGTAATAAGCTCTAAAAGGGAGATTATTTCTAAACCTGCCAAATGATATATTGAAATTTTATTTCAAAGCGGGGCAATAGAGGGATTGTGTTTCTGACAAACACATTTCTTGTTTTGGTTTAAAGATGGCCTCTTGTAACTGAAAATCAAGTCTAGGCAGATTTTGTTGTCCCAGATTTTGTTGTCCCAGATTTTGTTGTCCCAGAATAGTCTGTGCGGATTGCAAGGATATTCTGTGATGACCCTTTACACCTTAACTGGATTTTTATGTAGAAGAGACTTCTTTTTAAAGTAAAATCTTTAAAAGCCAAAAGTGACGTCCCTGATTAATTAAAGTAAAATTCTATAAAAGGGGAAAGTGTTGTCCCTGATAAGCCTGTGTAAAATTAGCCTGTGCCAAATGGACGACACTTTACATACATGCATTAAGCCCAAATTTCCCAGAATGAGGCTCAAAGAGTCTCCAGCCAAATTGAACCGTTAAAAAGTAAAATGGCATACATTTGTAATGTACTAGTGATGCATTTTCTTCAAAAGGATTACTGATGTTTGTTGTTTTACTTGTGTAGTTCAACTGAAACGTTTGCCGTACTAAACTTAAAAATGCTAAAAGTTGGTAGATCTCATCTATGAGATGTGCAGTGCTCAAGAACCATAACTCTTGTTGTCATGTTTTGAGAGTAATTTCTCTTTGTTTTGTTTTTTTACATTCATTTTGAATAGGCCATTTCTTGCAAACTATTCTAGGTATCAAATTGACAGTTCGTAGGTAGATAGATCCACTTGATGGAAAAGGCAGTGTACCAGAGCAATACCTCCTGCTTTCATAATTTCACAGTAATTGGCCTTTTGCATTTTAACTCTTTTCCACTCAGAAGCAAAGTTAAAATGGCTATGTGCCAACAACATAAAATCAGAACAGCCTTCGAGTAACTCGCAGTCTGTTCAGGTTTTATGCTGTTTGCTGCTCATCAGTATCTAAGGGTTGGAAATGAAGCCGTTTAAACTTGAATTTAGTAAGAAAGGTCTTTAAGTTTCTAAGGGACTGCAAATGTGTAATAATGCGTATCTAAGTGGTAAAGGGTTAATGATAATTTTTTTCCCATGACATAAATGTGGAAAGGCCTGTAAGCTTTGTAAGTCCTGCATGTTAATCTGTATCTACAGGTATCGTCACAGTGAGTATACCCCCGGTGATGAAGACAATACCCCTGTCAATCCAGAAGCGCGACTCTCTTGTCCAGCAGGTGACCTCGTTCTCCCGTGGCCAGAGGCTCGAGCTCGAGTACGTTTTGCTGTGGTCGTTGACTCAGATGTTGAAACCTTCCCATGGCTTTCTGGGGTATAAAGGTAAACTTGAAATTTTGAGATGAGATATTATAGCCTTACTATCAGAAGTTTTTGCCATGGAACTAAAGACATGAATACAGCCGCATTCAGAAGTTGGGAATGAATAAGCGTATTATCATTACTAATCTTGCAACATTAATTTTGTGGGTTGACCGTTCCACAAATTTAACATGAATTTAACACAATCACATGAATTTAACACAATCACATGAATTTAACACAATCACATGAATTTTAAACTATCACATGAATTTAACAAAATCACATGAATTTTAAACAATTGCATGAATTTAACACAATCTCATGAACTTAAAACAATCACATGAATTTAACACAATCACACGAATTTAAAACAATCACACGAATTTAAAATAATCACATGAATTAAAAACAATCACTTGAATTTACAGGGTTAAAAAATGTCTGGTTTGTGCCAGAATTCCAGTTATTCAGGGAACGTAATATTTGATGAGATAATTAGTGTGTGTGTGTGGGGGGGGGGGGGGGGGGGGGATGACCCCCCCCCCCTCGCATTGTCCATTGTCAAAGCAACACAAAACGTTTATCATGCAAATAAAAAACATGGAACTAATAATAGATGCTTTATAATGGATATTACAGAACGTGTTTCATTAAACGAGCTGCATTTTTGGTAAATTAACAAAAGCAGGTGCCCAAAAGAGTAATCGTTTCTTACATTGTAATCCGGGCGAAAAATAAAGGGACGCAAGATTTTGCGACATTTTAGAATCATTTACGTCAAAGGATTGCCATAATTAAAAATAGATCCTTTTTGAGATAAAACAAATACAAAAAATGAAGTTCCTTGAACCGAATTAGAGTACAAAGGTGCTAGAATCGGACATCAAGAATAAATGGCGATGGGAGTGGTTGACTGAAGTTGATGAATGTGGAATAAAATTTGGCGAATGTCTGAAACACCGGACATCCCTGGTGTATGTTTTTGTATTCCATGCGGAAGACAATTAGTTATAAATTGTCCGGAAAAAAGGCAGTGTGTATTTGATGCTACAATATTCTTAAAGAAATAAACCTTTTCATTTTACATTAATTTAAAACAATCGCATGAAATTAAAACAATCTCATGAATTTAACAACTCTTCCAAGGACAGTCCCAAGCGGGGGCTGAAAAAGGAGGAGGTTTGGGCTTAGCTACTGTACCCTGTTGAAACCTTATTGCTACAGAAACGCCAAACAGTATAACAACAGACATCACGGACCTGGGAGAAGGTGGACCTCCAGCTGGAGGACAATGACGCCCGACAGTGAAAGCCAGTGTCAACTGGAAGCCATCGGGCAAAAGACCATCATCTCAACCAGGATCACAACCACCATAGGTACATGAAATATTCGAACCATGTACGAGACCGGGAAGACACAAGTGGCCGCAGAGATGTGGAGGTTCAACCTCACCATCCTAGGGATCAGTGAATCAGGATGGACTGGCTCTGGGCAGAAGCGACTGACTTCTGGTGAGTTACTGAACATTGTTCTCGGGGCATGAGCAGGAGGATGCAGCACACACCTAGGGAGTAGCCCCGATGCTTTCCAAGTCGGCACAGAGAGCGCTCATCGGGTGGGAGGCACACAGACCACAGATCATGACGGCCTCTTTCCTTATAATAAAGAAGAGGATCAACGTGGACATAAATCAGTGCTACGCCCTGACGAACAACAGTAAAGAGGGTGAGAAAGACAACTTTTACAATAGACTGTCATCCATCATACACGACAGACCAAAGAGAAACATCAGCCTTCTAATGGGTGACATCAACTCCAAGATCGGTAGTGACAACAGAGGATATTAGGAGATCATGGGGAAGCAAGGGTTAGGCAAGATGAACAACAACGGGAAGAGATGACCTGTGCGCCACAAGTAACCTGGTCATCGGAGGAAGTGTTTTCCATCACAGAAGGATACACAAGGCAACTTGGGTGTCAACAGACCTGTCAACGGAGAACCAGATTGACCACTTGTGCATCACAAAAAAGTTTGGTCGCTCTCTTCAGGATGTATGTGTCAAGCGAGGAGCAGAAGTGGCTTCGAACCATCATCTCCTTGTTGCCCGATTGAAACTAAAGCTGAAGAAGAGTTGGACAGTGGGGCCCAGCCAATACCAACGTTACAACACTGCCACATTGAAGCAGAAGAGTTCAAGTTCACTCTTTCCAACAAGTTCCAGGTCCTAGAGGAGCTGCTTGAAAAAGAGACAATAGAGCAGAAGTGACAGAACGTGAAAGAATCAGTGACTTCAACATGCCTAGAAGTACTGGGCTCCAAGTTTCACACCCACAAGCAGTGGATATCAGCAGAGACGCTTCAGAAAGTTTCGGAAATACGAGAAAAGAAGGCAAGTGTAAACAACAGCAGAACACGAGGCGCAAAAGTGAGAGCACAAGAAGAGAACACCGAAGCAAATAGGAGGGTCAAGCTAAGTATTAGAGCAGACAAGCGGAACTACCTACAGACGCTTGCAACAGAGGCAGAAGAAACAGCCAATCAGAACAGAACTAAAGATCTGTACTCCATCACCAAGAGATTAGCAGGAAAGTTTGCCAAGCCAGAGAGGCCAGTAAGGGACTAAAATGGAGGAGTAATACCAGATGATAAAGGGCAAAAGAAGAGGTGGATTGAGCACTTCCAGGAGCTACTCAACCGGTCAGTTCCTGCGAACCCATCGGAGATTCTGCAAGCTCCAAATGATCTGCCAATCAATCAAACGCTGCACTCCCCACAAAGGAAGAGACCAGCAGCGCCATCAAGCAATTGAAGAACGGCAAATCTGCAGGACCTGACAGCATACCGGCAGAAGCACTTAAAGCTGATGTGGAGACCAGCGTGGAGCTACTATACCCACTCTTCAGCAAGATATGGGATGAAGAAGAAATTCCAACGGAGTGGAAAGAGGGTTACCTCATCAAGCTTCCCAAGAAAGGCGACCTCAGTTCCTGCTCCAACTACTGAAGAATTACTCTGTTGTCTCCATGAAAGGTATTTAATCGCATCCTGCTGAACCGAAAGAAAGACGCAGTAGACCCACTTCTCCGTTACCAACAAGCAGGCTTTCAAAAGGAGAGATTGTGAACAGATCTGATTGCAACCCTGCGCATCATTCTGGAACAATCCCTAGAGTGGAATTTCTGTTGTATGTAAACTTCATTGACTATGAAAAGGCTTTCAACAGCGTTGACCAGGAGTCCCTCTGGAGGCTTCTGAGACACTAGGCGTGTCAGGAAAGATCACCAACATCATCAAGAAATCTTATGAAGGAATGACTTGCAAAATCGTATATGTCAGACAGCTCACAGATGCCTTTGAAGTGAGAACCGGTGTGAGGCAAGGCTGCTTACCCTCACCTTTCCTGTTCCTGCTGGCCAAAGACTGGGTAATGAAGACATCAACGGAGCAGAAGCGGAATGGAATTCAGTGGACACTCTGGAAACAGTTGGAAGACCTCAACTTTGCTGATGCTTTGACTCTTCTCTCCCACACCCAACAACAGATGCAGGAAAAGACAAACATGGTAGCGGACAACTCAGCCAGACTGGGACTCGCCATCAACAGAGGGAAGAGCAAGGTGTTCAGGACCAACGCATCCAACAACACACCCATCACAGTCCAAGGCGAGGCACTGGAGGAGGTGGACAGCTTAACCTATCTCGGCAGCATTTTGGACAACCAGGGGGGAACGGATGCAGATGTCAGAACCAGCATCGGTAAAGCACGAGCAGACTTCTATCAGCTGAAGAACATCTGGGGATCCAGTGCAATTGGCATCACCACCAAGATTAGGCTCTTCAATACCATCGTGAATCCACTACTCCTCTATGGAGCAGAGACCTGGAGAACCACTGTCACCACCATAAAGAAAATACAGGTCTTCATCAACACCTGCCTCAGGTGTCCTCAAATCCGCTGGCCAGACAAGATCTCCAACAAAGAATTATGGATAAGAACAAAGCATCAGCCAGTTGAAGAAGATATCCTTCAAAGACGTTGGCGGTGGATAGGCCACACCATTCGCAAGCCTGCATCCAATACAACAAGGCAATGATTCTATCTCTCGCATGGAATCCCCAAGGGAAAAGGAAGAGAGGGCGGCCTAGAAACACCTGGCCCTGTGACCTGGATGCAGATGCTAAGCAGATGGGCCAAACATGGGGGCAGTTGGAGAGACTCGCCCAGAACTGAGACGCCTGGAGGAAGCTGGATGGCGACCACAGGCGAAGATGAGATGAGATGACATGAATTTAAAACAATCACACAAATTTAAAACAATCACATGAATTTAAAACAACCACATGAATTGAAAATAACCACATGAATTTTAAACAATCACATTGCTTTAACACAATTACATGAATTTAACACAATCACATGAATGTAGAACAATCACATGAATTTAAAACATTCATATGAATTTAACACAATCACATGAATATTTTAAAACAATCACATGAATTGAAAACAATCACATGAATTGAAAACAATCATAAATTTAACACAATCACATGAATTTAACACAATCACATGAATTTAACACAATCCCATGAAATTTACACAATCACATGAATTTAACACAATCACACGAATTTAACACAAGCACATGAATTTTACACAAACACATTGGAAATTGACAGACACACATTCCACTTTTTTTTTAAATCATATAACCAAGAATTAACCATTCCAGGAACATCATTTTTTCAAAAGCCACTTAATTTCATGCGGACAAATATAAATTATTTTACAGCATAGCATTAACTCATTTATGCCAAGCGTCTAGAAAAAAGGCCTTGGCAAACAGCGTAGACCCAGATGAGACGCCGCATGATGCGTCTCATCTTGATCTGCGATGTTTGCTTAAAAATTTAAATAACTTGGCACCACTTTTTATCACTTATAGATCCTCTAAATGTTTGAATAAAATCACCTTTTGGCAGGTCACATGATACATTTTGAGGCTGATCTTGCGTTTACGAGGCATTTCAAGAACCAGATGGGCTACTTCTACAACTGCCAGTTCCCAAACAACGTCTACAAGATGATGATCTGTTACAAGTGCCAGGGAGGGGACAAATCCCTCAACAAGATCTGTGGTCTAGGACAGGAGGTAGGGGTTAAGGTGTGGTCTAGAACAGGGGTTATTTACAAGTGTCAGGGGGGAACAAATCTCTCAACAAGAAATGTGGTTTAGGACGGGAGGTAGGGATATGTTTTTCAATCCTCAGTAGAAAGGCAAAGGTATAAAGAAATGGTAGCCATCATTCAGTACTTGTGTTCACTTATCCATCTAACACTTAGTTCCCATCTTGAAGTTACAGCACTTTACCCATTTATGCCTAGTGGACTCTCCCATCCATCTAAATTGGATCAATTTATTTCCAAAATTTGGGATTTCTAGAATATTTATGCCCCCTTTGAAGAAGAGGGGGTATATTGTTTTGCACGTCGGTCCATTGGTCGGTCCGTCCACCAAATGGTTTCCGGATGATAACTCAAGAACGCTTAGGCCTAGGATCATGAAACTTCATAGGTACATTGACCATGACTGGCAGATGACCCCTATTGATTTTCAGGTCACTAGGTCAAAGGTCAAGGTCACAGTGACTCGAAACAGTATAATCGTTTCCGGATGATAACTCAAGACATTGATAATGACTGGAAGATGACCCCTATTGATTTTCAGGTCAATAGGTCAAAGGTCAGGGTCATGATGACCCGAAACAGTAAAATGGTTTCCGGATGATAACTCAAGAATGCTTACGCCTAGGGTCATGAAACTTCATGGGTACATTGATCATGACTGGCAGATGACCCCTATTGATTTTCAGGTCTCTGGGTCAAAGGTCAAGGTCACAGTGACTCAAAGCAGTAAAATGGTTTCCAGATGATAACTCAAGAAAGCTTATGCCTAGGATCATGAAACTTCATAGGTACATTGATCATGACTCGCAGATGACCCCTATTGATTTTCAGGTCACTGGGTCAAAGGTCAAGGTCACAGTGACTCGAAGCAGGTAAATGGTTTCCGGATGATAACTCAAGAACGCTTATGCCTAGGATCATGAAACTTCATAGGTACATTGATCATGACTTGCAGATGACCCCTATTGATTTCAGGTCACTAGGTCAAAGGTCAAGGTCATGGTGACTCAACTTAGAAAAATGGTTTCCGGATGATAACTCAAGATTGCTTACGCCTAGGATCATGAAACTTTATAGGTACATTGATCATGACTCGCAGATGACCCCTATTGACTTTCAGGTCACAAGGTCAAAGGTCATGGTGACTTGACACAGTAAAATGGTTTCCGGATGAAACTCAAGAAAGCTTACGCCTAGGACAGGGCTCATGCTGGGCTCAAATTTTAGGGAGAAATGACTTCTCCCTGGACACTGATTTAGATAGAAGTGAGGAGACTCTAGGGAGAAGTGGAGAGACTTGGACACAAGGGTTTTCATTTAGGGCGTTACAACACACATACATGTGTATCACATGATTGAAGTATACCACTGTAGTACACATAATTATATTTCTTTTGTGTGTCTAAATTTTTCCAGCAGTTCTAATTAACCAAGTAATAATAGACACGACAGATAAATAACTAAAATTTTACTAGCTCAATATTCAATCCATTTTGATGTAAATATCATATTATACAGACTATAGTATTTCAAAGATAATATGTTTATGAAGCCTTAGATAACATAAGCTTAATAAAACTGTCAGACCAGATAAAAATTTATGTTTGAAATATGACATATAGCATATGCTTTCTTAATAATTATTTGTTATTTTTTATAGTCTTTCCAATTGCAATGTCATGTGAATACAATTCGAAATAGGATAAACCACACAGTCCGCATCACCCCATCTGTATTCTTCATTCTATTTCTTCTTTAAAGAACTTAGAAATTAAATTATCCATCGATGAAAAATAATGAATCCGAAAACGACAGTCCGAAAAATTGTACGCGTTACGCACATGAAACAAATTGTGCATATCGTTTGACAGCAAAAAAATGAATATCGGAAACCTAGCAAATACATAATTAATACACAATTTAATTGACATATTGCTTCACAACAGCATAGTTTGTGGGTAAATTTCAACTTAATTATCACCTTTTAATTTCAAACTTTCGGCAGAAAGGTGTAACATCATCAACATAGATCTAATTATTTAATTATCATCCTTTTGTTAATTTAGATGGATAGTCGGTAGAAATGTAAAGTAATCAACTTAGAAATAATTTTTTTATTGTTAGGCTTCTTTTTATTTGTTTATCTGTAAATACAACGTTTGCCATCGGCCGCTATAGTATTGGCAGACGACAATATCAACTGTGTATTTCCAAGTATACAGTGTCTGCGCATGAATGACCCAATATTATGTGTGACTGAAATCAATGTTGATTGGCCAGCTACCATGTGACTTGAATGCTGACTTGACCAATATCGATCGCCGATTACATGTAGATAAGTTCGGAGGTTGGGAGAATCGGGGCGGGGTTTACCTCAAATTATCTGTCGCTCAATTGCGACACGCTCCGGGCTGCGACAGTGTGTATTGGAAAATTGAGTCAGACCTTGACATCGAAAAAAACGGATTTAAACAAATTCAGATAAGAGGGAGACTGGAAGTCGCATTTTATCTACAATTTCTTAAATTTTAGGCGACGTTTGGCGTAAGAAAGCGACTTAGTCGCTCACGTCGCCCCCTAGCGTGAGCCCTGAGCCTCAAAATAGTAAAATGGTTTCCGGATGATAACTCAAGAATGCTTAGGCCTAGGATCATGAAAGTTCATAGGTACATTGATCATGACTCGCAGATGACCCCTATTGATTTTCAGGTCACTAGGTCAAAGGTCACAGTGCAAAAAAACGTATTCACACAATGGCTGCCCCTACAATTGACAACCCATATGGGGGGCATGCATGTTTTACAAACAGCCCTTGTTCAACAAATGTTTTAATCATTACAATAATTTAGTTTCTTATTCCATTGTGTTGCTTCAGATGGTGTCCAGGATACGTGACAGTAGCGGTTACCAGGATACTGATATCGCCATTGACAACATGAAGTCCGTCACCATGGCAGATATAGTGGACAACATGGCTGGGGCCATTCTTCACATTGTGGACCATTGCATCAAGACATTCTCACGGGAGCTCGTGCTATACTGAGAACACGGATACCTAGACTTAATGCATGCACGGAAAGTGTCCTCCCAGATTTGCCTGTGTGGACTACAGGAAAGACTTTTTAAGCCTAAACTGGATTTTCTTTGCTAAGAAGAGACTTTTTTAAAGAAAAATACCATTAAAGGTGGAAATTTTTGTCCCTGATTAGCCTTTTTGTAGTGGACATGCTTATATGGAAGACACCTAACAAACATGAATACACCGATACCTGGTGCCTGCATTGTATCCATACATTTGGAAGCGTTTGAGCTGCTAAATTGACAAATGGGACTTGATTCGTCTGCCTGAGGTGTCTGCATTTTATTCTCCCAGGAGACCGTTTCAATTAAAGCTTTTAAGTTAGTTATTATGAGTAAGTTATTAGATATTTACAATTGCAAACTGACAAGTTGTGAGTGTCTGAAGGAGACATATTGTATCAGTCTTCAGGACAGCTGTGTCTGTATTTATGATATAAATGTTTTCATTTCGCAGAAGTCTCTTCTAAACCTAAAGCTGCTGCAGACAGTAAGAGTCCTTCTGGATAAGACTGATAAGACTGTGCAGACTTACACATTTGTGGGAAAACTGGGTTTAATGCATGTGCGTCAACTGTCATCCCAGATTAGCCTATGCAGTCTGAATAGGCTTATCAGGGACAACACTTTCCAACTAAACTGGACTTTTGTTTAGAGGAGACTTCCTTTAATTGATAACTTCTATAAAAGCGGAAATTTTTAACCCTTATTAGCCTTTGCATACTGTAGAGTCTAATCTGGGTTGACACTGTAAGCACATTCTTTAAGCCCAGTTTTCCTAGAATGAAGCTCATTTAAAGGCCCAGTTTTCCTGGGTCATAACTCACATTATTTCTCTAGGAAATAGGTTTTTATACTGAGTACACACTATCTGCATTGTATTGAGTTATCAGTTTTCTGTTATCAGTTTTCTGTTATCAGTTTCAATCATCTTGTTGATTTTTGAAGCATGATTTATGATATTATTCTGTTGTTGAGTTTAGTTTTGAATGGTGTTTTCGGAAAGCTATGCATTAAATGTGGGGTGTAAGTTGTCTGAGACATTATAGTCAATTACTTATGACTATAGGGAGTTTAATGTGGAAATCCATCAGTGATCTACTGGGAAATAGCCTAGAATGCTGTAATTGTATTGTTTTGTGATATACATGTAGCATGAACTAATGTATTCAGAATATTTGGTGCCCTATGCCCCTGTTGTTTGGCTGTTTTACTCTCAAAGACCTCATAATGATACTTTAATTGTGTAGTTCTAGTTTTGTTATAAAAAGCCACATGATATTTTTGAACAATATAAAATGTTTATAACTGGTATGAAAATAACAAAGTTGGCCTTGATTTATCTTGGGTGCTGCTTGTTCAAATCCTGATCATGTATTTGATATGCATACCAGTCATTAAATATAACTTTGTTTATTTTTGCTTATGCATTATATAACAGAACATATTTTTGCCACTGTTTACTCATTTTATGTTTATGTTGGGCTTATAAATTATTTCATTAAATAATTATGACCAACAGAGCTTATATGTCATGAATACAATGTAAAATATTTGTCATCAAAAATTGTCATGAAAATACTATAACTAAAACAAAAAATGTATAGTTGTGGATTGTTCAAAACAGCTAAATATATTAAATTTTCATTAATGTGTCAATTGAAATCAACGATCATTTTAATGTATTTTTTGCTATAAATGATTTTTTATGATGACATATCCATTAAAGCATGAATTTATTTTATTTGTATTCTGTCATATACTTTAGTAAATTATTGTCAGGGTATATGTGTTATTGTACTTGATTGTGCTTTGTTTCCAAAAACTAATTTCCAAGATTACTTACTATGATGTCATGTAAAATACTTATAAAACCGACATATCACAACAATATCAAAATGGTGCCATATATACTGCATTTATATATATGAACCCATTTTTAAATTTTAAGTAATATCAATGCAGTCAATTAAAATCCTATTGATTTTGTATGTTTTAACGAAACCAGTGTTTTTTTTTATATTCTTGTTTGAACTTATTTAAACAAGAATAAGAACACATTAAAAGAGATAAAAATCATACAATGTAATATTTGTACTTATCCCTTTACCACTTTAGATACGTATTTTGACACATGTGTAGTCCAATAGAAAGTTATATTTAATTGAAGAACTTTCTTACTAGATTCAAGTTTTAAAACTTCATTTCCAACCCTTAGATACTGATGAGCAGCAAACAGCATAAAACCTAAACAGACTGCGAGTTACTCACAGGCTGTTCTGGTTTGATGCTTTTTGCACATAGCTATTTTAACTTTTCTTCTGAGTGGGAAAGGGTTAGTACTAAAAATACAGATATTTGTTCATGATTAATTAGCCTGTGTTGTGTGTTTGTGGAAAACAAAATATCTTGTATATAATCATTGTGTGAATTCTATTAATGTTCAATATACCTGCATGAAAATACATGCAGTCAATTGTTGAAAAAAGTGTTTATATTTAATAGCGAAATAATTTATAAAATTCTGTGTATTTATGTTGAGACTTTGGGAACAAGTTGTGTATATTTTTGTTATTAGAACAGATCTGTTTTAAAATATATATTTCAACTTCTCCTGTTGTATGGTTTTCAATTGTAGAGGATGGTAATTTTGTATTTTTTCTACATTTATAAGCATACATGGTAGTTCATTATATTAATATGTATATTTACATATAATTAAAATGTAATAATATATTTTAGTTCTATAATTATGTTTATGGTTTATATATGAGCCACGTTATTGGAAAACTAAAAGTGGAAAGTGTCTTTCCTGACTAGCCTGTGCAGACAGCACAGGCTAATCTGAGGCTACACTTTACGCCCAAGCTTTAAACCACGTTTTCACAGAGCGCAGCTCAAATGTTACCTTCCTTTGTTACATAGTGTTCAAATGTAGAGGATATTTATTATCTACATTTAACCCATTTATGCCTAGCGTCAAGAAAAAAGGCCTTGGCAAATATTCTAAATTTAGTAATAAATATACTAGACATCCTTAATTTTGGTAATAAATTGATCCAATTTAGAAGGATGGGAGAGTCCACTAGGCATAAATGGGTTAATACTTCTCACATGTTTGTTGTTCAAGCACTAAAAACCTCACTGTTCTATGATATTCCAGCCACTATGTGGCCTTGCTTTTATATACACCTGCCTTCTACATTCCAAAGTTCTGTTGAATAACAGGTATTTAAATTAAACTTGAAAAAAACTTAGACTTACCAATTGTTTTTATATTGATTACCTTAAATTAAATAAGAGTTTTTAGATTAGTGTTTGTTTGTTCATGTATTTCATGTACACATCGACCCTCAGATGGGGGTAATCATGTGACAATCAAGATGGCATCATCCATTCGGAGACAGGTATTTTTTGCCGTTTTGTACCATTTATTACTTGTTTTAATTGTTTAAATGCTGCTAACTTTCTAGCCATATCAGCAAGACAGTGATTAGTGTTTATTTTGTTTTAATATTTGCTCTTTATGTCAACTTTACTCGCTGTCAAATTTCTTAGACAGAGCTGTAATTTTGTGACCCACCAAGAAAATTTGCAGCAAGTAAAAGTGAGGGACATTTTAACAATTGACAAAAGTAATAAAGGGTATAAAACGTCCAAAAATACCTGAATCAGCATGGACGTCGCCATCTTGTTTGTCACATGATAACCCCCTCTGTGGACATTTAGCCATGATAAAATATACGAGTCTGGCTCTGGGAATATGGGGCTTAATACATATGTGTAAGGGTCATCCCAGAGTCTGTGCAGTCCACACTTAATACATATGTGTAAGGGTCATCCCAGAGCCTGTGCAGTCCACACTTAATACATATGTGTAAGGGTCATCCCAGAGTCTGTGCCGTCCACACTTAATACATATGTGTAAGGGTCATCCCAGAGCCTGTGCAGTCCACACTTAATACATATGTGTAAGGGTCATCCCAGAGTCTGTGCAGTCCACACTTAATACATATGTGTAAGGGTCATCCCAGAGTCAGTGCAGTCCACACTTAATACATATGTGTAAGGTTCATCCCAGAGTCTGTGCAGTCCACACTTAATACATATGTGTAAGGGTCATCCCAGAGCCTGTGCAGTCCACACTTAATACATATGTGTAAGGTTCATCCCAGAGTCTGTGCAGTCCACACTTAATACATATGTGTAAGGGTCATCCCAGAGCCTGTGCAGTCCACACTTAATACATATGTGTAAGGGTCATCCCAGAGCCTGTGCAGTCCACACTTAATACATATGTGTAAGGGTCATCCCAGAGCCTGTGCAGTCCACACTTAATACATATGTGTAAGGGTCATCCCAGAGTCTGTGCAGTCCACACTTAATACATATGTGTAAGGGTCATCCCAGAGCCTGTGCAGTCCACACTTAATACATATGTGTAAGGGTCATCCCAGAGCCTGTGCAGTCCACACTTAATACATATGTGTAAGGTTCATCCCAGAGTCTGTGCAGTCCACACTTAATACATATGTGTAAGGGTCATCCCAGAGCCTGTGCAGTCCACACTTAATACATATGTTTAAGGGTCATCCCAGAGTCTGTGCAGTCCACACTTAATACATATGTGTAAGGGTCATCCCAGAGCCTGTGCAGTCCACACTTAATACATATGTGTAAGGGTCATCCCAGAGTCTGTGCAGTCCACACTTAATACATATGTGTAAAGGTCATCCCAGAGTCTGTGCAGTCCACACTTAATACATATGTGTAAGGGTCATCCCAGAGTCTGTGCAGTCCACACTTAATACATATGTGTAAGGGTCATCCCAGAACCTGTGCAGTCCACATCCCAGAGCCTGTGCAGTCCACACTTTACGCCAATGTAATAGACCCTGTTTTCTCAGATTGAGGCTCATTTACATTAGTCTGATCGTGTTAGAATCATGTAAGAATCATAATGATATTTGCATTATTGTTGTCTATCAAGCAATGTGCAACGTTGCTTATTTAAAGCAAATGTTTACAGTTTCTACTAAATAATTGTATATATTATATATTTCATGTTGTTATGTTTCTGTCCTGCTATGACAATGTTTACAAATTGTTTATTTGTTGACACAATCATGAGTTTTGTTAAATGTTTGTATGTTACAGAATTTATATAAAAATATATGAGCCTTTCTCAAGAAAAGGGGCTCAATGCGTGTGCTTAAAGTGGCATCTCAGACTAGCCTGCACAGTCCACACAGGCTATTCAGGGACAAGACTTTCGGCTTTCGTATTTTTTGATGAAACAAAATTTCTTCATAGCAAAATTCCAGCTTAGCCAGAAAGTATCATCCTGGAATAGCCTGTGCAGTCTGCCCAGCATAATCTGGGATGACACTTTATGTTTATGCATTAACCCCCATTTCCCAGAGCACAGCTCATCAAAATAGCGAATGCTGAAGCCTGTATGATTATATCTGACTGTTTTCTTATGGATTAACCCTTTCCCACTCAGAAGCAAAGTGAAAATGGCTATGTGCATACAGCATAAAACCAGAACAGCCTGCGAGTAACTTGCAGTCTGTTCAGGTTTTATGCTGTTTGCTGCTCATCAGTATCTAAGGGTTGGAACTGAAACTTTAATAACTTGGATCTAGTAAGAAAGGTCTGCAATAACATTTAGCTTTCTGAGGGACTACAAATGTGTGAAAATAAGTATCTAAGTGCTAAAGGGTTAAGTGTTTGCATCTTCTTACTGCTTTTTTCTACACTTGTTTCATGATCAAATAAGTTATGTGTGTTGCCATGTTGATGTCTCAAACATGCGGATAAGCATAATATGAACAACAAGTGAAACACAGTATCATGTTGTTTTTTGTCTTATGAAATTTGATAATTTATAGAACAATGAAGTCTTATCGATCTATTTGAATATTCTGCCATGTCATATATTTAATCCCGCCAAAAGGTTTAGGGATATACAAATGGTAGGCTTTATTCGGCTTGTCCATCAAACTCCTCTGTGATAAACTCCTTCATTTTGCGTCTGATTTTCATCAAAATTTTACCCAATATTTACCTCCAAGTGCTACTGTGCATATTGTAAAGGTTCTTCAATTGCTTTATTTAAGCTCACCTGAGCTCAACATGCTCATTGGTTCATTTGAACAAAAACTTTAATTCAAGCAGTTTTGTTCATGCATGACATCATTCGAAAGACGATGTGAACAATATTTAAATTGAATCACATGATTTTATATTTCACACTTCTGTGTAAATACTTAAAGGTGACATGAGAAAAAATATAAGCCTCAAATCACCATGTCAAAAATATTGTTATGATCCATGTGAAAAAAATAAGCGGCAATGCCCCAAAGTGAACACAATAAACTCCAATGTTCCATAATTTTATGAACACAGTTAACTGCAGTGTCCAATATGAACACAGTAAACTCCAATGTTCCATAAGTTTATGAACACAGTAAACTGCAGTGTCCCATTTGAACACAGTAAACTGCAGAGTCCCATGCAAACACAATAAATTGCAGAGTCCCATGTGAACACAATAAACTGCAGAGTCCCATGTGAACACTATAAACTGTAGTTTCCCATGTGAACACAATAAACTGCAAAGTCCCATGTGAACACAATAAACTGCAGTTTCCCATGTGAATGCAATAGACTGCAATGTCCCATGTGAACACAATAGACTGCAATGTCCCATGTGAACACAATAAACTGCAATGTCACATGTGAACACAATAAACTGCAATGCCCCATGTGAACACAATAAACTGCAATATCCCATGTGAACACAATAAACTGCAATGCCCCATGTGAACACAATAAACTGCAATGCCCCATGTGAACACAATAAACTGCAATGCCCCATGTGAACACAATAAACTGCAATGTCCCATGTGGACACAATAAAATGCAATGCCCCATGGGGACACAATTAACTACAAGGATCGATGTGAAAACAATCAGCTACAATGCCCCATGTGAACACAATAAACTGCAATGCTCCATAATAAGAAAACTAAAATGAAATTCCCCATGTGAACAAAAAGAAGCTTTAAATCTCCATAAGAACACAATAAACTGCAATGCTCTATATGAACACAATTAACTGCAATGCTCCATGTGAACAAAATAAACTGCAATGCCCCATATTAACAAATATCAAATATACATCACAAGCTGCAAAATGTTGACTGATTTCATGTTCATACAATATTTTTTTGTATTTTGTATATTTTTATTGTGTTTATTTCGTTAATTTCTTCTTATTGCCATTTTGGTCTGTTTTTCTTCTATTAAACTGAACAATAAAAAGATGTTTATATGTATTTCTACGTAATAAAGATTTATTTTCAGAGTGTTAAACTTTTGTGACCGTATTGTTGTTGTTTAATTAAATGTATCCATGGTTAAATAAAAGGTATGTAACTGTTGATATTGTTATGTTTGTGTTTCTAGTTTCAAGTTCACTGAAGACAATTTCTGTCCAACATTCAGTGTCGAGGCATTTGTTGACCTGTACATATGAGGCGCTCTGAGATAAAGGGGCTTATTGATTGCATGTAAAGTGTCGTCCCAGATTAGCATGTGCAGTTTGCATTTGCTAATCAGGGACAAAACTTGTTTATACCCCCACAAATGAAGTTTAGGGAGGTATATAGGAGTGAAGGAATCCGCTCTCTAATTCAAGTTGTTTTTATCTGATCTTTACCAAAATTGATCAGAAGGTTTATCTAGATTTTATCTAGGCCAAGTGTTAATATGGGTCATGCTGGGTCAAAAACTAGGTCACCGGGTCACTTAGTGCGTTTTAAACAATCAGCATAATGTCCACTCTCTAATTCAAGTAGTTTTTATCCAAACTTGGTCAGAAGTTTTATATAGATGATCTCTAGGCCATGTATGAACATGGGCCATGCTGGGACAAAAACTAGGTCACGGGGTCACTTAATGCGTTTTACACATTCAATATGGTGTCCGCTCTCTATTTCAAGTACTTATCATCCGCTCTTCACCAAATTTGGTCAGAAGTTTTATCTAGATGATCTGGAAGCCATGTTCGAACAGAGGGCCATGCAGGGCTAAAAACTAGGTCACTGGGTCACTTAGTGCGTTTTACACATTCAGCATGGTGTTCCCTATTTTAAGTACTTTTCATCTGCTCTTCATGTGGGGGTACTCATCTCGTTTGTGACAAAGCTCTAGTTGGGTTTTGTTGTGTTGTTTGTTTAAGGGAAGTCTTTTCATAGCAAAAGAACAAGTGAGGGGGAAAGTGTCATCCCTGATTAGCTTTTGTGGTTTGCACTGGATAATCTCTTATAAAAGTTGTCCTATTTCTGACTGGTTGTAAAGTTGTCCTATTTCTGACTGGTTGTTTCATACTTCGAGTCCTATTTCTGACTGGTTGTTTCATACTTCAACACAAGTGCCTCTTATTTCTGACTGGTTGTTTCATACTTCAACACAAGTGCCTCCTATTTCTGACTGGTTGTTTCATACTTCAACACAAGTGCCATGGCTCTTATAAAAGTTGTCCTATTTCTGACTGGTTGTTTCATACTTCAACACAAGTGTCATGGCTCTTATAAAAGTTGTCCTATTTCTGACTGGTTGTTTCATACTTTAACACAAGTGCCATGGCTCTTATAAAAGTTGTCCTTTTTCTGACTGGTTGTTTCATACTTCAACACAAGTGCCTGTTGAGATGTTGGCTCAGGAAACCCAATCCTGGTAATGCAATTGGCCTTTGCTTATTTTCTCAAATATTCTTGTAAAGAGAGCATTTTAAAGTATTAATTTTTTAGTTGCAGTAAAATTTGATTCTTTTTAAGAGAAAGATTCTGGAACTTTTGTTTTCTTTATCTGAAAGTTTAGAAATTAATTTAAGATTGAGAAGTTAATCTGAAATGTTCAAGTGAAGCTGATTTAAAATGTATGTTGTAATTCAAGGGCAGATAATTTTGTTTACAAAAATATCTTAGGAACGCACATACCATCTTAACTTCGAGCTGGAATATTATCAGTAAAATAACTGTACTTGTAAACACTCAAAAACTATTTTTTCATGAACAGAAATTTACAGGAATTCTAACCTCGAAACTTCTAAAATATTAAATGTAAAGCAAATAAGAAGGGGTTTCATTATATCACTAAAATTCGGTATGTAGTGACATCTAATAGTTCTCTACTTAGTTTGTTCAAATTATGCACCTGGGGTCAAATTTGAACGTACCCCAGGGGTCACAAAATTGAACATATGCTTATATTGGGCCTATTTTGTGCAAAATTTAAAAATCTTCCTTGTCCATAACCGTAAAACCTAGGGCTACCAAATTCGGTATGTAGTGACATCTAATAGTTCTCTACTTAGTTTATTCAAATTATGCACCTGGGGTCAAATTTGACCCTGCCCCGGGGGTAACAAAAATGAACATACGCTTAAATAAGGCCTATTTTGTGAAAACTTTAAAAATCCTTCTGTCCATAACCGTACGGCATAGGGCTACCAAATTTGGTATGTATAAAAAATCTATTGTCCTCTACCAAGTTTGTTCAAATTAAGCCCCTGGGATCAAATTTGACCGTTCCCCAGGGGTCACAAAATTGAACATATGCTTATATTGGGCCTATTTTGTGCAAACTTTAAAAATCTTCCTTGTCCATAACCATTGGGCCTATTTCTACCAAATTTGGTATGTATTAAAATCTTAAAGTTCTCTACTAAGTTTTTTCAAATTATGCCACTGGGGTCAAATTTGACCCTGCCCCGGGGGTCACAAAAATGAACATATGCTTAAATAAGGCCTTTTTTGTGCAAACTTTAAAAATCTTCTTGTTCATAATTAAAGAGCCTAGGCCTACTAAATTTGGTATGTAGTTACATCTAATAGTCCTCTACCAAATTTGTTCAAATTATTCTCCTGGGCTCAAATTTGACCCTGCCCCAAGGGTCACAAAACTGAACATATGCTTATATAAAGCCTCTTTTGTGCAAAATTTAAAAATCTTTCTGTCCATAACCATTGGGCCTAGGGCTTCCAAATTTGGTATGTAGTGACATCTTATAGTTCTCTACCAAGTTTGTTCAAATTATGCCCCTGGGGCCAAATTTATCCCTTAAAGGCTCCCATTAAAAAGTTGTTCAAGAAAATTTGATTAGTAAAAAAACATGGCCACAGGAAGTCATTGAACTTTGCATGTTTATGCGTTTTTGCTCTTTATTCATTATGGGATGAATAAATGATTTTCTTCTCAAACTAAAAGTTTATCAAAATACACTTGGAATAACTTTTTAATTTTAAGAGATAAATGCATACATGTCGAGCGTGAAAGGCAACATGTTAACTATCCATAAATGTTAACCCTTTACCAAACAATACATTTTGGACTGCCCCAAATTGAAAGAGATTGCAGACGAAAAATAATATTGTAAAGGACTATTCATAAACTGGCTGGGTGGGGTAGAAATCATTGAGATAAAAGGAGAAATTGCTCATCATGAGCAATTTCTCTTTTTGAAACCGGAAGTCCTGTTTTCAAAACGAAAACAAACTCTTCAGGAGTTATGGTCTATTGGAACGTCAGATGGAAAAACTAAAGGAAAGTTAGGTCAAGCTAATTGTTTGTCATGATATCTCTTTAAACCTCACGCCATATGCAGGTAGTGTTGCCATGATCGCAACATCTTGATGAATTATAATTCAATTTTTTGTCTCATTAACTTAACATTTACTTTGTTTAACAAACAACCTATACAAAGTTATCATTACTACTGCCTTTCAGCACCTCATTAACCTGCAAAACTCGTAACTTTATGTTTTCTTAGGCAAATATCTCTTTGTACAAAAAACAATTTATTCACCACGCTAACAATCCTGCTATACTCACTAATGCCTCAAAAAATGAAGTAAAGTTCAGGGGATCTACTTCATTAGGTATTTTGCATATGTCATGAACTATATAAGTAACAGAAACTTTGAAACCTACAAACACTTTTTGGAATTTTGGGGGAAAAAAATCATGATTGAATGAAGGAACTTTCATTAATCTTGTAGAACATGCGTAGATTTGATCTTCAGCATCTAAAAATATGTGCAATAGAAAGAAAGACAATATCTTTTGGAGAGATAAATGTACCTATTTTATAAGCAAAGGACCTGTGCGACAATTCCTGGGCTTTTTAGTCTGTTTAGTTTACACCTTAGTAACGTTTGCCATGTATAAAAATGCTCATCCTTCCAACTTTAAGCGCCCAGTGGGACGAGGGATAGAAAGAGAAAGTCACATGCTTGAGTACGTTTCAACCCATGCATATTGCACGTTTTTTTTCGCATAAAAAAAACAGTGGAGCGATACAGGGCAATCATGGCCCTCTTGTTCAAATTAATTTCATTGTACTGTATCTAGTTATAAAAGTGAATTGTGTTCCGTCCATCAAATAATTGCGCGTGTTCTATCTGTCCCATTTTTGGCAAGCGTACCATTTACTTGTTCTGGGAAAACAGAGCTAAATACCTGTGTATAGTGTCCTCCCACATAAGCGTATGCAGTTGCATAGGCTTATCAGGGACATCACTTTCAGCTTTTACTGAATTTTTAGTTTGAGTCTCATCTTATTAAAAATCCAGTTAAGACAGAAAGTGTCGTCCCTGATTAGTCTGTGCCAACTGCCCAGGCTATTCTGGGACAAGACTCTATGCACATGCAATTAGCTTGGATTTCCCTGGGCGAGGCTGATTTCTTTCATGACACCAACTTTATGAAAGACAGAACACGAATACCAGTTCAAACCTTTTATTAAGAGTAAAAGTATTGACATGTACAGTAAACAAATCGCACAGACTGAGACATATATATCCTGTAGTGTAAAATCAATTACGTACACGACACTCCCAATTTTCTGGGAACTTAAATTGAAATACAACACATCTGGAGGTCTGATGCCTCAGAGATTCTTTTGAAAATTAATTCTTATATTACAGATTCCATGATTAAAATAGAAGGTAACTTTGAAATAATTTAGTTTTGAACTTAAACTGTAGCCAATATATATTTAACACTGGTATTTTGCAACAAAAAAAATGTATTAAAATTTCAAATACCAACAGTTGTGTGAGCCTAGCAGCTTTCTAAGACCTGAATATTTACGTGATCACATGACCTTAATTATAAGAATATAGGAATAACAAGTCTCAAATGCAAGCAAAAATTAGACAAGTTGCTTTTCCGTTGACCAGTTTTTGCACGCAAATGAACCATGTTTTGGTATGTAGTCAACGTCACGACGCCACTGAAGATTTGGCACAAACAGATATTATTTGCTATCCATGGCGTGAAGGGACAGTTACAGTCAACAAATGGAGGGCAAAAATCCAATTATCTAAAGGACAGCATTGAGGGTACAATTATAAGATGATTTTATTAAATGAAATTTTCGTTATCAATTTCAAAGAAATGTGTAGGTTGATAAAAATACATGTAAGATATGGGTAATCTTGAACTTTCTAGTGTCTGAAAATTTGCCCAATATCTATCAACTGTAACTTTAACCTTGGTTTTCTATTCTACGAAATTAACATACTGGTTTTTGCATAAACATACCTGAATAAAGCAGGCATGACAGAGATAGTATTGCTATTCTAAAACAATAATTTATCACCGTTAAAAATATATAACAACTGCAATTCTGGTAATTTTATATAAACATTTACAATCATCTAAATAAAAATGAATGATATCCGCAAGTTACCAAAGAGAACTGTTATATATGAAACAATTATCTGTCGGATACATTGAACATGTCCAATAAATAAATTATTTACAAAAATAATTTAGACTTTAGAATTATTTACAAACTGGTTTATAACAACTCTAAATCTAAATGCAGTCTTTCTAAGTCTACAAGAAATATTTTGGTTACATAAGAGATTATTTAGCCTACTGCAAGCAATTATTGAACTATGGATGACTGGTCAATAATACGTATCAACAAAATCCAGTCCTAAGCAAAAACTTGTTCAAATTAACAACCCAGCTTTACATGATTTTCATCTCAGAAATATTTCTTACTGAAAAACATAGTATTAATAATCAAAATAAAACTTTTGTTTATGACTTTGTGAAGATGTTTTGTCTGTGCACAATTATAAAGATCTTTATTAGAGGCAGAAAAATAATTCCATCTGCAAAGGCTAGAAATTGTTCACAAGGCTACAAACTACTATATCTTTGGTAACTTGCGGCTTGTTATACATTGATATGTTCACCTTACAAATAAAAAGGTTACATGAACACTCTCACACACATTTTATAACAGACAAAAAATGAGACATATTTTGTTTAATAAGGTAGATAAAAGTAAAAACAAATGGGCGTAAGTTTTTGGTGGGTTATGTTAAAGCTAAGCAACATTTGGTTACACAAAAATTTGCACAAATCTTTTTAGTACAATTATATAAATGTACTTGTGAAAGCTAGTACTAATTTCTGGTTTGCGTAGATGAGCTCAGAAATTCATGCTAATTGCGAAGAGATGTGCAATGCGTAATGATTTTATTATTTCATAAATGTGCGTTTTTTGGGGGTAAAATTAGCACTCCTTCGTTCAAAGTTATTTTTTCTGCATGGACATTTTTTTTACATAATCACAAATAACACAAAACAAGTCATTATTTACAGACGCAGGGAAGCAACAGGGTTTAAAATATAAGGCTACTATATAATTTAATTGTGCTATTTTCACCAAATGTATTGATTAATTTAGAAGATCAATGTGGTTTTAGCATGTTTAAAAAATTACTGAAAAGATTTTGAAAACCTACCCACTTAAAATATCAATGCCACACCCTGTTAAATCCCTCAACATTACCACATACGATTAAAATACAGGAATATAGGTTCATTCATCCACATCAAATCAAAACGCCATTGATACAATCCCAGATCATGAACAAATATTGTAAACGTCCATAATATTTACACATTACAATGAAAGTCACACCTTAAAACAATGTAAATGGTAGGAAATCAACTCCCATAACCCTTCAATTAAAACTAACAACATTCTCCAAAAAAGTACTCTGTGAAGTAGAACCTTTTTAAGTCATTTCATGTAATATTTAAAGTATTACAGTATTAATATACACACAAATAAAAGCCGTTTCAAAAATGTATAAAACATGAATAACAGCTTCAGTAACAATTTTAGCATTACCCATCTACTGTCCTTTTATTAAACAATGCCATTTAATAATTATTTTTTAGTCTGAAACAAAACTTGTAAACTAAAAAAAATAATCTACAAATCATTGAATTTAAGCCAGGTATAGAAGCTATGAAAGCTTGTCTTTCATGTATCATGTTTAACATTTTACTTTCAATGAGAAGTCTTCAGAAACATTTCATACAATCCGAACTTTCAGGAATCACCAATTTGCATGCAAAACAACAGAGAAATTAAACAAACAGACAAGTCTCAACAAACATAAAATAAGAACGTTTTTGTGAATCTGTCAGTCAGTATAAAAGCTATTCCTGTTTGGACATTGCGTTGAGTTTGTCCACACCCCACCCACAGTTTAGTTTGAAAACTTTACAATTACGACAAAAGACTACAATTCTCGAAAAGTTAGCAGTTACATGATATGAACACTGGATTATTGCTTTGTTGAATAACTTTGTATGTAAACAACAGAAAACAACAAAAGCACACACACAAACAACATAAACAAGGGTTCCCAAAGAAATTTGACATAAATTATAGACAACAAAATCTCTGCCACTTATCACTTGCAACATATATTTGTTACATTGCATGTTTCATCATGTTAAAAGTGAACCCTCTGAAACCATGGTCATTGAAAAGTAAGCTGTGATACGAAGTTTTATCACGCATTCACTGGTAATGTTATTTTGTGTGTTTTTTAATTCACAAAGCGTTACTGCATCTATGTTATCTAAGACACTAAATCACTATATGAGCATAGCTCTACTTTAGACAGATTTCCTCCCAAAATGCACACTAAAATAGTCCCAAAGGAGAACACATGGCTTCGTTCTAAGTTCTAAATTTTGAACACATTCTGCCATGGGTGGGGTGCGACAAAATAACAACAATATCACAAATGTCTCTACCTCTACGGCTACATAAATATCAAGAACTACACGGCTATTGCTGATAAAATTTTAAACAGTAAAATACCCGATTTCAAGTGTGTTAAAAGACAACAAATCATAAATATGCTTTTAAAAATTCTAAAAATACCATGATAAGACAATGAATGAAATGAATGAACATGAATATGTAATAAATACCAAAGGCCAATGAAAAAGCAGGTAAATCCTCCCTGTCTCATTCATGCATTTAGCAGTTGAACCAGCTTCACTCTTTAAAAAAAGTGTTACACATCTGTTGAAGCATTCGATAAGAATACACTTATTGTTAAGGAAATTTAAAGCAGATTAAATAGATTAATATTGACATAGAAGCCGATATTTTCAATAAGAATGGCCCACAAATACAGAGACAAAACAAGTGACAAAGACAGAAAACATGACATAAATATCAAGAAAAGTATTTGATCATATGGCCCTTTTAATTCCTCACATTTTATGTAGACAATATTCCTGACTTGACGAGACGTTCTCCAGTTGCAACAACACAAAATGCAATGTCAAAGATTATTTATTTATGTAAAAAAAATATTGTGTAAAATGTAACACATCGTTGACTTAAGTTCAATCAATAAACAACACATCTTTAAAAACCCACATAAACACTAAAATCTAAACAACAATGTAACATGCCATTTTATTTCCAAGTTCAAATCCTAATCTATCAGAAAAAACAAATTACAACATTATTTTCGACAACAACAGTATCTGAACATCATAGTAAAATGTATTGTTATGATTCTACGCTAAGTAACGTCTTTACACTGCGTTGTATAGCACCTTAGCACACTCATTTTGGTTTCCTAAGCACTAACAAAGGTTAAGATAACGTTCATAAATGCGTTGCATTGTAGACTAGGCTGTAATTAGGGCCCACTGTCAACAGAATGGTGATCAGAATGTTTTTAATGCTATTCAATTGCTTATTGTTATACGGATTGCATATTGCTATATATTTACAAATTATCCATGTTATTTGCTGTTTTTTTCTTTTTCTGAGAATGTTCATGATTTTTTATCATTCCTATGTTTCTAATATAATCTAGAACAATAATGTTTGAGAAATACATTACAGCTAACAGTGGGCAAAACAATCTGAATTCATGAGTTTTTTGTGGAGAATAATGACAAGTGAAAAATGATGAATGTTGACCGATGAATTAAGACACCAACTACATAAAAAACTATAGAAACCTTCACGAAACAAATCAGTTTAAACAGATTTGGAAGAAATTTTAAGAAATTCTAAAATTAAAGAGTTCAAAGGGGAGGTAATACATAAAAATTATTATCACCCTTCAATACAAGCTCTTCAATAAAGAAGTGATAAAAGTAATGGCAAAGGGACTATCACATACAGTCAAAAATAAAAAAGCTTGCATATTGATGGTTAAATAAAATTAAAACAAAAGTAAAACCCATGTACAAATCCTTTCATATTAAAAACAATCAAACTTGGTCCTACGTGATTTGAACTATATACAGCTAAAAAAATTATAGCTAGTTGAAATATCAGCAGTGTGAAAGTGGAATAATAAAACATAAAACTTTGCCAGCTGAATAACAACCAATTTAAATAATCTTTAAGTTTTACAGGTTTTGTCCTTCTACTATTCATTTTAAAAGGTTTTCTTGTATGTTTATCACTAAATTCAATGAACCTCGATTTACTGTCATCAAATACATCTTAAAAATGTTTAATACATAACAAAAACTTGCAAAAATGTGATCTAAAATATAAGCATTATACATTTTCATTTAAAAATAAAAAACAATAATAAAATCACAAACAAGAATATGCAACAAATCTGTATATGTCATGAATATTTATCTAATTTAATGTAAGTCGGGCATTCAGAAAGTTAACTGTCTCATTTCGCAAAAAAACACTAAAATACACTTAAGCTTGCTCACACTTTCTATAAAAGTTATCACGTTGAAACATGACCCTGTTAATAAACACCCCAGAATGCGCGAACTACAATAAACAGACACAATCGTAACAAATAGTCATTAACAAACGTTACCACAAGGGTGGCGTACATGTAATAATATACATAAAATAAAGAGAATATACTGAGACTCGTTGGCCATGCAGTTCAAACAGGTATGTCACTGTACGCATGTGCGTAAATACGCTCAAATATTGGGTGACTAACAGGCAGGTCTCCCTGACGATGTATTTCATCACTGCAAGCTGGTGACCAGCGCCCCTCCCCTGCAGACAACGTTTCTGGAGACAGTTGGTACACAGCCTGAAGAAGAAGCAGACGACAAAATCACATAGAGGACATTTGTTGGATTTGATGGAATATTGATTTTAATTCACTCATGATAATAGAAAAAATAATTGTTCTATGATCAGGAGTGAATTAAAATCGATATTCCACCAAATCCAACAAATTGTTCTTTTATGTTATTCTTACAAATGATTATTTTTGTATTTTTGATGAAATCATGACGTTGCAACTTCATAAAAACAACGTCATTTAAAAGTATAACAGTAAACATTATTGATATAATTTTATGTCACTGTTAATTTTCATTTGTTTGAACAGTGAATCATCAATTAACCTCCAGAAAGAATAAAATAAATTGATAAAATTAATGGAAGTTACATGTACCAACATAACACAAAATAACAAACGATAAACCTCTATTGCTTAGTATGTCGGCCATTTTTCCATTGGTCTGAAGTATAGAATTTTAACCTATTTATTTTAACTTTTAAAATGCATCCAAAGCTTAAGGCTTATTAAGACGCTGTTGCTTGTGTTTTCTGGATTTAACCAGTACTAAGTACGCCAAGGAAATGAAACCATGGAAATTCTTATTGCCATACAGACACATGAATTTTATTAGTTTAAACAGTTCCAAACAGACTATTACCATATTAAATAAGTTGCATTAAAGTTAATGCCAAACATAAGTCTAATACATTTTGTTGTATGTTCCATTGTCTTCTGAATTAATACATTCCATAACTGATAAAATGCCGTGTCAAAAGATCCCTACCTGTTGCTATGCTACCACAGATCTAGTGGTATCCATTCTGAAAGCTCACCAACTGGGTGGGCTGTAACAAGACAAGCAAGTATTTTAGACGCATGTGTAGTACCTTAGAAAGTTACATTTAATTCAAGAATTTTTTTACTAGATTCAAATTTTAAAGGCTTCATTTTCAACCCTTAGATACTAATAAGCAGCCAACAGCATAAAACCTGAACAGACCGTTACTCACAAGCTGTTCTGTTTTTTTGCTGTTGGCCATTTTCACCTTGCTTCTGAGTAGGAAAGGGTTTACAATGAATGACAGAGTATCCAACAAATATAGGCTATAAAAGAAAGGGAAATTATCAAATTCAAAAGTGTATATATATTTGCAAGACCCAGGTCAACAGAGAATTAAGCATATAATAATCAAGTCAAGTCACACCCCCAATAAACACTATTAATTAGAAAAGGTTACACAATAAAATGCTCAAAAATTAAAACCACAGTACATAAGGAAATTTTAAAAATTTGGGAACATTGTTTATTTAAAATATTGAAGGTAAAGTTTCACTTTGATTATACTTCATATTCGAACTATGCTCTAAGAAAACTGGGCTTAATGCATTTGAGTACTGAGTAATTTCCAGATTAGCCTGTGCAGCCTGCAGTCTGGGAAGAAGCTTTACTCACATGCATTAAGCCCATTTTTTACAAAAAAGGCAACTTCATATTTACAAACAAATGGAGTCATCACATGACACAATTCACATGACACAAGTCACATGACACGTCACATGTCTAACAGGATACGGGCTGACATTCCTGTAGACAGAGAACACAATCATGGTGGTAAAGCTACTTTTAAACAACACAAAAAGTAGTTCCAGACTTGAGCACATAAAAGTTTAAACAGTTTTCATTTGAACGGTAAAATATTTATCAAATCATATTAAAGTCTTAATTACGTTTGCATAAACATGATTTTTCAGTCAATAAACAACTCTGACCTTTATCTGATGGCGTGGCTATTAAATTGTTCTTACTTCCACATGGCTATAAACTTGTTATTACTTGCACATGGTTTAAATGCTATGCATCAGATTCCACAATTATTGTTGATTGACTGATATTCAGTAATCAATGAAAAATAGTTCTTAGAGGCCTAGTTTGAGGCATGTCTGACCCCTCCATAAGGTATTCAAGATAAAATATGGCATCTCATCTCCCAGTTAGCCCATCACTGGTTTATATGGCCCAACAAACAAAGCCAGGATATAATACACAAGTCTTATTTGAGACTAGTTTGGAAAAACTGGGCTTAATGCATAAGCAAATGCATCAAGTCCTGTTTCCCAGAATGAGTCATTATTTTAACTATAATTTAGAGATGGGGGGGGCTGAGGTGGAGGAGTCACAGTGACAGGGCTTAATCTAGGCCTCTAACTATTGCACATGGCGCTATTGACGTACATTCCACGACTGCATCTCACGTACCCTGGTGAGGTTGAGGCCACCAAAGCCGCCGGGTTGCGGGCTCGTGGCCTGCAGGTAGCCCAGGGGGTCCTGCATGGAGATCAGCTGATCCAGGGGGCCGGGGCTGCTCGCGCCCATGATCTGGCGGCTCTGGATCGGGGAGGTAGCTTGCGGCACTTGCTGCAGGGACGCCAGTGTCATGGCTGCAGGGGGAGAGGGGCACAGTAAGGTGCAGTAAATACCAAAAATGTTGATCATTATAGTCAGTTCTACAGTAGAGTTAACTATTCAGAATGTTTGCATTTATAATGACTATTTTTACATGCAAACAATAAAGCTGAATTTTAAAAACATAGTTTAACAATCTCTACAATGTATTACTGGCTAAAGTTCACAACCAGAGAGGGTAGAGACAACCACCAGAGAGGCTAGACTTCACCACCAGAGAGGCTAGAAGCAACTACGATAACTAGTGGGCTAAATATTGTGTCTATGGATTAATTTTCAATTTCTACTAATACATAATTATATATTATACATGTAATATAAAAAACTGCGTTAATTCTACTACTTTAGGCCATGTTCAAACAGCAGTCAAGTATAAATCTACAAAGGGTCATTTCTAAATGTTTGCTTTCATGACAATAAATGTTGCCCTATAGGAAAGATAAAAGATTGTTCCTAGAAAATGTGAACTCTCAAGAGTGTGATCTCAGAAATATGTATAGTTTGCAACTACACTAGCCCTCTAAAATAGCTTATCTAAACAAACCCAAACGAAGCCCAAATGTAGGGACCAGCCATAATGAGTGCGTATGCGTTTGTAGAGGAGTATCTCATCTTATGATATTTGTAATGTTGTTATGTGTGTTAGACAGCAGCTAATCATTTACACAGCCTGAATGCAATGTAGCCCATATCTGGACATTCATCCATACTGAGTGGAGGGAGTGAATTGGGTACTATGATCATCTGCACTGACTTTAGGTATAAATTGGTCATGCAGAAAACCAAGCTGATCACATGGATGTGTGGGGGACAGGATGCTTTTATGAGCCTTGTTCTAGGAAAACTGGGCTTAATGCACTTGCCCAAAGTGTTGTCCTAGATTAGCCTGTGCGGTTAGCAAGAGCAAATCAGGGACCACACTTTCCACCTATACTGAATTTTTGTGACGAAGAAACTTCATATAAACAAGAAACCGTCGGAGACGGATAATGCTCCCCAAACTTTTTTTTGTCACAATATTGCACTATATATTCAGATAAAAGGAAACTTCTTGAGGGGCATAACTTTGGACAAAATAATACGATGGATGGTTTAGCAAATTAAAAATTTCAAAGGGCCATAACTCTCTAAATAAATAATCAAACCAGAACCCACAAATAACATGTGCATCTCCTCAAGGTAGTTAAGCTTCCCATTAAGCTTCATTGAATTCCAGTCAGTAGTTGGGGAGAAATAGCCCGGACAAGAATTGCACTATATGTACAGTTTATAGACAATTTTAAAGGGCCATTACTCTTTGAAAAATCATCCGACCATAACCGGGTGATAATATGCACATCTCCTGTTGGTAGTGAAGCTTCCCATAAAGTTTCATTGAATTCCCGTAATAATTTGCTGAGAAATAGCTCGAACAAGAATTGCGCTATATGTACAATGGAAAATTTCAAAGGGCCATAACTCTGTGAAAAATCATCCGACGAGAACCGGCTGATAATATGCACATGTCCTCTTGGTAGTGAAGCTTTCCATAAAGTTTCATTGAATTAAGGTCATTAGTTGCTGAGAAATAGCCCGGACAAGAATTGCACTACATGCATATGTACAGTTAATGGAAAATTTCAAAGGGCCATAACTCTGTGAAAAATCATCCAACCAGACCCGGCTGATAACATCTCCTCTTGGATGTGAAGCTTCCCATAAAGTTTTATTGAATTCCGGTCATTAATTGCTGAGAAATAGCCCGGACAAAAAATTGTGCACGGACGGACACACGCACGGACAGACGAAGCGGCGACTATATGCTCCCCCCAAAAATTTAGGGGGAGCATAACAAATAATTACATAACGAAAACCAGAAAGTGTTGAGGCTAAACTGGGGTGACACTTTACACACATGCGTTAAGACACGTTTCCCCAGAGCAAGGCTCACATGAATGGGGCGCACAACGTACCTGATCTCTGAGCGTTCACCAGGGCCTGGGAGTGGGCCGTGAATAGGGCCTGCGTTTCATTGGCTCGTTGTAAAGGGGACGAGGTTACCGTTGGTAACGGCGTCTGCTCGCTGCGCTGGAGGGTTTGCATGCCGTTTGTCACGTCAGCAAAATTATAGAGAGCTGTTGGCGAAGTGTGTCTGTCCGTTGCCGCGGGGATCAAGCCGTAACTAGGGAAGCCTGTGGCGGGAAAATTGCCTCGATACATTCTCGGTCAAAAACATTGGTTGAAGATTTATTCAGTAATTATTTATAAAATTTGTTTTTCAAAAATGATAGGCTTATATTACTGTTGGATGGCTTCCCTGGTTATTGCTCTAATGTCTAAGTGAATGTGCACACACCCTTTTCGGATTCGGATTGTAAATCGTTGGATTTGGATTTCTTAAAGGCTTTATTGAGATTGGACAAGTAGCTTCTAAAACTGGTAGAAGAAACTCTTGCTGGCAGACATGAGAGTTCTGGCTAGTTCTATACCGACTAAGCTACATTCTAATGTTAACATTTGATTTACACTCCAAATGCAGTATTATTCTGTGAGACGATTTGACTCAGGAAAATAAAATGGAAAAAAAACATGCATCAAACAGAGTATCTACAAACATACGAGTTCTCAGCGCTACATTGGTCTACAAGCTGACAACTTGAACATGTGTGCAATTTCACGGACATGCAGAGCAATAACAAGAACTTTATATCAAACACTGGTATATGAGATAATGTTACATAATACTAGTATATAAGCCTCACTCTGGGAAGACAGGTTTAATGTATGTGCATACAGAATTGTCCCAAATTAGCCTGCGCAGTCCGCACATGCTAATTAGGAACACTTTCCGACTTGAAAGGATTTTCATTTAGAGGCTTCTGTTAAAACAAAAAAATCCATAAAAACAGAAAGTGAAGTCCTTGATTAGGCAATGTGGACTGCACAGGCTAATTTGGGACAACACTTTACCCACATGCATTTAAACCCAATTTCCCACAGACTGGCTATATTAAAGTACACTTATTAACTAAGGCATTAACAATTTAACTTAAAATGAACAAATTTACTATTGTTCAGAATAGAACATTTAAAAAAAATATCAATTAAAAACATATCAAAAATTCAAAATTTAGAGTCCTATCAAATACAGTATGATTTGAATAAATAGGTCCATCTCATAAAAGTATTCAATCAATACAATCACAAATTATGTAGCAAAAAATGGACATGATTAGCTGACTTATAATGGCGTAACACTCACACTCACATACACACACTATATGCATACAGTATAGTTGACATGTAAAGCGCTAGTATAAATTAAGTGGATTGTGCGAGACAACAAACTAAGGGTCATATCTTTGTACCAGCAAACAATTTATTGAACTGAAGCAGCAAACAACTGAAAACCCATCAGTGTGGCAATTCAACAAACACCAAACCCAACCAATCACATCAGCATGTCTTGCAGTCTTCTGGAGAAAGAGGGTAATGAAGTTTTTTTAAGAGAATGTTCAACTGTGACCTCAATATATGGATGATCCATATTAACTCCTTCCTGGGATTAATAAACAAAACTTTAGAGAAGCATTTCCGGATCTGACATCACAGAACTGCCACTCTGAGGGGGCAGGCAATAACTGCTTCTAACAGGGTGTCATTTCAGGGGAAGCAATTCAGTTTGTCATTTCAGAGGAAGCGATTCAGAGGAAGCAATTCAGGGTGTCATTTCAGGGGAAGCAATTCAAATTATTTAAAGGGAGACAATTATAGATCATTAAATTGGAGACAATTACATTTAAGGCAAGGAAGGCGGTTTCCCTAACCCTTAATATATCCTTAACAATTAAAGCCCAGCAAATTTCAGTGGATTTCAAAATGAAAATAATTAACTGAGAAAAGTCTTCCATAAAGCTTAAAAAGAATCCAACCCTTGGATTCAAGGGGGTGATCAAATAAACTTCTTAGGAAAGGAAAATGCCGAACTCCCCCCCCCCCTCCCAGAATTCATTCAAACTGTATGTTTGTATAATTGATCCAGCAAATTCAATAATTATTTATAACATCAGTTTGATGTTGTAATGGAGGAAATCAGCAAGAAGGAGGAGAAATTACACCCCTGGACTAGAGATGAGGTAAGCTACACGAGGTACTTCTTACCAGGCATGTGCGACATGGAGGCCGCCCGAGAGGCAAGGGCAAGGGTGGCGCTGTGTACCGGGGTAAGACCCAGGGAGGTCGGGATCACGCCCAGACACGCTAACAAGGGAGAGAACAAACACGCATCACTAGCCACACACACCTCGTAACGATGGATGGACACTAAACAACTAGACTACTGCCTGACTGTGACTGATGAATAACTTTCATTACAAATTAATCGATTCCTGCTACGCACTATAAACATGGGGTTTAATTCATTATGCTTGTTAAGTATTGTCCCATATAAGCCGGGGCAGTCTGCACAAGCTTATCAGGGACAACACTTTCCGCATAAACTAGATTTTCACAAAGAAGAGACATTTTTTTAACAAAAAATACCATATCAGAAAGTATCGTTCTTGATTAGCCGGTGCTAATTGCACAGGCTAATCTGGGATGACCACTTTACGCACAAGCATTAAGCCTTGCTTTACAAGAGTGAGACTCGTTGTTTAACTGATGTTTAGAGAAGGAAAACTCCCTTTTTAATACTAACTTTAAAAACAGGAACATAGTATATGAATGATGAATTACTTTTGATAGGAAAATACTACTAAAAAAAAATTTATTGATTTTTTTAGAAGGAAAATTCTCCCATTATATACATGATTTCTAAGTTTGCAAGGAACTTGTTCTTATTATATTAATGAATTGTCACTTTGAGAGGACAATACTAATGTACAAAAACATATAAAAAGGAAAAATGATTTTTTGATACGAAAATTAATGCCATTTTATAAAATTACTGAAGTGTTTAGAAGCATATTACTCGCACAAATCAATTTAATTTAAGGACAAAATTAGGAACACTAAGTGCATATGTGTGTGCGTGTAAGGCATATAATTATATTTAAAACCATATTATCACAATTTACACTACAAAATATGAAACAATTTCTAAATATAGTGAATATCAACCAAAAATATATCTTACTTAAAAGAGAACTACTCCATTACATAAGAGGAATGATGAGAAATATATATTAGTAGTTGGTATCGCCATGGTTATTGCATGTGAGGATTCCCTGTGAGAGGGGGAGGAGCCTTATTGAAGACACATAGACAGACGGACTATAGTCTGCTACTCAAGCTGCACAAACCAAATATTCACCGTCGTTCAATTTCGGGCAGGTATTCAGCCCTATTCCCAATGGAAAACATTTTTATTTTTTTTCCAAATTGGACATAAAAATTCCCAATTGAAGGCTTTTTGTGTGTTTTTTTCCAGATCTTATAAACATTTAGTTCATCTCCCATCCAGCTCTATATAAGTTGAAACTTAGTAAGTAAAATGTTGAAAACACTTTTATGCTAAATTTTGAAGCATTTGTAAACAAAACAACAATACTAATTTCCCAATTTTAGTCAAAACATGACGATTTTTCCCCATCCAAAGGGATCCGGTCCCATTCCCAAAATGGTAAAAACAAACTGGCTTGTAAGTCCATATTGCAAACAATCATGCCTACATGTATGTTATCATTTAAATCAAGTAAAATACATTTACAGAGATTCAATGTAGCAAATATTACATATTAGGTGTTAACAATTTAAGTCCTGCAGGGTGAATTTTTGGTTTGCACAATAATAATCAGTTTCTATAATATGCAAATCTATATTCTTAAATAAAAAATATCTACATGTACTATATTACACAGTTTAAATACACAGGCTATAGAAGTATAATACTCTCTACAGAATTAGCATATCAAACAAAGGTAAAGTAAAAATCTATGGTCAAAAATCAAACACATGACACAAAGTATTCAAATTATTAGTAAAACATATGAAAAACTACCATACAAAAATACAAGCATTCTCGTAAAATATCTGGTAAACATAACAAGCATCAAATCCTGAAATAGTTTTAGCATCAAAACTGTATACAATTAGTTTGTCATACAATCAGAACAAAAGTTCATACTGCAGCATTCGAAATGCAAGCTAAAGCAAACATCATACAACAAACTGCCAACACTCTTAATTGAAAAATTGAAAGCCATACGGCATATAAGCAGCCTTTTGAATGTTTACAGGCAGATGGCTTATAGGCATATTGCATAGATGATGACTTGTGAACCATAAGTCCCTCAACGGTCAACTATTTGTATGTGAACCCTTAAAAGTATGACTGCCTGCCAGCAACACCTTTTCCGTAATCAATCATGCTCAAATTAAAATAAATCTTGTAATTCATCAACAAGAGAGCCTTGATGGCCCTCCCTCGCTTACCTGAGTTCAATGACACCAATTGTTGTACACTTGACCTGGTCGTTAAGTTTTTGACCCCCCCCCCCCCTTTGACACAACTTCAATTATGGCCTTAATATTGTCAAGATAAACAGTCTGACTCGGTTTCATCAAGACTGAGTAAAAGATTTGGCCTTTAGAGTGGTCACTGAAGATTATGTTTTTAACACATGAACTATTTTTCGGACGCACCAAATCCAGATTCAAATTTGCCCAGACATTGTACAGATTAATATATTTTCACCATGTTCCATCAAGATTTAAGTCATAAATGTCACCTCTATAATGGTTTCTTGGATTTTATGAGATTTGACCTGATGACCTAGTTTTTAGACTAAAAAGCTTAAAGTTGATGACACACACCAAACGACAACTGACACCAGACATATAGAGTATTCACAATTTCTAACATTCAGCATTTTGAACTCAGGTGAGCTAACAGAATTTGAATTTAAATAGATGATGTTTTTATGTGTAAAATTCATTGTTACTTTTCTGCCAAAACAAGAACAGTAAATGTTTATGTCAAGGGTGTAAAAAAATGCAGAATTAAGGCAGAATCATTTGCTTGTCATTTGTTAACATGTATGATGCGTAGTTATACAATCCATATTAGAAGATACCCTTGCATGAGTGTTCTGGATCCAGTGATAGAATAAGAAAATAAAAGTCAACCATTTTATTGACAATTAATCAATCAGTTAACAAAGTTAAACAAATTCCGAGTGGAACATATAACATGTCCAATTTGCATATATGAGAAATTCCAAAATGATAAAATGTTCTGTCAAAAGGGTACACATGAAAGTAATATTGTTCACTTTTCCAAACAAAACAGGGTAGGATGAACAGGTATTTTTTTCCTTTTCACATCAAAACATTTGACTGACAACAAACAGCAAGATACATTTGTACAAATTAGTCATTTGACCCTTTACCACTTAGAAACGTATTTTGAACATGTTTGTAGTCCCATGGAAAGTTAAATTTAATTAAAGACATTTCTTACTAGATTCCAAGTATTAAAGGCTGCATTTCCAGCTCTTAGATTCTGAGCAGCAAACAGCGTGAAACCTGAACTGGCTGGGAGTTACTCGCAGGCTGTTCTGGTTATATGCTGTTTGAAAACAGCCATTTTCACTTTGCTTCTGAGTGGGAAAGGGTTAAGAAAATGTATTTCTGTTCAACTTTGAATGTAAATGTACAATGATAAAAGAACCAAGTTTAATTTATACATTTTTTTTGCAAAAATCTAACAGAGTACTTAAAACAAAAATGGTGATGTCCTAAAGAAATAAAGAGCATTTTACATAGAAAAGAAAGTGGATTTAAAGTGAAGTCTAGAATACCAATTCTTAGTTTCTCAAACAATTTCTATCACCATGGTTTCACAAAAATGTTTCCAGTTTCAATGTTTAATTGATTACTCGTTCTTTTCAGAAATATCCTTCAAGTGTATGCTGTTCGTAATAAATGTATTTATAGAAATACTGATTTATTTTAAAGGCATCATTAATTTAAATAGTAAATGTTAAAAAAACACTGCAGCAATTCTGAGATCACAGTAAGTGGTAAAGACAGGTAGGTGGGGTGTTGGCAAAGAAACAAAAAAATGTGGCAGAATAGAAAATGAGTACTTCAATACAAATACCGTATAGCAAAATATCAGATACAATCAGATATAATTATCAATCATTAAATACCATCATAATAAATTATATAAATATTATAAGGAAACAATATTTACAATAATATCAACAATATAAATTATATTAAACGTCCAATTACATTATATTAATTTATATTAAAAAGTTTTTGTTTTTTTTTCCACCTTTTTAAAATGTATGTTTTTGGCACAAAACTGAATGCATCAGGTATTTTGGAAGACTTTTTTTTCAAATATATATCAAGTCAACAATATGGATGGACTTAAATATTAGCTCTAAATACGTTGCTATGTTTTATTGCTGTATTGGACATAGTGATTTTATTCAGCAGTTTTAACTAGTTTCCAACTACCCGGTATGTTCTTGAACATTTTCCTTTTATTATTTGTGAATCAAGTCTATAAGCAGAAGTAAGAACAAACTATGAATAAAATGATGATGTTCAAACCATAAACATTGATATGTTCAACTTGCATATTTTCCAATTGTCAAATAAGAACAGCATGTTCAGAAAAAAATATTAAAAATCACAAAAGTAAAACATGTTTGATAACACTTACACATATTCACAATGTAAAGTCATAAAAATCATTTCAACATTTACAAATTGCACATGTGAATTGAACTCCCTCTTTCCACCATATGTGCCTGATTCAGGGAAAATTGGGCTTCATGCATGTAATTTAGTGTCCTCCCTTCTGCTTCTTTTATATGAAAATACCATAAAACCGCAAAGGGTTGCCCCTGGTTAGCCTGTGCAAAATGCACAGGCTAATCTGGGTCGACACTTAACACGCATGCATTAAGCCCAGTTTAAACAGAACAAGGCTCATATACAGTGCAACACAGAAATTAATTCCATAGTTCCAAGAACACACGAAACACCTTTCATTTAGTTATCATGCTGACAGCTGTCAATCAAATATCAACAAGTCGCACCGTTCCTGTAGTTATAATGCTGACAGCTGTCAATCAAATATCAACAAGCCACACCATTCATGTAGTAATAATGCTGACAGCTGTCAATCAAATATCAATAGGCCACACCTTTCATGTAGTTAAACAATACTGGCAAGTGTCAATTGATTATCCAGGAGTTATAATGTGGCACTTCCTGTGTCCCTTCACCGACATGACGACAGCTGCACTTATCTGAGGAGGGTTAAAATGGATACCAATGACCAAGATCTAAGATTTCCATACCTGGGTAGTAATAGCCTGCGGGGGCGAACGCTGTCGGCAGACCACGCCCATAAGCTGCCTGGTATGTCGGCATAGCCGTTGGTACAAGACCTGCAAAACCAGACACAGTCAGTGAAGCTACTACTTTAACTTACAGAGGGGATGATCACGTGACAAACAAGATGGCGACGTCTATGCCAAGGCAGGTATTTTTCGTCGATTTATACCCTTAATTACTTGCATTTTTTTTTTATTCCGCTCACTTTCCAGCCATATTAGGAAGAAAGTTACTTGCTTTTATTTCAAAGTAATATTCACTGTATATCTTGACTTTACTCGGTGCAAAATTTCTTAGCGGGATAACCTTATTAGGGCTCAACAAAAAATGTGCAGGGAGTTAAGTCGAGATATAAAGCGAATTTAAATACGAAATAAATGCTAATCAACTTTTTACTGATATGGCTGGAAAGTGAGCGTCATTTAAAAAATAAACAAAAGTAATACAGGGCATAAAACGGCGAAAAATAAGTGTCTCGGTTTGGATGTCCCCATATTGACTATCACGTGATTATCCCCTCTGACTTATACAGTAAAATAGAGTTGCATACAAAACATTACAGCATACCACTTATGCTAAAGGGAACTTCACATCGAAAATCAAAATAAACTTTAAGACCTTTTTAAAAGTTTAAAAGGCTTTATTTCCAAACCTAAGATACTGATGAACAGCAAACTGCATAAAACCTGAACAAACTGCAAGTTTCTCGAAGGCTGATCTGTTTTTATGCAGGTTGCAGGTATCAATTCTTACATTTTAAGGTGAAAGGGTTAATGTTTTTGATTTGGAATTAATTGGCCAGAGTGGGAACATGAAAAGCTTGATTGAATATAAATGACAAAACTTCAATTTATAACTTTATCTGGCGCAGCAAAGGTAAGTTATCGCTATCTAAACTTGAATTTCATGTAAATGCTGCATAAAATAGAAAATAACATTAAAAGACAGGTGTGATGTATATTTTCCACCTTAATGATGGACTTAAATAGCACATCTATCTCGCCTTTATCATATCTTTTCAATTTTTGTTCAGCTCCCGAACTATATGTCAATCTGAGACCTTCAGAAAAGCAGGAGCCTGATAATGGGCCACCCCCATGTATTCACCAGATATAAGTTTTAGATAAGTCTGGCATTAAATATTTTTTAACCAGCATGAATCATACAGGGATGCCTCCTTATCTTCTGCAATCCAAGTAGGGAACCAGATGAAGGGAGAGCAGACAACCAGGAAAGGCTCGACAGAAACAAGTTCACAGCAAGAAACCTGATTTATGGTTCTTTAATTTGCTGCCCAATGTATAACTAAGAAAATCTACCAGGTGCAAATATAAACAACCTGAAAACCTCACAGGTTAACAACCTGAAAACCTATCATCACAGAGCTAATGTTTCTGCTTTAATTCTTTCAAGGTGATATTGAAAGTCATCTTGTTTTTCCTAATCTATCCACTGCCAATTTTTGTTCACCAAAACTGTTTTTCAAAACAAAACATCACACTGCCAATCGCAATAAAAGATTGATAATGCAGATATATGGAATAGTTGTGCTTTTTGTCTATAGCAATCTATAGCAATCTTTTAGTCATCAATGCGCCTACTCGAAACCGATCATAACTGATCAGCAAGTGTTCAATGAAGCTCCATATTCACTCCAGGAAGCTAACAGGAAATTACCCCACCAGATGCCGTTAAGAGGAACAGCACTGGGAAATGACGTGAGAACATTAAAACAGAACTGATTCTTGGCAAGCTATTTGAAATGTATAAAACATTTCAAAGATTTAATAATAAGTTTGCAGTTGAAAAATTCTTCGAGGGGGGCAGGGAGGCAGCTTGATATAAAGTAGATTGCACTTTGATGGATGCTACCATAAGATAAACGATGATACATAAAGATAAAGATAAATGATGAGTGTATATCTCATCAGCTGTTGAAAGAATGGCACTTGTATCAGGTAAAATCAGTTGGAAACTGCATGAAGGTTTTAGTGAAATAAGGTCCCACCCTTTCCAGGTGCATACCAGATCTTAAAATGCATTTTTTCTTTTAAACATCCACGTGTCTGTGGCAATAATTAGGTTTTACGTTCAAGATAACTAGCTGTGAAGGAAATCTCTCCACATGGGACTTCCAGGAACATTTTAAAACAATTTGATGCCATTAACATTAGATCACAGGTGAACTATAAGACTGTTAGATGATGTAAAATGTTCATGGAAATACCAGACATCTAGAACAAACACCCTGTGTAAACAACCCTTGATGGTCCTGGAAATAGTTGTTTAACTTTTATTGTTGGTTCATGCTCACATGAAAAGAATATTTATAACTGCCTTTCAAAAGAGAATTTTATGACAAGATGGCTTAAACAGATCTATCAATACAGCTTCCCTTACAGCCATTTATTACTGGAATACAATCTGCTATTTAGATATGATAGGATAAAATTGGATTGTTATTTTTATAGTTGAAAATAGCATTTGCTTCATTGTGTATTAAGAATGATTTTCCAAGCTCTCTATTACTTGAATGATAATTCATTGCAATATTGAATATTAGTTATCATTGAGGCTATTTTAGGTGTTTATATTTTAAGATTTGTGTATGAAGAATCAGTTTTGATACATGCATGACTGCATGTCTATAATGGTATTTTTAATGTTAAAACATTTACCTTGTAACCTATGTAGGTTTATTATAAAATAATATTGCAATAAACATGAAAAGTAATTGATATTGTTTTCAGGGTAATATTTCTTTACTACAATCAACACACATGAATACATAATTAAGGTACAATATAATCTACAGTACATTCAGAAGGCTAAAAAACACTAATTCTACAACACATAGTTTCTAATTTTATAGAAAGGAATTTGGAAAAGAAAATTCTTGTGAAATGCATTTAACTAGCAAACATGGTAAAAATAGAATAAAATAATTGTGCAACATCAGTGGCAGATATATGAAAATAAGATAAGAAATTCTTCATCTACACTTGCAAGTTAACATTTCTTTTTTTTTGTTTTTTGGATTTGTTGGCACAGGATTCTGACTTAACCTGTGGTGTTTACTATTTAGACCTCAAAATTCTTGGGAGAAGAGAAGATTTTTTAACTTCTTTGGTAACTTTGTATAAATATAATATTTACAGACGGTAATCTCTTTTATATTTGTCAACATGACATTTTGTTATTTTCACAAAATTACATTTTTACGCACAAGTAACATGATGGATTTTTTATAGTTGTAAAAAAAAAGAGAGGAATTTGCGTTGATCATTTTCAAATGTGTTTGTCTAAAATTCACGAGTCGATCAACAGACGAAATCAACAAAAAATCAATATCCAATGACTAACAATGATTTTACACAAAAAAATTAGAATAAAATACAAACGGTACATACAGAAAAGTGTAAAGGGTAGACTGGGCACTTACATAGTTCTGGCATAACCAGGTCAGTAGGGAGAGGCTCCCAGATAATCTCCCCGTCCTCAGTCACTACGGAGATTAGAAAAAGGGAAACAAATATGTTAAGTGGCGGCAGAAATATAAGCTCACACAGTCCCCCCTGAGAGAATAGTGCCAACATTTGCCTGGAGGTTGTTTTTTATTCAAATTTGATTCGTCCTGTGAAAACTGGGGCTTAATGCATGTGCGCAAGGTATCGTCCCAGATTAGTCTTTGCAGTCCGCCCAATCAGGGACGACACTTTCGGGTTTAAGTGAATTTTAGCTAAGAAGAGACTTCCTTTAATAAAGAAACATGTCAGTAGAGCTGAAAGTGTTGTCCCTGATTAGCCTGCACAGGCTTATCTGGGATGACACTGCGCACATGTATTAAGCCCCGTATTCTTATAGTGCAGCTCAAATGTCATACCAATTCTAAAGAATTTCAAATTAATTTTGAAGAGAAATATCTCATTCTCAGTTTGAATCATGGAAATTAATTTTACATCATTCATTTTTATTCTAGAATAGCCATAATGATGCTGTCATTCATGATATCGACACTATTCTTTCTTAGGTGAATATTGTAGGGGAAACACACAAACCACCCTCTCCAGTGATGTATCATTCAAGCTTTCTTGTTTTCCCAAATGATTTTACCAATTTGCTTAATGTGACAAAGCTTAAAACAAAGTTTCAAATAGAAAATTGCTTTTGCTTCGATTAAACTATATATGAATCAATCCTTCTGATTGAATGATCTTTCATTTAAATGTTGACAGCTTGTTTTCATAAATAAATTGAAGTAAGGAGAAAGTAGCCACTTGATGCCGTGTGAACCATCCACTACATCTAGAAACGTACAGGCATATGAACACGGTACTATATACACATCCTGCACACAATGGCTTTCTAACCCCAATGTGCTGTTTCCAGTCTTATTTGACATTTGAATACTTTAAGTCACAATCTGATTGGTCAAATACTTGTAATAACAACAACTCTTAGCTCACTGATTGGTTATTGCTGTGTTTCCCCAATCACTGTAACATCCTTGCATATATTCATTCTAGGTGTCAAAACATTTACCCTTAACTGCTCAGATTCACATTTTGACACGTTTGTAGTCCTTTAGAAAATAAAATAAAATAAAAACTTTTCTGAATTTTATTATAAAATTTTAAAGACTTCATTTACAACCCTAAGGTACTGATAAACAGCAAACAGCATAAACCTGAACAGACTGCAAGTTACTTAGTTACTCGCAGGCTGTTCTGGTTGTTTGCTGGTTGCATGTAGCCTTTTCCACTTTGCTTCTGAGCAGGAAACGGTTAAACACAACTAACACTACACAAACACCTACAATGTATATAAGCCACTTTCCATTTATCGAAATAAATATAATCATCAGCTAACCTTAATAAACAACTAGTCAACAGCTACTATTTTTAGAAATACTGTTGTTTTAAAGCATAAAAAAAATATTTTCGCCTTATTAATACCCTGAAAGCCTGTGATTGTGCCACATTCAGAATTATTTCAGAATACAAACATACAAATGTCTATAAAGTATCCCTTAAGCTTGACCTCTTGCTCCTTTGTGGTGCCTTTTTTTATTTTGAAAAGTTCCTTTGATCATAACAACTGCCAAACAGCACTATGGGAATATACTATGTAAATAATGTACATGCAAGTTGTATGCAATTCAAAGCAATAACATTTTTTTTGTATTCATTGTATGTGTAGCCAGACTTTTTGTTTTACAATTCATCTTTTTTTATTATAAATAAATGATATTTATTCCCCATGATGTAACTTTTTTCTTCAGGCAATTATCTTTTAATTTTAATCCTGCATTTAGGAGGTAAAGATCTCACCTATGACCCCCAAGTTTACATGCAGTGTCCTAGCAACAGAAAGGCAAAAGGTCAAATGCAGTGGATAACAGCAATGATATAATGTGCTACCAGGCAGCATATAAAGTTGTAAAAATAGTATACAATCTCTTGTTCAGATACAATTTCTAAATCACATAACTTTCAACAAATATTGCCTTCAATTACAATTCACAAAACAAAACATTTTGAACTGAACTGTTTCAGAGACTATGTCTTCCTGGCAGCACTTGCATATATAAATCAAGAAACTCTACAATAATCATGAAAATGTACACGTCTAAGTGTCTAGAACTCTCTGCACCAGCCAGGACAAAGTGCCACCTACCTCTGGCAATTCCACGACCACGTGCCAACTGCTGTGGAAGCATCACCTCCTTGGGCTGAGCCTTCTTGCACTCGACCTACATTGAGGTCAAGGTTACATGTGAGATTTTTACCATAGACCTAGATTTGTATTAAGGTCTCTTGTGTAATTTTTACTATAGATCTAAATAGTGATCAACGCCACATAAGATTTTCACTATTGAACTACATAGGGGTCAATGTCACATATGAGATTTTTACTATAGATCTAGATTTGTATTAGACCTCTTGTGTGATTGTTACTATAGACCTATATTGTGGTCAACACCACATAAGATGTTCACTATTGAACTACATTTGGGTCAATGTTGTTTATGCATTTTTATACTCGAGACCTTCATAGGGGTCAATTTCACATGTGACATTTTTTACTATTGACCTACACTGGGGTAAAGGTCATATAAGACATTTCTTCTGTAGACCTATATAGAGATCAAGGTATCACGTGAGATTTATTCTATTGACCTATATAGGGGTCAATGTGAAAATTGAATTATAGAGGTTTAATAATGGAGTACATTTCAATGAAATAACTGTGATATTATTGTATCTGATATTAAAATATAAATCACATCGAACAGATTCTTGATAAATTCTGGATTGAAGTTTTTCCAGATATTATTTCCTTATACTCTCGACCTATACAGGTGTGAAGGTAAATGAATGTCTAAAATGGAATACATTTATCTAATGTGGCCTTGACCTTCATTGCTGTTTCAGTAAAAAATTAAAACATTATACATTTGAATACATATCATGAAATTTAGTGTCGTAATTGTTTAATAATCACATTTTCTTCACAACAAGAAAATAATGGTCTTCAAGGTTTGAAGGATTTCAAATAATTACTGATGGTTCGATAATATGTGTCTTGTTCTGAGAAAACTGGGCTTAATTCATATGGGTAAAGTGTCGTCCCAGATTAGCCTGTGCAGTCCGCACAGGCTAATCAGGGACGACACTTTCCGCCTTAACTTGATTTTCGGTAAGGAGGGACTTCCTTGAAACTAAAAATACCATTAAAGCGGAAGTGTCGTCCTTGATTAGCCTGTGCGGACTGCACAGGCTAATCTGGGACGACACTTTACGCACATGAATTAAGCCCAGTTTTCTCAGAACAAGACACATATCATTGTATACTTCCACCACAGGGACACACACACACCACTCACCATTTTCTTGTTGATTTCATGGAAATGTAGTTCACACACTCTCTCCACGGTTTCCTCATCTTCAAAGGTCACAAACCCGAAACCTGGAACCAGAAAATATGTTAACCTTTATTGACAGCAAAACAATTTAATGAGAAGCTATCTCGCAATATCCCTCACAACAATAACTGTGTTTTTTATGTTCTATATTTTCGGCCTGTCTGACGAACATCTGACCACATACAATTTCCTTGCAGCACAACTGAAATCTCCAAGGGTGTGAAAGTTATAACATGACAAGTGGACTGCAAAAATGTACACAAAAGTGGCAACATAATTATGATCCAAAATATCATATATATATTTATAACATATACACAAATTCTACTGAAAAGAATATGAACATTTTAACACTTTTATTAATTCATGTTGCTTGAAAGGAATTTTTTCATTACATACATTTTATTTTTTAATGCATAAAATGAAAAATAATCTAAGAAAGGCACAATATTCAGACTAGCAGTATTTGTGCACAAAATACAATTTTAACACTACGAAATCTGCATATAGTCTGTGTGGTCTATCCATCCATACCCAAATACATCTAGTAGTCATCTACAGTCAAATTAGGTCTAGAACTGTTGCAGAACAACACAAGGGTCTGAAGCAGGTAATATTGGACTTGAGCTGTATATTTATTTATTATTGCACTTAAGATGATGTGTGCCTATCTTTTGAACTTTAACAGGAAATTTGAACAACTTTACCCTAACGCTTTACCCCTTATAAACGCACTTCGACGCGCTTGTAGTCCTGGCTTTTTATAAAGTAGACATTGACATAAAATGTCAACGTATAGATTTGAATTTCAACAGGAAATATCATCTAATATAGTGGGCTTTCACAGAAAATTTCTAATTATATATATTGGACTATAAAAGTAACATTTGTACATCCATTTAATTGGATTTAACATTAATTTGAAATAAAAACTGTCAACCCTTTCCCCATCCGAAGCAAAGTGAGCATGGCTATGCGCGAACTGCATAAAACCAGAACAGCTTGCAAGTAACTCGCAGTCTGTTCCGGTGCTGTACAAATGCGTCAAAATACGTATCTAAGGGGTAAAGCGTTAAACATATAATCTATCTATTTTATTAATTGTTCACACTCCTTATGCCAATTCTTTTATACCAACATTAAATCTTCCATTGAATCTTCCATATATTCATGTTCCTTCACAGATGAGACTATCGCCACATTATATTCCCAAACATGTAATATCTCGCCAAGATTACTTTTTTGTGTTTTTCAATCCACTTTGCCTGCATCATTAATCAGAGAACTGTGAACGCTGAAGGGTAAATTACTAAATCAATCTTGTATGGAACACGGACAAACTGAGGATCTTTTCTCATTAGATTCCAGAACCCAGAAATATGCGTCGTAGACGTATTCATAGTCATAAGGATTGTTATTGTTATCAGCTAAGATTATAACCACAACAATAGTTTGTGGGAGTTTTCCATTTTAATACTACAGTCATTCGCTATATTACCAGAAGAATATTGTCTAATCTACATAATTATTCATGGTAGAATGAACATTTGGTTGCCCTAATTTTTTTATGATGAAATTCCATGAGAAATCGAAATAAATGGTGAAACTTTGCAGCCGACTATTGGATGTGATAACCTATTTATTTTGGTTCCATAATTGGAATCGTATTATGGACAAAAGAAAAATGAAACCATCTAGTGTGAAAAGGGTACTACGCAAGACCCAAGCGATCGTTATGACAACGGGCTACAACATACCTTCTATGAACCTTGATTCAAGGCTAGAAGCTCTAAAGACATCTAAGCAACTTGGTCATTCACTAAGAGTCAAACGATTCAGATAAAAATAACTTCAATCCAAAGAATTTAAAACACAGTTTGACTTCTCTAATGAAGGAAAAATGTTGATTGTTCTACAGATTATAAATTCTACAAATTTGTTTAAGAAATGCATGACATTTTAATTTTTGCCACATTTTTCCAAGGATTGACAATTTGCAATTATTTTATTTAGTTTTATATACCTATTTATTTGAGCTTAAATGCAACAAAGCCTAGGGTTTATTGAAACTCCCTCGAGTCTGTATCCTGGGTAGAACCAGTACTTGGCATTTCTTAGCCTCTATCACCAAACATAATAGAACCTTATTCTGAAACATGTTATAGCATGATCATGAAATGTTTCTGTTTGTTAACACCTCGTTCCAGAGTTACCATGCCAACTGCTACAAACATGCGCATGGGGCGTAGACGTCGAGTATTATGGGTGCTCAGTCAGCAATTGTCAACTAGTGTGGAGTTATATAATCGAGTCTTGCTCTGGCAAAACAGGGCTTAATGCATGTACGTTAAGTGTTGTATCAGATTAGACTGAGCAGTCCACACAGGACTACACTTTCCGCTTTCATGGTATTTTCTTTAAAAAGAAGTATTTTCTTTATGAAAAAATCCAGTCTGAGAGGAGAATGTTGCACCTGATTAGCCTGCACAGTCTGCACAGGCTTATCTGGATGACACTTTACGCACATGCATTAAGCCCAGTTTTCCCAGAGACCCACTCATATGAGTACACATCTAACGTTCAACATGTAGCCCTCACCAAGTTTGTATTCAACTTTAAACAACAGTTTTACTCAAGGACTTTCAAACCAATATCTCAGCATGGTTTTTCAAACACATTTAAAATATTAGCTTGTTTTATTGTTTGATGACAAGAGTTCCCAATTTTTTATTTTATAATTTTAAATTTTTGCCAAGCATTGACAATTTGCAAATCTTTTTTTTGTTTGAATACACCTATTTATTTTAGCTGAAATGCAACAAAAGCCTAATGCTTATTGAAACTCCCTTAAGGCTGTTTCCTGGGAAGAACCAGTACTTGGCTAATTACTTTATTTTATAAACATTCAAAGAGTATTTTTTCTCTGCTATTACATTATTTGAACTATTTATAACATTAATTAATACTTAAGTTTCATGAAATCAAATATATTTATTGATACACTGCATAAATTCATCATTCATCATTTATGCAATAATAATAGCCCATTTTCTATTTTGATTGGTCACTTGAAAGTCCTTGGTTGTGTGAATATTAATTCAACGTAACAATAGTAAGCTACAGCGGGGCGTAATCAAATACACGACAGTGACTCTTCATCCTACTAGGTGAGACTCCCTCTGGGAAAAAAACAGGACATAATGCATGTGTGTAAAGTATCGTCCCAGATAAGCACGTGCAGTCCGCACAGGCTAATCAGGGAAGACACTTTCCGCCTAAACTGTATAGGAGACGTCCTTTAAACAAAAAATACAATACAAGCGGAAAGTGTCATCCCTGATTAGCCGGTGTGGACTGCACAGGCTAATATGGGACAGCACTTTACACACATGCATTAAGCCCAGTTATCTCAGAGCTAGGCTCATAGGTACATGTAACATAAGCAGTTGCCCGCCCCTGGCGGACACAGTCTCTAAGACACGGCTAAACTAGATCAGTTCCTAACTAAAAAGACCCTAGTTTACCATGGACATATTTTTACGGCTCTGCTAACACGTGTGCCTGAAAATGCATATAAAATATTCATTGACGTCATGCAACTCTGGATTTCATATGGGTGATGACGTTCTCTTGGTGTTATTTTTTTTAAGGGAAACAACTCCTGACAGAGAAATGACAAACCATATTGCTTACCTCCCTTTATTGTTCCCTTTCAATTCCAACAAAATCAAAATGTTCAAACTCACAAGTGTTTTATTTTATTTGACTCTTAAAAGAATAAAACTTCATCAAGTCTGTGTTTAACAAGTAGTTAAGTTTACAACTGTGTGAAATGTTGAGGAGTGCTTTTTTTCTAGCCAACTTGTTAGTTTAAATAGCAAATATGAGAATGTTTTGTCTTTATATTTTATCTTTATTCTTCTAGAACCATGCTAGTATAATTTAAACAACAAAACTCCTCCACTTTTTTGAAATGCAAAATACCTTCCATATCCCAACTAACCTGCAACATTTGCAAAGCAAATAATCTCATTTGCATAAGCTCCTCCCACTGAAGTCAGTCAATCAAGTGGGCGTGTCATGTAAGTGTAAGCACATAAACCACACAGGCATGATCGTGTATGACAATTAACAACTAATAGTTTGTCATACTTCCGCTTAACAATGAAATTAAATCTAACATTTGACCCGTGTAATAAAGTCGCACTAATTGAGTAATATGAAGAATTCCTAACATGACATGAATGCACATGGAACAATTGAGAAAAGTTATTTGGTAAAGGAGCATTAAATGCAGTACTTTTGTAATGTTCTCAAATGTACAAGCACCACTGAATGTTATTAAATCAAATGTCATTATAATTACTTATAAGTCAAGGGTCTAACCCAGGGACGTACTAGTAAGTGTCTTCTTCAAATCAACATTTATGAGATCATGTGTAATAGCTCTTAATACTTAAAAAATACTAAAAATCTAATTAAATATTATAGATTAAATAAATAGACAGGCTTGCAAAACAGAGTAACATATTAATCAACTTGGATCATTCTTTGCCAGTAATATCCCATACTTGAATTCAAATAATTAACACTACACAATCTTGAACCATCGCAAGGTATAGGGACTTAAAGCCCCACTTTTCATAAAAAGTCTCCAATTCTGGCCAATTTGTCACTTCAATATGTGAGCCATTCCCATCAGGACATACCAGAACTTTCTACAGAAAAATCAAACTATCAGGAACAGGCATACAATCTGTCATATGAACATACTACAGGTGCACCATTAAAATACAGGAGCGATAAACTTGCAGTAGGCAATTAGTGAAAGCTTGTCTTTTTAGCACGTTATTTTTAATATTGGCTATGCTCTGTAAAAAAGCGGTTTAATGCATGTGCATAAAGTGAGTCCCAGATAAGCCTGCACAATCTGCACAGGCTATTCAGGGATGACACTTTCTGCTTTAATGATATTTTTTCGTTACAACGAAGTATTTTCTTAGCAAAACTCCAGTTTAAGTGGAAAGTGTCATCCTTGATTAGCCTGTGTGGACTGCACAGGCTAATATGGATCGACACTTTATGCACATGCATTAAACCCCCTTTTCACAGAGCATGGCTCATATGTATTTTTTTGTCTTTAACTATGATTGTTTCTTTCTACTATGATTGGATTCCTCATAAGGAAATGCATTGAGTCATGAAAAAAAAAGCTTGATAGGCGACTGGCAAAAAGGAGCAGGAATGACGTTAATACTATCAAGAGGTACGCAAATTTGAGGCTAATTATAGCCTACTCAGACTCATATAACAGCATGTGCTTGGAAATTATCCGTGTAATTTATGGCTGCCTGGTCGTCACTTCAGCAGAGAACAGGGGAAACGCTGAAATACTACTGCCACTGTCTGTTATAACAACTCTTTGCAAAACAATAGTGTTTTTCAAATACATAATTTTCTGTTAAACACATTTTTATTTTATTTTATTCAGTTGTTTTTGGGAAATGTATTTTGTTGGCTATTTATGAATAATAAGTATTTATGCATTAATACTTATAAACAACATCATACTATGAATATGGTATCAGTATGAGTTGTTTGCATACGCTCGATTCATGTATTGCAATTCGATTTGAACCTTGCTCTGTCAAAAGGGGGTTTAATGCATGTGCGTTAAGTGTCGTCCCAGATTAGCCTGTGCAGTCTGCTTCTCAGGGATGACACTTTCCACCTAAACTTGATTTTTGCTAATAAAGGACTTTCTTGAAACGAAAATTATCATAAAAGCGTAAAAGTCGTCCCTGGGACAACACTTTACGCTCATGCATTTTACCCCGTTTTCACTTAGCATGGACCAAATCAAGGTTAAGCAACTTTGCTAAAACAAAAGAGACATTTCGTGACACTGTGCAATTTTAACATTACAAAACATGAAAACACTAGATTTTCAAGGGTGGTTAGGTAGTTAATGGTTCGTGTTTACTTTCGATCAGATAAAACATACCGCCCTTGTTCATTTAACATTCACAGTTGTATACTAACATTATTTCGTAAATAAAACCTTACTGAGATTGGTTCACAATATCATAGGTACTTTTTTTTTTTTTTTTTTCACCATTCATTTTAAGGCAGATAATTGGGTGTGATGATATCAACAATGATGTGACTAAATATAAATTTCCTACTATATCCTTCATTTGCCATACAGACTGAGTTTAATAGATAAAAGAAAATATTTTAATGGAAATTTGGCATTAAAGGTGTAATTTACAAAGTCAACCCTATAAATGTAATTTCATCTGCAAAAAACGCATCACAAGTACTTCATGCATATGATTTCTACTGGCAACATTCTCAATGGCAAGGCCTCCCTTTAATATATGATAAATGAGCACATAAAAAATATTCTTTGATGTGACTAAAATATGATATTCATATACTGCAACCGTTAGAGTTATATAATGAGTGGGAGGACTATTAGCATGATACATTTGTGGAATTTCAATGTATGTTTTTTTTTTATGAGTCATGTAATAGGAAAATGGAGCTTATGACATATGAAGCCAGAGTAGCTCAAGACGGGCCTGCACATCAGCGTTGTATTGTTAAGAGCAACCCTGTCCACGTGTGAGACCACGCAAGACCAGCCTGCACATCAGCGTAGAATTGTTAGGAGCAACCCTGTCCACGTGTGAGACCACAAAACCTTGTATGACATTATAGCAGACTGTGTAGCCCCTGAACAGACTGTGTGATTGCCCAGAGTCTGATCTCGAGCTAGGCTAGGTGCATATGGTATAAGACCCATTTTCCCATGGCATGGGTCATAAAAAAATGATGATTGTTACCTTTCATACGAAACAGCAGCCCTTAGTTACTGCTCCAATACATCCCTTTCATAAGAACATTACACATTGAAAAACTGAATTTGGAATAAGATATCAATTATATAATATACATCATTTTGGTGATTTTCTCACATAAAACTGAATTTTATGTTGTTCATAATTACATGTTTCATATATTTTGTGTATACTTATTGTATAATATTAAAGGGATCTTTTCTGGGTTTGGTAAATTGCCAAATTGAAAAAAATTGTTTCAGATTCGCAAATTTTCGGTTAAGTTATGATATTTGTGAGGAAACAGTATTACTGAACATGTGCCATGGTCTAATATAGCCATTATATGCGTCTTTTGACGATTTAAAAACCTAAAATTTATAAAGTGTTGCAACGCGAAACGATTGAATAATTTGGAGAGTTCTGTTGTTGTCGTTTAAATTTGTGAAACTACGAAGACTGCTTCTATAAGGTATAAAATACACGTTTTATGTATGCTTGGCAGGATAGCTCAGTTGGCTAATGCGTTTTTACTTAAGGTTTCCGGGGGTCACTGGTTCGAGCCCTGCTGCAGGCTACTTTTTTTTTCCTTTTTAAATTTTATATTTGATTTTTTTACTGGAGCTTTTAAAATTTCATGTTTACATTTATCAATATAAAGCATTTAATGACAAACTTCAAAACATGCCAAAATCTGTGAAAAGGCCCCTTTAAAGCACTTTTCCATGACTTTCATTAAAATGACTTTGTTTTTTTTTATCATTTTCACGTTTTTCTTAAAACGTTGTTTTAGCATGCATGGGCACAGTTTCAATTTTAGGGATGTTTTTTTTTTTTAATTCATTGATAAAATCAATTTTAATGATGCAATTATATATGCAGGTGTCTATTTTACTCATTAGTGGTAAAAATTATTAAATGCATCAGATTATATTGCAATCTAAAGAATTGTTGTAATAACACAGTTGATTTCAAGATTGATGTCTTATGCCAAATGATCATAATAGAGGGTTATGAGCATAACAGACAATATATATAGGTTATGCCACTTTCAAGTGGTACACAAATAATGTTAATTTACCAAATACCTATACTGATAGGAAAAAGTTTGTGAAACAAAATCGCAAGGGAGAAAACTGAGTCACACCATTCGATGAAGTTTTAATAGTTTCATAACAATGTCCTTATCAGCTACTGCTCGATGTCTGTCGAGTCAATTTTCATTGTACAACACAAACTATTAAATTGCTATATCAATTAACAGCTTCTCTGCAAATTCAGGCTTAAAATTAGACGCCGCACAATATTTTATATTTTTACTTCGTTTCAATTGTAAATTACCTGAGCATTCAGGAGATAACACTAGAACTACATTAATTGCTTCAAAGAAATATATTGATCGACTTCCATAAAAACTTGTAATTCTATACTAGACATTACTTTATTTACCTGCACTAGACAACCTTAGTTCCAAACAGAAGCACCCATAACTTGAGACCGGATATCAAAACGGATGTTAACAAGTTCCTCCCAACTCATAAATTGTACAGTAAAGTGCATTTTGTGCTTCTTTTTTATTATGAAGTGTTTGCAGGTACTTCAAATCTACTTAAAACTCATTTTTTTAATTGGTTTTGAAACATAAAAATTAAATTCAGAACATTTTATTTAAATTAAATTTAATAGAAATCATGTTTTGTGTCATTTACAAAGATTGAATAATTAAATCAATGGCTTCACAAATAAATGGCTTCACTAATGCACATTTCGCAAATACACTTTAAATGCGCACACACTTTCCCTTAAATTTTTTTTATGGTAACAAGCACCTGACCCAATTTGCATACAGTCCACTTTATATTTATGATAAATAAACATTTATTGTTTTCATAAAGCGTTGTCTTCTTTATTTAAATTACAAAACAAGAGGGCCTGAAAGGCCCAAAGTCGCTCACCTGAGATAAAAAGAAATGACCTGTTCTTTGCAGCCCAAGTTATCAATGGAACAAATGTTCTAACCAAGTATCATGAAGAATGAACAACAAAAGGCCCCTTGGCGCCATGTTTTTTTAACAGACCTGAACCATTTTTTAACTCTTCCAAGATATGTCCAAATTTCATGAAGATTGGGAAAAAAATGTGTCTTCTAGACTGTTCACATGTTGTCACTATATACATATAAAGAAAACTGCCCCACATCCTGGCAGCCATGTTTTTTCACTGATAATGACCATTTTCAAACTCGTCCGAGACACATAACTAATGTTTTTACAAAATTTCATGATGATTTGTTAAAACATGTGACTTCTAGAGTGTTCACAAGCTTTTTTACTATATAAATATAAGGAAAAAGACCCCCCCCCGGCGGCCATGTTTTTTTACCGATCCAAACCATTATCGAACTCAACTGTCTTATCCAGGTGTGGAAGTGCGGTCTCCTTCGCTTACGCAAATGAACCGGTCACAGGACGGTTACAAGTTATGTAACTTTGTGAGCACTTATGTAATGCGGAAATATTTATTTGACAAACTCTTATTTCCGGTCAGGATGACTATACTGACTGGTTGTAATTCAATTAACTAAAGGCGTTCAGTCAGGGACGCCTAAATACACTCAAAGAATTTATTTATAAGTGAAAACCAAGGCAGCTTTAATAAAAATAACTAATTTTTATTCCAAGAACTCGGAAAATGACGACAATGACAGAAAATTAAGAACATGTACAAGCCAAGTCTAAAGAATCTAAGTATCGTTACAAAAATTAACAACATACAGCAAATACCTTAATGAATGTAAAAAGAAGTTCAAAATCTGTCAAAAAAACTGATATAAATATAAGTTACTGTTAGTCTAGAAAGTGCTTCAAAAATCTAGTTTACAAAATAGGTCTAATTTAATCTAAAGAACAATATTTATGGAGATTTGGAAACTTCAGTGAATCAAATGTAAAAATAAGAAAAAAATACGAAAGTTATTGAAATACAATAGTCTTTCTAATTTAGAAAATGCCAAATAAAAATAATCTAAATAATAAGAATAATTTAGAAAATAATGCCAAAAGGTCTTGATGCTGGTGTTAAAAATAATTAAAAGTTTAATTATTTCAAAATTCCAACCTTTTTCAAGAGCTGTTAACTTTTCAAGATAGCATCAAGAGGTGTTTAAATCAGCCAAAACAGCTTATTTTATACAGTTCAGAAGAGATCAATGGCAGAGTAGTCAATTTTCTCTCAGAACAGTGCATTTATCAATGATCAATATCTTCCCAAATTTCAGAGCAGAACTAAAAATAGATTACTGAACCAGGTTAAACAAGGGAGATAAATACTGCATAAATACTGCAAAATCATATACATGATGTCTCTCTTTCAGTTATCTCTTAGTTGAAAGGCTTATCATAAGTGTTAATGACTAAAACAGTTACGTTAACTATGAAAATTCTGTGTTATGAAAAATTACATAATACAGTTAATGTCACATAATATTGACATAATAAAACCAAACTTTACTACACAGGAAACTAATGTTCTGACCAAATTTCATGAAGATTGAGCAAACTAGAAATTTTAACAAGATTTTACTATAGCCATATGTAGCCATAAGTAAAAATGCCCCGCCTCTTGGCAGCCATGTTTTTCAAGCCAAGGTTACCATTTTTGAACTCATCCAAGATATCATTGGGACAAATCATCTGAGCAAGTTTCATGAAGATGGGAAAATAAATGTGGCCTCTAGAGTGTTAACAAGGTTTGACTATAGCCATATAAGGAAAAATGCCCCGCCCCCTGGCGGCTTTGTTTTTCAACCAACCAACACCATTTTCGAACTCTTCCAAGATATCATTGGGATATAATTTCTGACCAAGTTTCAAGAGGATCGGACAATAAATGTGGCCTCTAGAGTGTTAAAAAGATTTTGCTATAGCCATATAAAGCCAAATAAGGAAAAATGCCCCGCCCCTTGGCAGCCATGTTTTTCAAGCAAACGTAACCATTTTCGAACTCATCCAAGATATAATTGAAACCAATCTTCTGATCAAATTTCATGAAGATTGGACAATAAATGTGGCCTCAAGAGAGTGAACAAGGCAAATGTTGACGTCGCACAACGGACAACGCACGACGGACAATGGACTACGGACAAAAGGCAACACAAAAGCTCACCATGAGCACGTTGTGCTCAGTTGAGCTAAAAACATGACACAAACACTTTAGTGACCTTATCTGTAAATTTCACCCCACTTACTATTAAAACTGATAAGAATGAATTGCATATTATTTTGGCAATAGAGCAAATTTTTCAGGCAAACAATATAAATACAGCCTGGTATATAATGATTAAAGTTTTTGACTTGTTCAAATAAAAATTGTAAAAACAAGAGCTGTCTCCATCGGAAGACATATGCCCCCAAAAAACACTTTTTCGAAACCTAAACGCAGATTTCGAAACCTAAACGCTGACCCCAAGTTCAAGGTCAAGGGGGTCAAAATTTGTGTTCGTATGGAAAGGCGTTGCCTATATACACATGCATACCAAATATGAAGGTTACATCTGAAGGGACATAGAAGTTATGAGCATTTTTCGAAATCTTAACGCAAAAGTTTGACGGACAGACAGTGCAATCGCTATATGCCCACCTTCGGGGGCATAAAAAAATAGTAAGCATAGTCAACTATGTTTTGCTGTATTCGTTTCACAAAGGTAAGCTGCACATCATTTTCATTACTATCATTATTTAATATTTATATAATATAATTTATATAATATGATTGGTTTATGAACTAATTCATGATTTAATTCACAAACGGTATGTACAATAAATGGATTTAATTTATCATGTATTCATATAGTGTCCAACAAGCCCCATGCCCCATGCGTAAAAACATCTCTTGTGAATACCAGACCAAACTCCTGCAAATCCTGATATATTTTCAATTATTGATCGGCATGTTGTTTCAGGGACATAAATGGCAAATCATGTGGACAGCTCCACCATACTACTTCTCGGAGAAAATTGGACGTTTCTAAGAAATATCGAAATTGGCCCTAATTGAATTTTCGCTAAAGCAAAAAGCACATTCAAAATTTCTTGTAATCCAATAAGTGTTCATGTAATGTGCCTTAGCCTGTCACATGTTACAACAGAGCTGGTACATCAATGAACCTACATAGGGAAATACTGCAATAGTGATGATTAAACACAGAAGTCCTGTGTGGAAATATTTCAGTACAGTATGCTACTTCTTAACCCATTACCACTTAGATATGCATTTTGACAAATGTGTAGTGCCTTAGAGATTTAAATTTAATTAAAGACCTTTCTTACTAGATTCAAGTTTTAGGGGCTTCATTTCCAATTCTAAGATACTGATGAGCAGCAAACAGCATAAAACCTAAATAGACTGCGAGTTACTCACAGGCTGTTCTGGTTTTATGCTTTTTTCACATCACCACTTTTAGGGCCATGTTTTTGTGCAAAGACCAGCATTTTCAAGTATTTTAAATGTTATTTTCCTGTTTACGGATAGCCTACAGCTTTACGGATAGCTTACAGCTTTACGGATAGCTTACGGCTTAACGGATAGCTTACAGCTTTATGGATAGCTTACAGCTTTACTGATAGCTTACAGATTTACTGATAGCTCATGGCTTTATGGATAGCTTACAGCTTTACAGATAGCTTACGGCTTTACTGATACCTTACGGCTCTATGGATAGCTTACGGCTTTACTGATAGCTTACAGCTTTACGGATAGCTTACGTCTTTACTGATAGCTTACGGCTTTACTGATAGCTTACGGCTGAACTGATAGCTTACGGCTATATGGATAGCTCACAGCTTTACTGATAGAATACGGCTTTATGGATAGCTTACAGCTTTACTGATAGCTTACGGCTTTATGGATAGCTTACAGCTTTAAGGATAGCTTAAGGTTTTACAGATAGCTTATGGCTTTACAGATAGCTTACAGCTTTATGGATAGCTTACGGCTTTACTTTTAGCTTACGGCTTTATGTATAGCTTACGGCTTTATGGATAGCTTATGGCTTTACTGATAGCTTACGGCTTTACTGATAGCTTACGGCTTTATGGATAGCTTACAGACTTTATTGATAGCTTGGGACTTTACTGTTAGCTTACAGTTTTACGGATAGCTTACGGCTTTACAGATAGGTCAATAATATTACAAAACTTTACCCTGCCTCTACAGAAATATTCACCTGGTAAAAATTTGACTTACCCTTTCCATCATAAGAAGCAAAGTGAAAATGGCTTTTGCAAACAGCATAAAACCAGAACAGCCTGTGAGTAACTCACAATCTGTTCAGGTTTCATGCTGTTTGCTGCTCATCAGTATCTAAGGGTTAGAAATGAAGCCTTCACAACTTGAATTTAGTAAGAAAGGTATTTAATTAAATGTAACTTACTAAAGGACTACAATGCATCAAAATACGTATCTAAGTGGTATTTAAGCTGACAACATTAAAAGCAAAAGTTGAGATGTTTTTCCCACCACTGATCTGCAAAAGCAGAACATTGTAGCTCCTTACTTTCTCATGCAGCAAAATGGACAACAGCATTTTATCTTTTCAGCCAAGCATGATCGATTTATTTCCCCATTTGGAGTGTACATCAAATGTCCATTAGTTTGCGAAAACAAACCAAAAGCAATGTAAAGGAATGTCAATTTATCTCCCATGTTGCAAGAAACAACAATCCGGTTCAAACATGACAAGTCAATCGCTAGATGGATGGTCACTTTTATCCCGATGTTGATCAAAAGTAAATATCTCATTTTCCTTGCTCTATGGCGTAAAACATCTTTCATAAAAACGTCTCTGCACATCAGTGGAAGCGAATAATAAGACTGGAAAAGACATAGTGGAACAATCTAGGAAAATCAAAGGAATATTGGTAAAAATGTGGCACATTCTTTGAACAATCGATGATCGCTCAATGCACAGCATCTTCTAAGCCTAGTCAAGTTTTAAGCAATTTCCTCACAAAATAAGCCCATGTTCCCTGTCAAAGCAGTTCTCTCCTGTCTTTTTCATTAAAACACAGCTGAAGGATAATTGAATGGGTTTTGGCTAAGGTGCTAAAACAACAGGGCCATGCTCTGTGAAAATGGGGTTTAATGTATGTGTGAAAAGTGTCGTCCCAGATTAGCCTGTACAGTCAACACAGGCTAATCAGGGATGACACTTTCCTCTTTTATAATAATTTTCTTTTAAAGAAAGTAGTGTTTTCCCAGATTAGACCACACTTTATGCACATGCATTTAACCCCCTTTTCACAGAGTGTGGCTCAAATCTATTTAGAGGAGATTGCTCCAGCCTTCCATGAAAACTTTTTCACAATCCTTTTTCCATTACCCTGACTTTTGAGCCATCAAATTAACTCTTTCTCCAATTTTCAATTTATCTGTTCAATGGCCTTAATGATTGGCCAATTGCACCGCTGGACAGAGCTTTATCCCCCATGATAAATTAAGAAATGGCCTGTAAGCTTCATTTAGTACCAATTAAATATCAGCTTCATTGAAGTCTGGATCCTAAAGCAGTAAATAGGCATCTTGGACCTAGTCAAGATTGAGTGTGTACAACCCTATCTGCTTGCAGTGTTTGTATAAGATACAATAGTTTTGCCCTAATGATTAATAGGCCTTTTTTCACAGTTGCACAGGTCCATCAGGTCTTGATGCAATGAACATTCTCATTTGTATGCAAATTGTCAAAAGATTAGTACTTATGATATTGTTCAAGGTTTGCTTAACCTTCAGTGATGTGTTGTTTAAAAAATATTTTTAACAAATCTGGTGTTTTTATCTTGCCTTATATAGCCCCAAGAGACAATATTGAGAAATAAAACATTTATTTCATGGCTGTTTTGGTTTCATTATCAACAAGATCTTTAACACATCACACATGTTTTACCCATGTTAAAAATAAATGCTTTCACAACCCAAAGGAATGTTAATTTTTTTCATGAGGCTTTACTACGCAACTTCGATTTCAAACTTTCAACAAAAATGTTTTAAGAATTCATTTTGATTTTTGCCACTTTAAACAAACATCCAATAGACACAAAGAAGATTTTTTATGCTGTTTTTTTATGCCTTACATGTTTTTTGTCTTCTATCAAATTTCTGGAAGCCAAATAAGATAACAGTGTTCCAAACAGACACCGAAAATCTTAATTATAGACACGGGAGATGGTATACATCAGTACAGACTGATAGTGCCATTGATTTCACAGATTTTAGTGAATGGTTTCCATGGTAATTATAAATCTGGGAATTCTCCAACACCAGAGGAATGGCTTATGTTTTTGAAGCAGCATCCTGGCTCACTGTACACAAATGGATAAACAGTGAACTACCGACAGCTGGCTATCTCTGGCTACCCACTATGGGTACCAACAGCTGCCTCAGGACTTGTATTACTTCTAATTGATTATAAAGTGATATAGAACATTCACCTTCACACACAGTATTCACACGCCTTGCTCTGTGAAAATGATGCTTAATGCATGTGCGTTAAGTGTCGTCCCAGATTAGTCTGTGAAGTTTGCACATACTAATCAGGGTTGACACTCTCCGCCTAAACTGGATTTTCGTCAAGAAGGGTCTTCCTTTAAACGAAAAATACAATAAAAGACGAAAGTGTTGTCCCTAATGAGCCTTTGCAGACTGCACAGGCAAATCAGGGACGACACTTTACCCACATTGATTAAACCCCCAGTTTTCCCTGGATGTGGCTTATTTCATTACAATTTATTGTCAATTACAATCTGAAGCAATCTAAATTTATCCCACAGGTATGTTTGATACCCTGGTTGGCATCCAACAACAACACCAGTAAGTGGACCTCCCTCACCCTAACCTTGGTCAGCCGTATCTCTGAACCAAGGCCACATAGCCAGAGTGAATATATCTAAATCTTGTAAACCTCTAATTAGATCAATTACATATGGAACTCAGGCAAGCTTCCAAAAGAAGTTTTCTGTATCAAAAAGGCTTATGTACATGTCAGGATTCCATTTCGACATGTGCTTCCAGTAGTCTTTCTTCTATTTACATGTGAGGAAGCGGTAGACATCTGACTGAAATCGTTTTTTAATCACAATTAGAACAAGAGATGTGTTTGTCAGAAACACAATGCTCCCTACTGTGCGGCTTTGATACATTTTTTTTACCTTTGACCTTGAAGGATGACCTTGACCTTTCACCACTCAAAATGCAACTCCATGAGATACACATGCATGCCAAATATCAAGTTGCTATGTGAAGGGAAATAGAAGTTTTCAAAATCTAAACGCAAAGTGTGACAGACGGACAGAAAGACGGACGTACCGTCCTATCACTATATGCCCTCCTTATGGGGCATAACAATGAGAACATTGTGACCTCCAAAAGATATCAATGTAAGAAAGCTTCAATTTGTGAATTCATTGAAACCCTAAAACTAGATGTATGTGAAGCATTGCTCAAAGAACACAAAGAATTTGTTTCCCCGAATCAAGGCTAAAATCTTTGTGATCCACTTTGCCTGGAAAATAAACTCCTGTTTTCCGTTTGTAGCTTGTGAACACTCTTGCTGAAAACCGCATCACCCCAAGCATTTCATCATGACATAAATTTATAATCTATAGGAAAAACAAACACCAAGCACACCCCAAGCATTTCATCATGACATAAATTTATAATCTATAGGAAAAACAAACACCAAGCAACGTCTCATACATTGAGCCTAAATCTGGAAACACTAATATGAATGCATCACTTTCTGCTTTTATGATATTTTTTGTTTACAGGAAGTATCTTGATTAAAAATCCAGTTTAAGCGGAAAAGAATGTCCCTGATTAGCCTGCACAGACTGCACGGGCTAATCTGAAACGACGCTTCACGCACATGCATAACGATCAGTTTTCCTAGAACGAGGCCATATTTCTTCATAACAGATAACCACTGGTGTACACTACATCCATCATGACAACAGAAGCAATGCTTCTACTCCGATTGTATGGAATGACAACAAGACTCTTATTAACAAAGTTACAAAAATTACTTGTAACATTTATTCCCCACTTATTACGCACAATTACTGGGGGATCCAGAACATTCAACACAACATGACCACGGTTGCATTCCTGGGCACACTTTTTCCTTCAGTTGTAGTACGTTGCTTGCATACAAAAAGAATTCCTGCCAAGTATAGTGGAGTCTAGCCTATCTGGCCTATATTATACATATTCATTTCATTTCTGCACTCTATGATGAAGTGCAATAAATCTGTAAAACAGTTGCAAGATTGATACCTTCATAATTATAATTGCCCCATTTCAGAATCTTGCCTTTGTCCTACGCCCTAAATGTGGCAGTTAGACCTCGCTCACAAAGAGTTCCAGAACTATCACACAATGATTAGCATTCATAGACAAGAAATAGCTATTCTCCAAGACAATTAAGAAAGCTGTGAAAAGGGTGGGAGGATGTTCAACATGATGAGCCTGATACCAGGACAAAGGTGATGACACTGCATCCAGAAGTGCAAGAAAATGTAACAACACAACACTGACTTCTTAAGTCAAATCAAATTCCATTGCATTCAGATTCCCAAATTTGATTCGTATAAGCTTATATCCGACGCCCATACAGGAATTTGGGTCACAACACATGTAATTGATACATGTAATTGGAACAGACAGACATTTATTTTAGTATGTTGTATAACTCTGTGATTGTGTATAATATACGTTTTACTTTTGTGTGCCAGTCAAACAAAACTTTTTATACTAGCCGATTTTTAATCAGTAGCAAGATTTTTCTCTTTGATGCACACAACATTTTTTTGTCACGTGTTACATACATGAACTTAACGAGAACATGAGCAATTTAGCAAAAGTTGCATACTACAGAATCATACACTGCCAAATAACTTAATTGACTACAAGTCCTTTGAAAAAAGTTGACTTGGGGGGGGGGGCTTACAGTCCATTTCTGCCCCCTCTATATCTGCCTTTGTAAATTTATCGCCATATTGCACTGCAACCAAAAATTCTTGAAATAATACCATTATTACTAAAATAGCTGCTTTTCATATTGTTTCTAAAAATGGATGCCTCTCATGTTGTTTCATACAGTTGATGACGCAACAAACATTATTTTTTATTAAAATGCACATTCTAAGGTAAATAAGAATATTGTTGAACCCATCGGAATTCACCAAGTTTATTTTTAAGCACAGCAACTCTGAAAACTGAGACCCTCTTCCAATCAGGGAGGTATCCAAAACAATGTTCAGTGCCAAAACTGATTATCAGGTATTCCGAGAAATATCACTAGGTAACACTTCTTATGCAAACACATTACCTGAGGTCTAAATATAAAAACATAATTGTATCAAGAATTGAACACCATTATAAAGTGTTTCTTTGAACAGAAACATTAACCATGCACAATGATGGCATATATAAAAGCAGGATAAAAATACCAAAGCATAACAGTCAACTTTTGACAATAGATTAAGCCTAATGTTGTTGACCTTTAACTGTCATTGCTGCTACAAGTAATTCCTATCCATGACCAAGGTAGAGCAAGGTTGTTACATGGACAAGGACATGCACAAGGAAACCAAAGAACAAGACATGTGCTGTATAACACATGTTGCCAATTGTCAAACTAACTGCAATTTCATGCTTGTTTCTTCCATAGGTAATAACCTTTGCACAGTATCTGCTTTCCACAGACCAGTAGGCATCAAACTCGTTTCCTCTTTCTGTTTTTATGGTTCATTTTGCAAAGCTCAAGGTAAAACAATCATACAAGATACACAACAATGAATTCTTCATAATGACTTTAACACATTCCATCGTTTTTCAAACTCTTTCCACATATCGGAAATGATACTTGAACAGGCCTGTAGGACAGGATACTCCATTTTCATGATTTTCTGCCAGCAGTTGCAAGTAAACCCAAGAGGCCGCCTACTGAAGAAACTTTTTTAAAGACCCAGAATTATGCCAGAAAAGTACAGAGGGATTGGAACAAAACATGCCATCAAAATTTTTATTTCTAAACAATGTATGCTACAATTAAATTACACAGAGATATCTCATACAAAACAAGCACAGATTTTTTATTGATTTGGTCTACACAGTTATCTAAAACTATTTAACTTGCTGAAGCAAGTTTCATCAGAAGAAACATTTTATGACTGTGCCTTGCTAACTGTTTATAGGGCACATTGTTACACCAACTTCACCTCAATCATCTTTAGGCAGAGAAAATGAGTTATAAATCATCAGTCAAATTGCCAATACATAAGCAATAAGAAGCAACCAGGACTAACCACAGCAATCTATCAAAAATCTCCTCCAGTTTAGATGTCCCTGTTTGTTCAGTAGAGAGAATAAATTTTGTCATAAAGACCAGCTCCGTTCCCAGCCTCAAGTTTACTAACCCTTTGCATGCTGGGAAATTTGTTGTCTGCTAAAATGTTGTCTGCTGAATTTCAAAAATTAGCATTTTCTTCAATTTGTTTTCATAGAATACTATTAGAATAGCAAACAGTTTGGATCCTGATGAGACGCCACGTTCTGTGGCGTCTCATCTAGATCCAAACTGTTTGCAAAGGCCTTCAAAATTCGGATCCAGCACTGAAAGAGCTAAAGATGTTGGGGTTTGAACTAGATAGATTTTCTATATTTATGCATGCCACTTGAGAAGAAATTAAACAATCACCTTCAATAAGTGGAAATATCTCGAAGTAATTTCTCCACTTTTGCTTAGAACAGACCTCCTTTAACCCTTACCTTTTCCCACTCAGCAACAAAGTGAAAATGGCTTTGCAACCAGCATAAAACCAGAACAGCCTGCGAGTAACTCGCAGTCTGTTAAGGTTTTATGCTGTTTGCTGCTCATCAGTAACTAAGGGTTGGAAATGAAGCCTTTAAAACTTGAATCGAGTAAGAAAGGTCTTAAACTGGATTCAACTTTCTATAAAACTACAAATGCGTCAAAATACGTATCTGTGGTAAAGGGTTAAACAAAAATCACGTAAAAAGCTCGGATTTAAAACACATGGAATAAACCCAATTTTCCAGGGCAAATCTCAAATGGAAATAGATTTTTATAAATGGATGGCCCTCAGGCAATCAAAATAATATCCTATCCTTTAAATGGTCTAAATCATAGCTATTTTCTCTGAACAGAATTCTGAATTATTTCTGATAAGACAGACATACATTGGTTTTTCCCCCAAATTTATGTAGCCATGGCAACAGCAAAGTTGATTGTATGTAATCTATAGCATGTTTTTAAAAAGATGTTAGATTTGTAACTTCTATCAAAGATTGCATTGATTTTCTGTCAGATAGTATAAGACAAGCCACTTGATTGAAAATCCAAGAAAGTGGCAAACACGATTCTTATTTGTTTCCAATCCCTATTCGGTCCACTCATTTATTCCTCATAGCACGAAAGGCTCAACAGAATTGTCATAACTAATACCCATCAGCCCGGATACAATAGCAGACATAATGGTAGGTAAACAATATAACTGCCAAATGGTTTCAGTTTTATTATTTTAGATGTAAAATAATCGCATTAGTTTGCAACTTTTCCACAAAAATCACGAACATAAGATCTGCATTCAGTGCATGCAGTCACGGAAGGCAAAGAAGTCACTTGGTTATTACTTAAGAAATTGTCTTTTTATTTCTGAACAAATTGAATAACAAGTGCAATTATTGAAAATGACACTCTTATCATGCTATATATCCAGGGAATATGATTTAAACCCCTTTCCCCAGCCGAAGCAAAGAATAAAATGGCTTTTGCAACCATAAATAGATTTTCAAATGGAATACAAATGCATCAAAATGCGTTTATAAGGGATAAAGGATTAAGCAGACTTGATGAAAACATGCATGACTCTCAGCAGCATTTCAGTTGTGGGATATGTTTTTTTGGCAGCAAATTGTGTGAACCGATAGCCCCTAGGAATAAAAAAAAATACGTCTTAGAATTTTTTAGGTCTATAAAAATTCTGCCTTCACACCTTCAGAAAGATAACTTATCTGTTTTTTGCATAACCTTCTCTTGATTCAATTTTTCTATTTTCTATTCTGCAGCATTAATGTGAGACGAGAACAAGAAAGAACAACAATGAAATAACGGCATTTCAAAATCTTGCAAGTATATTTCTGCAGAATAATTGTTTCTCCCCAATAGACTTAAACAACACAAAGCTGTTTAACAGTTTACATCGTCTCCCAATATTTCCAAACCTCCAAAGGTTTCATTCCAATAATTAACAGATGATTTGCAGGATGTACCAAATGTTTATCATTTAATCCTAGAAAGCATTGCCAATGTGCCAAAAGTTACCTGCAAACTTAAAAATCTACATTTCCTGGAGAGAAAAAAATCTAAATATACTAGCTCATCCCTCCCAGATGTGAGAAATTAAAACATTTAATCTATTTCTTCAATGAGATGCCATGTGTGTAAGAAATCTAGGCAAGCGTGCATGTTTAATTAGTACGTGGAACTAATGATTTTCCAAAAATAGGACTAGGAAGACGTTCAAAGAACTGATCATAGTGGGAGTGAAATGTCATCAATGACGCCACTTGCCGGTCATCAATTTGAGCTTTTCAAGCCTCTGGCTTTCGAAGACTTTTGAGTCATTTATGTAAGGTAATTTGGCAATCAATTAAATTTGCTAACACTATAACAAGACCAAATTTGTTCTTGAATGGAAATACAATCACCAGTTATCATAAAGATGGCAAACATGCAGAAATTGGGAATATCTCTTAGCAGATATCTTTTTCATCACATAGCAGACAGATAAACATCCTAAAAATAAATTTGATCGTTGCCGGGCTAGTGGTCAGACTTCATTAATACATCTCCAGTATACATTTCCTGAAATCCTGGTAAGAAACCTACAAAAATTCTAGACAATAATTGATCTGGATGGCAAACAATTGTGCAAAGGAATCTCTGCAATTTTTGGAAAGAGAATGGCAGAAAAGAAATCAGAGCAATCTAGTTCGGACACATTTTAATTCATCAAGGAGAACTCATTAGAACTTATGTCACTCCAGTCACAAGACACTGACAGCCCAAGCAAATGGTTTCCCCCCGAAATGGATTCATCTTTTTGTCAGTCCATTTTAAGATTGAAAGGCTCAGATTAACACAACAAACCAATATTCAATGGCCAGTTGGCAGTGGTTTCATACCAGAAAACAAAAGTCTGTCAGTTAGTCCTCCAATTTAACACCAGAGACATTGTACACACCAAGCAAGGATATTGCACAAACTGAGGACATTCTGCCAACTGAGGACATTCTGCCAACTGAGGACATTCTGCCCCATGAGGACATTTTACTGTAATCATAGTATGAAGAAACTGTTACAGAAACTTACATCAGAATACCTCAAAATAAAAAATAAAGAGCTGTGTTTGTGAAACACAATGCCCCCTACTGAGCTGCTTTGACGCCATATATTTGACATTTGCCCTTGAAGGATGACCTTGACCTTTCACCAATCAAAAGGTGCAGCTCCATAAGATACACATGCATGCCAAATATCAAGTTGCTATCTTCAATATTGCAAAAGTTATGACCAAGGTTAAAGTTTTATGACAGAATGACAGACATCATGCACTAACTAATTAAATCATAAATTATATTTATCCCAATATTTTATAGATGGACCTAGTTCAAAGACATCACTCTGAATTTTCATAAACAATCCCGTTACCTTCATGATTCTACACATTAATGAATTACTGATTAATTCTGAATATTTAAATGAGGTAATTTATTTACTTCATGACCAAATAACCATGACCAAACTATTGACTGCATATTGCTATGCTACAAAATACAGGAGACAAATGTTTATAAATTGTTTATGGGTTGCCATGATATCCAAAAGATATCAAAACCAATCCAATTTAAGACCTGATTTCAAACATCATGTAACACTGAATGCATCCAATTCCTTGACAACGCTACATGATTGCATGAGTTGTTCCAGTAAATTTTACTTTTTAATCTGTTCCTGAACAACAGTTGCGCTGAGTGAACACAGACATGTGATTTATGGAGATGTTTTCAGACCTGGATTTAAAACTCTTGCAATAAAATGTAGGAACATCAGAGACTCTTTGAAAATTAAATTTCTCCAATACATTTCAACACTATTATTGATAATGGAAGGCACCCTGGCCTAAATGTATTAAAGTACCAATCATTTTGGTTTTTAGAAAGAAGTTTTAAGCAAACTTAAACCCCCATTTTACCTTTTCAAGAGTTTAAAGTCTAAAAGAAGTTTTTTTTAAGATCAGTTATTATCAACCAAGAAGTTATCTCTGTGATATTGACTGCATTGCACAAAAAACATAACTCTTGCTGCCATTTTTGTTATTTCCCTTTTTAGCTCATGTTGATTCTGGGAACAAAAGAAGATCCCCACAAGAAGTCTGGGATATGGGACACACACCACTAATTCTGTGGTTATGAGAGTTGCTGAGTTAAGACATGCTTACCTCTGTGTCGGTTTGTGGTTTTGTCAAACATCAGCATGGCATCTTCAATCTAAAATACACAGAAAACATTAACAATTATGAAATGAATACATATAAATACATATCAATGGCATACAAGTGAAATACTAAAAGTATTACTACAAGTTGACGAAATAATAAAATCAGCAGTTCTATAAATGCTTCAACTGTGACATCCCCTAGCCATATTGCATGAATAATATTTGTTGAAATGTTTTGTCTACTCTTCCTACACCACATAAAACGTGTATCAGAATGTACTGCCATCAATTTAGCCAAATATCGTCTGATCATAACTAAACAGCGGCAATTAATTAGACAAAACAAAATCCACTCCAACTCAATGACAGACAGAACATTCCAACATCTATAAAACGATCCATTCAACAAGGACGCTGTCTTAAGTTACATCACTGCAAATATGGCCGCCGTCCCATTGTTTCGGACTCACATTATAACAGAGGATCGATGACAAATAACAAAATAAAGGTTCAGATATGATTGAAGCCGATTGTGCGACTGTTTCTTGTTTAAAAGCGCAGACTTGAACAGGTCCTGACAAATATATCTTACAGTCATCGTTTGTAAGACTGGGTGACAATTGAAGTTTGTCGGGTCTTTTGATGGTATCATATCTGTTCGTGTGTAAGTCTGTCAACCGGTGTCAGTGATTGAAGTCTATTAAACACTACATCTGACAAAGGCATAAGCACTCTGTCAAAGTGTTTAACCTGATGTAATCTTAACAAAGTAGAGAATTAATATGTTAGCACTTTTTTTGGCGGTTTCATGTGTACAATATCGCAATGATTTTTTATTTATCAATTTTCTAGTCTCCATTTTAAAGTCAAAAGGGTCTGAATTAAGTGGCATGTCATTTTTTTACTGAACAATAATAACAATGCATGCTTGTCTTCTACTTCTGAACAATAGTTGCTACTGTGCATCTTAAAATTATGTACTGACAGTTTTAGATCACATGCCAATTAATGCTAGTAATGCTAGGTTTTAATATTTATCCAAGCCATCCTTCACAAAGAAGATAACTAGTATGAAAGTTGAGTCAACAATCTTGATAAATCACCCATACTCATTATTGTTCAAATATTTAATTTTTAACATGAATATTTTACAGAAATGCCTACCAATTTACAAGAGAATTGATACAGATTTATTACACTGTGATTGTAATGCATATCAATTTGTATCATATTGTAGCTGATACAGAATGTTAATCAATACCTTATATTATCCTGGTGCATAGTTAATGCACATCAGGTGCACACTTGAACATTCAATAATTGTGCATTCTCAATTGCTTATCAAATCTGGTAAAGTGAAAATTTCAAACAAAATAGTTTCCAATAAAGTAATCAGAACCATTAAGTGAAGCAAATTAATAACACTGACAAGATAAATGTATTTTTAACAACCAAAAACTTCACCATTCCTAACATCAATTTTCGGAGAAGGGTTACATTTGATTCAACTGAGACTTTATAAATGGTTTATTAAGTCACAATTTATCAACTGTCACTGATATTCTCACTAACACAATGATCTATCATTTTCTAGATAATACCTTTCTTTATAACATATATTTATTTTATGCCAATTATAAAGAATTTGAAGAATATGTGAGAAATTAAGATATAAAAGTAAAAACGATTTTCCTTACTTCTTGAACATTTCAATAAAAGAACAATAAAAGTACAGACATTGTATTATTGAACATTGTGTTACTCTAATACCACATCCCTCAAGATAAAGGTGAGCTTATAACTTCCATACTGAAATATTTTTTACATAACATAAATAAAAAGCTACATAATGTGTGGACTTCGCAAAAGCTGGTAAAATTTGATTGACAATCAAGGCCTATCAATGGAGGGATGAAGTTTTCATCTGAAGAAAACTAAGATTTACAGTGTTACCAACATAGTTTTCCTCTGCTACATGGTTTTAAGACCTCTGAGACACATTAACATACAACAGATAATACTATATAAGAAGCTTGAACGAACTCAGCCTAACAAACATTTCCTGCGTGCAAGTTTAAGTTTCATTCTCGTTCAACATGACACTCTATTCTTCTGTGCTAATAGATGACAGAAAACAAGTCATCTTGATAAAATTGCAGTTCATATTCATTCAAACAATATATTTTTAATATGTATAAATTATTTGGTAATTAAATAAATTTCAAACAAAGAGGAATAATATTAACGTTTCAGGGGGGAAAAACACCAGTGCTTCAATTTACATATGCATCAAAAGGGCTGAAGCTTAATATGAATTGATTAATTACAACATCCCATTTAGATTCCCTTATGAATACAGGAGACCTGACATCCAATATGGAGAATAGAAAGCCGATCCAAATATTGCATCACTACTTTGTCACTTTCTAAGCAATGATTGCTAGGCTTTGAAAAAAACTGCTATATTCTTTGATGGCCATCAGTTATTAAAGGTGAAATATTTTAATGAAACAGGAAATTAGTTTCTGAAACATTGTAATGACAACTGCAACAACTGAGCAGTTTTAATATTTGCTTGTTATTTCTAAATAACACAACTGATCAATAATGTCCTGGGGGAAATGAACACCCACATGATACACGCCATCTTTTAGATTTTTTTCAATTTCAGGGCCCTTTAAAAAGAATTCCAATATTGTTTCAGGCATAATACAAATTCAGTTGAGCCGAGTAGATATCCATACATGTGTACATGTGTAAGAATTATGAACAATATTAACTGCCATAACATAGTCTAATTGCATCAAACTCAAAACATTACATAGGCAGAAAAACATGTTACACAAATGTACTTGATTACCCTTACTCCGTTTTCTGATTTTCAAACTTTGTTTTTGACTTGACTAAAAGACTTCAATCATACAATCTTTACAATTTGACAATAATTCAACAGGTTAGAATTTACAATCATTCCACCCGACACTGCCTGTCTGGCTTGTTCGAAACAATGGCTCCTTTAAGACGCACTAACCATGTAAACTTTTGTGCACTAAATTAGTAAAAATTCGGCAACCTGTAACCAGCCCTCATTGAGTCACACAAGAAACATACAGGAATCGCGCAAAACAAGTCCAAATGTCAATCAATGTTTGCCTTGTGACCTTGACTTAAAGTGTTTAACCCTTTACCCCTAATATAAATGCATTTTGATGCATTTGAAGTCCTTTAGTAAATCAAATTAAATTTAAGTCCTTTTTTAATATATTAAAGTTTGAAATACTTCATTTCCAACCCTTAGATAATGATGAGTAGCTAACAGCATAAAACCTGTACAGACTGTGAGTTACTCACAGGCTGGTCTGGTTTTATGCTGGTTGCAAAAGCCATTTTCACTTTGCTTCTGATGGGGAAAGGGTTAAAGCCACACACCTTGAAAATGAAATACATGTTAATCAATACATATAGATGCAATTTGAAAGTGTGCAAAATTGTCATTAAATCTATAGCCTAGTTAGCAAGTAATTTATTATTTTTCAAACGGTACTACTTTTAAAACTGAAAGTAGGATTTCTAGACGTATACGTCCATTTCGACAAACACGATTATTTTAAAGTTTTAAAGCACAAAAAAGACGGATTTCTACCTTGTAACAACCAGATATATTATAATTGGCTCAGATAAAATGTGTTTCTTATTTATACTTAAATAAGGTGTGTGGCTTTAAACGTTTTAAGCACCAACCCACGTGTTCTGCCAGGTGACCATTGTAACAACCAGGTCCTCTAAAATGCAGTTAAATAAAGGTGATATTCACTTGATCACAAAAAAATGCTAATTCTGATCAATGGGAACCATCAAGCAGTCTTTTTTTTTTTTACCCTTTACCACTAAGATATGTATATTTATTCATTTCTGTCATTTATGCAGTTCACTTGTGCTTTCATCTTGTTCCAATATTTAATGATCTTTTTGCCACATATGGCCATTATTTAAATAACTGGAACACAGACTGTTCCACACAGATACAGTTGTCAGTAAAAAGGCCCGTCTTCCAAACCAAACACGTTTTATCCTAACACTCAACAGAGCTCTATATCACTAAGCAAAAGCCCCATGTGACATACTTTTCCAAACAAACAATTCTCTCACACCATAAGTTTGTTTTCAATTCACTTAGGTCCTAAGATTGTTTTCCTTGCTCCAGATGCCAGTATTTCTCCTTGTAATCTAATTGCTATGTTTTCTATTCCCCAGGGCAAGGCTGGGGATCTTTAAGCTTGTTTGGATCCAGAAGCGTGTTTAAATTAATTCACAAGCCTAATGACAGTGTACGAGTTGCCATAATAATGCAATGCACTTCAGTTCGTGTTGATTCTGATTCATCATAATGCAATCTATTTAAAATTATGTGATACCACTGCAGTGCTGGTAAAAAATGACAAGATACCAAAAACATCAAGGACTTTAACCCTAACAATAACATGTCCTGACATTTCATGTTCGCTAATGTGTTTAACAGCTTCTAGAAATGATGTACGCTACACTTTACATATATATATATATATATATATATATATATCGTAATTAACACCCTGACATTATCTTAAGGCATCAATATCTTTCTTGGGAACAACCTGAACTATTTTTATGACAATCATCATGTCAATGGTTGAAAATGCAAACACAATTTCCACAGACATAAATAATAATAAAACAAATAACATAGATTGCAGTCGATCTGATGGAAACTGTTTAAATACATTCTTGTGAAATAAAAAATATATTGTGCGCCGACTATGGAATGTTAAAGAACAATATAGCTTCAACAAATCCAACAGTGTACAATGAACAAGGTCTGAGAAGCAGTCTGGGATTATGAGATTTTGCATTAACCAGACTGGTTTTAGCATCAATGTTCATTATGCCCCCAGGCATAAATTCCTGTTAAAGAATTAAAGATTACATCCTTTAGATTTCTAGAATATAAATGTAATTCAATCCCTTAGTTTCAGTGAATTTCAGTAATTTCTGTCATAAAAACAACATCTAATGGCATTCTTTTGCTTAGCAGTACAACAATGTTTGGTCACCGAGAGCAACCGCATGACAACCTGTTTAAATGATAAAATAAACCATAAACAAGACCATTTCATATCCCCAATTAGTTTGGAACACCTGAACTTGTATCAGTGAAAGCTTGCATTTTCAAGTTGTTTATTCAAAACTTCAAGAAGCAATAGTATTTCACAAATAAGGCATAACTGGATTCCATAAACATGTCTTAAGCCTAATGACAACGTTAAAAGGGTTTTAGACATCAAGTGGTGATTTTAAACGTTAAAAATTTAAGTACACTTTCACGTAGATAAAAAGTTTATACACGGATAATAGCGTCTGTGTATTTATTTTTGGAAGTGATAAATCTAATTACCCATGGAAGCGAGAAGGGTGCGACAGAATTCAATAATATAAATATTATAAATTGATCATTGAATAAAAGGCTGTGGAATTCACATTCAGAGATCAAAATTATAAATCAGATAAAAAACAGCTTATGCGCCATAAATCACTCGGAGATGAGAACTTGTATACAACACCGATGTAAAGTTGAGACATTTGATGTAAACATAATCATTTTTCTTCGGCTGTCTTTAACATACATAAAAACGTCCACTTTATATACAGTTGAAATATCAAAGAGTTATTGCTGAGTCTTTTGTTTGCCTTGATGGCTGTCATAGTGACATACTGGACAAGAAAAAATGTGATCAAATAATAATGGTATTTGTGTAATGAAGAAATGACAAGCTTATAAGTCATAAAGGCACCATAACATGACAGGAAATTCTGCAACTCGTTGATTTGTTAAATATGACTGGAAAATTAACTTGCTTTTATACGACTTTATTCTGACGGTATGCAAAATTTGCCCAGCTTAAAGGACAGAGAACGATTCTAACTTTGAAACACAATTAGAAACACGGTATTAATGAAACGCAGTATTAACATTACAAGAAACAACAATTAAGACCATCCGACATACTATGAAACTATGGAAATATGAAACTGCATAATTTTGTCTCATCAATTACAGATTTTGAACATTCACTTAACTTTGTTAACAAAACTAGTGACCTCAAAATTGATAGGGGTCATCTGCGAGTCATGATCAATCTACCCTTGAAGTTTCATGATCCTAGGTGTATGCGTTCTTGAGTTATCATCCGGAAACCATTTTACTATTTCGGGTCACCGTGACCTTGACCTTTGACCTAGTGACCTCAAAATTAATAGGGGTCATCTGCGAGTCATGATCAATCTACCCATGAAGTTTCATGATCCTAGGCGTATGCGTTCTTGAGTTATCATCCGGAAACCATTTTACTATTTCGGGTCACCGTGACCTTGACCTTTGACCTAGTGACCTCAAAATCAATAGGGGTCATCTGCAAGTCATGATCAATCTACCCATGAAGTTTCATGATCCTAAGCGTATGCGTTCTTGAGTTATCATCCGAAAACCATTTTACTATTTCGGGTCACCTTGACCTTGACCTTTGACCTAGTGACCTCAAAATCAATAGGGGTCATCTGCGAGTCATGATCAATCTACCTATGAAGTTTCATGATCCTAGGCGTATGCGTTCTTGAGTTATCATACGACAACCACCTGGTGGACGGACCGACCGACCGACCGACCTACCGACCGACCGACCGACCGACCGACCAACATGAGCAAAGCAATATACCCCCTCTTCTTCGAAGGGGGGCATAATAAAGAGCTTTCTCTTACATATTACATTCGCACAAAAATCTTACATTTGCAAACATGCATCAATTTTTTTTGTTATTTTGACCCATGTGTATTTATAATTGCTTTATTGTTATTTTGACAATGACCTGTAAATGCATAAGTAGCAATTAAACTATCTGTTCTATAAAATGCTATTTGTTTGGGTATATTAACCCTTCAGTGGTCACACTCGTGGTCAGCTATGAATAAATGAATGACCTCGATACCGGACAAAAATAGATTTTTAATTGGAACAAACAACAATTCTATCTACATTTGAAACAGATCGCTTATATTACTATCCTCTACAAACTATCTCTATCAGAATGGCATATATTTCAGTTCATCGATCTCAAGCGATAGAACAATAAGTTTTATATTTCAACTGAAATAGCTTCACAATGAGACGTTTGGGGAAAAAATCCAATTTACAGATGTCGCTAAAGATCATATCAAAGCTAAAAATAGCATACACATTATATCAACTACTCCCAGAGGTTGTTCTTTATTTTTTACATAATTTTTAAAATAAACACATACTTTAATATTTGTAATGCTAGATGCATTTTTAATTTAAATGTACTTAGGTTTTTTTTATTATCTAGGAAACAATTACAACACAATTTTAGTGATGGCTTTATAGCTATTGTTTTGCTGTTGTTTTTATTATCTATGGGGATACTTACTGCAATATCAATTTAAAAATACAACAAAAATATATTTAACCATTTTAGCGTCAACAAGCATAATGAGCTTCCCTGAAAATGATAAATTTCTATGTCAAAGTCTCTGACAATAACATTTCTAAATGTAGCACCCACATTAGGAGTTCAGCTGTCTTCATCACACAATACAGGTAAAGTGATGAAAGCAAAAATCTCCCCTCCCACACACCCTGAAACATTAAAGAAATCATTTCAAACATTTATGAAAAAGTAACATTTCCTGAACATGGAATATGTGGCAGCGTATTAGTTCCCATTAGCATTTAGTGTTCATTAACCACTGAACTGTAACTAGAAAACAAAACTATGCACAATGAGGTATGCTCATGCATATTTTATACGGACGTCAAGATTGCAATAAGGGTCATCAGGAATGACTGGCAAATAACGCGCATTTTATCTTCAGTCATTAACAATTAATGGCAAATTTGCACTTGGCATATTTTTTAACATTTACGGATGGACGCCTTTCAAATGAAATCGATACATAATGTATCCAACCAGATCATAATTATTTCAGTAATGGGCCCCAATGAATTACATAACTTGTCACATTTTATTTACAATTGTTCTACTGCTTAATGAACATGTTAAAATGTATGAATATGACTCCTCTGAATGGTACTCTGGTTGACTTTCTATAATCATAAATATTCTTTTGTATTAATGCTTTAGGTTCCATATTGGTTCATGCTTAACAATGTATTACTTAAAATATTTTATAAAATAACTAATGGCAGAAATTCATTGTAAGCAAATTAGCAATTTGAGATTGAAATAGAAATAGTAATAAACTCACACACAACAAATGTACTTTACAAGATATGAACAAGGGCTGTTTGTAAAACATGCATGCCCCCCCATATGGGCTGTCAGTTGTAGTGGCAGCCATTGTGTGAATATGTTTTTTGTCACTGTGACCTTGACCTTTGACCTAGTGACCTGAACATGAATAGGGGTCATCTGCCAGTCATGATCAATGTACTTATGAAGTTTCATGATCCTAGGTGTAAGCATTCTTGAGTTATCATCTGGAAACCATTTTACTATTTCGAGTCACTGTGACCTTGACCTTTGACCTAGTGACCTGAAAATCAATAGGGGTTGTCTGCCAGTAATGATCAATGTGCCTATGAAGTTTCATGATCCTAGGCGTAAGCATTCTTGAGTTATCATCCATAAACCATTTTACTGTTTCGAGTCACTGTGACCTTGACCTTTGACCTAGTGACCTGAAAATCAATAGGGTTCATCTGCCAGTCATGATCAATGTACCTATGAATTTTCATAATTTTAGGCATAAGCATTCTTGAGTTATCATCCGGAAACCATTTTACTGTTTCGAGTCAATGTGACCTTGACCTTTGACCTAGTGACCTGAAAATCAATAGGGGTCATCTGCCAATCATGATCAATGTTCCTATGAAGTTTCATGATCCTAGGCGTAAGCATTCTTGAGTTATCATCCGGAAACCATTTTACTGTTTCCAGTCACTGTGACCTTGACCTTTGACCTAGTGACCTAAAAATCAATAGGGGTAATCTGCCAGTCATGCTCAATGTACCTATGAAGTTTCATGATCCTAGGTGTAAGCATTCTTGAGTTATCATCCGGAAATCATTTAACTAATTCGAGTCAATGTGACCTTGACCTTTGACCTAGTGACCTGAAAATCAATATGGGTCATCTGTCAGTCATGATCAATGTACCTATGAAGTTTCATGATCCTAGGCCTAAGCATTCTTGAGTTTTCATCCGGAAACCATTTTACTATTTCGAGTCACTGTGACCTTGACCTTTGACCTAATGACCTGAAAATCAATAGGGGTCATCTGACAGTCATAATCAATGTACCTATAAAGTTTCATGATCCTAGGCGTAAGTATTCTTGAGTTATCATCTGGAAACCATTTTACTATTTCGAGTCACTGTGACCTTGACCTTTCACCTAGTGACCTGAAAATCACTATGGGTCATCTGTCAGTCATGATCAATGTTCCTATGAAGTTTCGTGATCCTAGGCGTAAGCATTCTTGAGTTATCATCCGGAAACCATTTTACTGTTTCGAGTCACTGTGACCTTGACCTTTGACCTAGTGACCTAAAAATCAATAGGGGTCATCTGCCAGTCATGATCAATGTACCTATGAAGTTTCATGATCCTAGGCCTAAGCATGCTTGAGTTATCATCCGGAAATCATTTTACTATTTCGAGTCACTGTGACCTTGACCTTTGACCTAGTGACCTGAAAATCAATAGGGGTCATCTGCCAGTCATGATCAATGTACCTATGAAGTTTCATGATCCTAGGCCTAAGCATTCTCGAGTAATCATCCGGAAACCATTTTACTATTTCGAGTCACTGTGACCTTGACCTCTGACCTAGTGACCTGAAAATCAATAGGGGTCATCTGACAGTCATGATCAATGTACCTACGAAGTTTCATGATCCTAGGCCTAAGCGTTCTTGAGTTATCATCTGGAAACCATCTGGTGGACGGACGGACCGACAGACCAACATGTGCAAAACAATATACGCCCTCTTCTTCGAAGGGGGGCATTATTATGTTATTTATCTACAGATAATAAACAGAAGATTTAAAATCAATGGAAACATGGGTCATTTCTTTTAATGTAAACATGGGTCATTTCTGGCTGCATTTAACTGATGGTTGAGCTCCTATGCTATTAGAAAATACAACCAAAAATGTTCTTAAAATGAAGATTTTATTATCCACAGTTCTGCCATTAACATTGAAATATTCTCTCAGGCAATGCTGTCACCATAAATTGCACATTAAACTTTTCTTGAAAATTGTTTTCTTGTCAATTGACATGTCTTCAATGCCAAATTTAACTTTGCAATTAAATTTACAGGAACATAAGTTCTGTCAAGAATAACATAATTCCTGTCACTGTTTAAAGATTTTCTTTGACATAAAAAAAGAACTATGGTGTGCTGAAACATTACAAAATAAAAGCTACTGACATAAACAACTTACAAGGATGACAGTCCCAAAACCTTTATTCAACTTGAACGCTTCTTACAGTCATATGGTCAACACAATAAACCTCTGAAGTTCATTACAACCATACGAGTCTGGCTCTGGGAAAACCAGGCTTAAAGACCTTTCTTTATAGATTTAAGTTTTAAAGCTTCATTGCCAACTCTTAGATAATGATGAGAAGCAAATGGCATATAACCTGAACAGACTGTGAGTCACACGCAGGCTGTTCTGGTTTCATGCCGTTTGCACATAGCCATTTTTAAATTGCTTCTGAGTGGGAAAGGGTTAAAGACCTTTCTTACTAGATTCAAGTTTAAAGGCTTCATTTCCAACTCTTCGATTCTGATGAACAGCAAACAGCATAAAACCTGAACAGACTGAGAATGTTACTCGCAGGAACTTCTGGTTTTATGCTGTTTTTACATAGCCATTTTGACATTCCTTCTGAGAGGGAAAGAGTCAATGAAGTGTCGCCCCAACTAATGAAATTCATAACTGTGCCCTGATAATTATGACCAGCATTCCCAGTGCAAATCCCATCTAGTTATTAACCATGAAGCTAAATAAATGATGGAACACTTGCATTACAGCTGGCACTAAACTAATGATGACTGCTCATCCATATTTCATGTAACTTAGCACCATACTGATATTTGCCGACTAGTTCCACATTGGCAGAATTTTTCGCCCCACAGTTTCACACTCCCCAAAGACAGCTATTTAGGGATTTTCACAAGTCAACGTTAAATGAGGTGCATTAATTACAATTTCGCTGATCATCTGTCTAGAGAGGAAGAGCTGTGTATAATTGGTGAAAACAGGAATGCTTTTTGAACCCTTTACCATTCAGAATAGTATTTTGACCCATTTGTAGTCCCAGAGAAAGTTAAATTTAATTAAAGACCTTACTAGATTCAAGTTTTTGTGGCTTCATTTTAACCCTAAGATACTGATAAGCATCAAAAAGCATAAAACCTGAACAGAGTGCGAGTTGCACATAGCCATTTTAATTTTTGCTTCTGAGTGGGAAAGGGATAAAGTGAGTGACAACAGGAATATTTTTTTGAAGATCCTATAAGGTTTATCGCTGCCAAAGAAATATGTTACATTGAACACTTTTAATCTATAAATGGGAGGAAATTACATCGCATACAGTTGCCTTAATCTGTTAAAATATTATCGCCATCAACACTAAAAGCATTGATATGGGTTTTCCTCTGCTGAAATTGTATTCATCCAAAAAATCCATAAATCCAATTAACTGCAGTGAAATCCATTCAGTACATACATACAGACTAACAGGAAAATTAGATTACCATTTTTGCATTCATCCCCTACCAAGTACATTTCTATTTATTAAACGCAATCGTCAATAAATTTCCCATGATTCTGAAAGGCGAATAGAGACGGGATGTGCTTGATTGGACTGGATCCAAACAAATTGGATTACATTTTTCTTAATGACACAAAGCTTTATACAGATTAGTCTCTAAACAGGTCCTTTGCTGCAGCAAAAGAAAACTCAAACTTGGCCTGGATGTATTTCGCAAGATCTGTAATCTTTCCAAATGGTTCTGGTGAACTAACAAGACCATTACGCCACAACTTATGTTCCCCCTGTGAATATATATTACTCTGAAAAGCAAATTCTGCTACATGGCCAGACAGAAATTTGGACATAAAAAATGACAAAAAGCATGAGAAATGCTTCTTTTTTAGAACAAATAACACCGCGTCAACAAAAAATAATCCAATGAAATTATACATTGAAAATCTCTTCCAATAAATCTGTTTAAATTCTTGGTTTTCCCATACAATTCCCGTTAACTATTTGAACAGTCCTCTGGGAAAGCAGAGCTTAATGCATGTGCCCCGTGTATCACCCCTGATTTAGCCCGTTACAACCTGCTCAGGCTTGAAAGGGAGTGCCCCGTGTATCACCCCTGATTTAGCCTGTTACAACCTGCTCAGGCTTGAAAGGGACAGTTTCTGCCTACAACAGATTTTCTTGAAGAAAATATATCTTTTTAAAAGAAAAATTCCATTAAAAATGGAAAGTGTCGTTGTTCTCACCAGATAATCTTGGAGGAAACTTAAGGCAAGTATGCATTGTTTCCCAGGGCATGGCTCACTTGTTTAAGCCCTTTACCAATGCTTCTTTTTTAGAACAAATAACACCGCGTCAACAAAAAATAATCCAATGAAATTATACATTGAAAATCTCTTCCAATAAATCTGTTTAAATTCTTGGTTTTCCCATACAATTCCCGTTAACTATTTGAACAGTCCTCTGGGAAAGCAGAGCTTAATGCATGTGCCCCGTGTATCACCCCTGATTTAGCCCGTTACAACCTGCTCAGGCTTGAAAGGGAGTGCCCCGTGTATCACCCCTGATTTAGCCTGTTACAACCTGCTCAGGCTTGAAAGGGACAGTTTCTGCCTACAACAGATTTTCTTGAAGAAAATATATCTTTTTAAAAGAAAAATTCCATTAAAAATGGAAAGTGTCGTTGTTCTCACCAGATAATCTTGGAGGAAACTTAAGGCAAGTATGCATTGTTTCCCAGGGCATGGCTCACTTGTTTAAGCCCTTTACCAGTTTAAAATATACCATGAGGAATTATTAAATTATCACCTATGCACATTATATCTTAGTTTCCATTCACTTTCAACAAAGCAAGCAACATGCCATGGATCTTTATGCACAACATAGATATTATAGCCAATAAGTTGTGATAAAAGACTAGTGAAGAGGGTAATTACTGTAATGATTTCCTGTCATTACGACCCATTTCCAGCTGCTCTCATTTCTCGAGTGTGGACCCATAAAACATGCCTAAAAATGCATGCCTTCAAGTGCAACTTGGTCTCACGCTGCTGGAAAGGTCTGCTGAGTTAACCCTTTGCATGCTGGGAAATTTGTCGTCTGCTAAAATGTCGTCTGCTGAATTTCTAAAATTAGCATTTTCTTCGATTTTTTTCAATGAATACTATCAGATTAGCAAACAGTTTGGATCCAACTGAGACGCCACGTTTTGTGGCGTCTCATCTGGATCCAAACTGTTTGCAAAGGCCTTCAAAATTCGGTTCCAGCACTGAAAGATTTAAACTTTGCTGCCAATTTTAACAAACTGTTTTTTTTTCCATAATATCCAGTTATAAATCTTATAAATTGTTGATGGTGCCATGTACCATAAATTTGTCATTTGGCTATTTACAAAAAACATTTACAAAATTCGATTTATTTATTAAAATGAATTAATGGTTAAATCTTGGGGGTAGTAACAGGATGCAAGAATGAGATTATTTTTGGACTACTCTATGTTCATTTTGTCCATTAAAAGTTAATTACGACCAATCTATAAATGCCTAACAATTGTGTCATGACAGCTTTATGGAATGACATGGCAGTTAATTTCACCCTATCATTCTAGGGATGCATATTTATTATTAAAATTAACTGCCACAGACATTTATAAGTCAATATTATGCGGTCATACTATCAGATACGTACAAAATGAAAGAACAAGGGAATAGGAATAAATTACCCCATGTGCCTATTAATTTCAATGTTACATGGTACCTTTTTGCACAAATATCTTATTATAACACCACAGGATTTAGGATCTCAATTTGGCTTGACCAATGAGCAGTGATTTTAGAGTAGCTTCCCTTGTATACAAAATGACCACCAAAATGTATACCACAGCAATGTTGTTATCTTTATCCATTGGCCATTTATCATGCACAACAAACATTGCGGACTTATCTGGGGTTTAAATAGATTAATATCAAATGTCACAATGTTATCAGTGGGTAGACATTTTAAATTAAGGAGCTTTCTGTACTTTTCAATGGGAATGCAAACTGACCTTTAAGAAATTATCAAGGGCAATACAAGGCCCTATTGTTTAAATTGCCATGTCACAAATGTATCTGCTATTAAGAAAATATTGAATTTTAGGCTGCCTAATCATAAATTGATGAAAACAGTCATGTCACTAAACTTTTGGGAGAATGTAAATTTAAATTTGGAAACATCTTTAAAGATGTTTTTTGTGATAAATACATGCCTGTAACATATACAAAGTAATGTTTATAAATTCTCCACAAACACTGAATAAATAAATAACAAGATGCGTTTGTGAAACACAATGCCCCCCTATATGACGTTTGACTTTGAAGGATGACCTTGAACTTGTGAAGGATGACCTTGACCTTTCACCACTCAAAATGTGCAGCTCCATGAGATACACATGCATGCCAAATATCAAGTTGCTATATTCAATATTGCAAAAGTATTCATAAAATAAGCGATTTGGGCCACATATATTTGACCTCTGACCTTGAAGGATGATCTTGACCTTGACATTTCACCACTCAAAATGTGCAGCTCAATGAGATGCATGTGCATGCCAAATATCAAGTTGCTATCTTCAATATTGAAAAAGTATTCATAAAATAAGCGATTTGGGCCACATATATTTGACCTCTGACCTTGAAGGATGACCTTGACCTTCACCTTTCACCACTCAAAATGTGCAGCTCCATGAGATACACATGCATGCCAAATATCAAATTGCTATCTTCAATATTGCAAAAGTAATCATAAAATGAGCGATTTTGGCCATATATATATTTGACATCTGACCTTGAAGGATGACCTTGACCTTGACCTTTCACCACTCAAAATGTGCAGCTTCATAAGATACACATGCATGCCAAATATGAAGTTGCTATCTTCAATATAGCAAAAGTTATTGCAAAATGTTAAAGTTGGCGCAAACAGACAGACCAACAGACAGACCAACAGACAGACCAACAGACCAACAGACAGACCAACAGACCAACAGACAGGGCAAAAACAATATGTCCCCCACTACTATAGTGGGGCACATAAAAACAACTTCCATAATATATCTTTATGATTACAAAATAAATAAATGAAAAACTTTTTAATTAACTTCCAGTATATGAGCATTGCTTTGAGAAAACGGGTCTTAATGCATGTGCCGAAAGAGTCGTTCCAGATTAGCCTATACAGTCCACACAGGCTAAGACTTTGCAGACTTCAGCAGACTTTACAGGCTTATCTGGGACACCACTTTAAGCAAATACATTAAGCCCTGTTTTACCAGAGCAAGGCTACTTCTGAAAATACTACATGTACAAGGACACTTATGACTGACAAGCCACAGTGGCTGGTCAGGTTCTCAATTACCAATAAACCCCCCCCCCCCAACATGTTTGGGCATCTTTATGACCTCAAGATATGCACTGGTGTCTGGGAAAGGTGACTGCCAACACCTGGCTGCCTATGCAGGTACATAAACCAGTAATTTGGGGCCATACCTCAGAAGGGGTGTAAGATTACATTAACTGGGTAGATGTAAGCTGTTGTTTATACCTGTGATGTATGGACAGTCTGTGTTTACATGTACAGCCCTGAGGGGTGATGTGTTGATTCCAGATCTGTTTACTTGGAGTACAAACATCCACTTTAATCCAAACAAAACGTTTGCTTAGGAACCTATCTTGATGACCAGTAGCAGAATCTCCAACCACCTCAACCTTGCCTTCTATTTCATAATAAGAGCCCTGCCCTGTTAAAAGGGGGTTTAATGCATGTGCTTAAAGTGCAGTCCCAGATTAGCCTGTGCAGTTTGCACAGGCTAATTAGGGATGACACTTTCTGCTTTTACAGGGTTTTTTTTGGCCCGATTTTATAGCCGAAATTCGGCTATGTTCCCAATCCCAAAAAGTATACTTTTTTCCCAAAATGTGGCAAAAAATTCCCAATTTCCAAAAAAAAAAAAAAAAAAAAAAATTTTTTTTTTTTTTTTTTTTTAAAGATGTCTAATGTGTATTTTATCTCAATTTTAATTCAATTACATCTAACAAAGTATTATATGATTTTGTTCTTTTAATTTGAATGATTATAAAGGGTTTTATCAAATTTAGTATTTCCCTAATCAGTGGACTTTTCGTGTGGAAAAAAAGGCTAATGAATTTATTTTCCCAATTTCATGAAAATGCCGATAAAATTCCCAATTCCAAAGCCATGGGCTATCTTCCCAAAAAGTGGAAAAAAAACCCTGGCTTTTAGGATAGTTTTTGTTTAAAGAAAGTCTCTTCTTAGCAAAAATCAAGTTTAGGCAGAAAGTGTCGTCCCCGATTAGCCTGTTCGGACTGCAGTCCACACAGGCAAATCATGGACAATACTTTACTCCTAAACTGGAATTTGCTAAAAAGAGACTATGTATAAACAAAAAACATAATAAAACCGGAAAGTGTAATCCTTGATAAGCACTTGTATTCAACCCCCTTTTCACAAAGCACGGCTCATTTCATTTTCATTTTCTGTCATTACTTCTTGAGGACATCACAACCACATTAGTAAAACTATTTACAAACCCATTTTTCCACTTTGATGTCATAATAACACCCCTACCACTATAGCAAACCTTTCCACATCACTTTGACACTATCTCTGCTGTTACACTCTACTACCATTGAATTCCAAGTCAATCTCCATAGCCCAGGTTTCCCTATCATTTCCACTGAATTCCATATATATCAGGAGATATTTATCTGTAAAAGGAACGATTTCAGCCTCACTCTTGGAAAAATGGGGTTTTTTAACGCATGTTCATAACTGTCGTCTTAGATTAGCCTGTGCAGTCTGCAGACACAAAGGGCAACACCTTCTGCCTTAACTGGTTTTTCATGTAGCAGAGACCTCCATTAATATTTTTTTTCTCCAAAAAAGCGGAAAGTGTCCCTTATTAGCCTGTTAGGACTGCACAGGCTAATTTGGGACACACTTTACGCCCATGCATTAATGCAGGTTTTCAAGTGTGGCTCATAGATGTCCAACCCTGCAGTGATCTCTCTCTACCAGTTTCACTGGATTCCATATATTTCAGGAGATGTTTATCTACAAAATTAATGGCCTCATTCCCTGGTAGGGTCTCTGACAGCCATTCGTCAGTAGAAAAAGCATTAGATGATCTCAATTCAGGACGGATGAGCACAAGACCATAAACTATTGAAATCTGATTTCTTAATGAACACATTATTTTTGTTCAGTTTCATTCCAAAGTAAGACAGACCGTTCATTACGTTTTACATAATGCAGAGAGAAATACTCAAGTTCTTGAAAACTCTCCTGGCAGAGTTTGTACAGCCTGAGTGTGAGAACATTTAGGTAACTGAGGACTTCACTTTTGTTGTATTTTTCAGTTAGAGAAGGTCTCTTCTCAGCAAAATTTAGTGTAAGTGGAGAGGGTTGTCCCTGATAAGCCTGTGTGAACTGCACAGGCTAATATGTGACAATACTTTACAAGCATGCATTAAGCCCGGTTTTTCCCACAGCAAGACCCATATGTATACAAAGCAGCATGTCTTAGCTTAGGAAACATAAGTCTATTCCTATTTGCTGTCATTCATTCCGCCCCCATCTTATCTATGGTCACTAATGCTCAGCCAGTCCAGATATCATCATAAAACACCATTCCCTGACATCTGATCTGTCAAGGATCTTGCACAGGTCATTAGGGGTTAGTGCCTTGTTTATTGATCCTCTACATAAATCATAAGGAAATGCCATATGCCAGCTTGCTTGTGATAGATTGTGATCAGTGAATCATTGATTTCATGGAAATATCTGAGCCTCGCTATGTGAAAAGGCGGTTTAATGTATGTACGTAGTGTTGTCCCGGATAAGCCTGTGCAGTCCGCAAAAGCTAATCAGGAATGACACTTCTCGCATTTGTGATACTTGTCAACAAAATCTCTTTATAGCAAAAATCCAGTTTGAGCAGAAAGTATTGTTCCCCTGATTAGCCTGTGCAAACTGCACAGGCTAATATGGGATGACACTTTACGCACATACATTAAACCCCCTATTATCACTTGCAAATACATTGGGTAAACATGACAAGCTAGATGGTATGTGCTACCTAGGCTTTCAGTATGAAGACTTATCAATGTTGACACAGCCCTAATAGTTATTTACAAAACAGATACATGCCATGGTAATTTGTAATCCAATGGATAACCCATGTTATCAGAGGGATATAACTTGGAAGCCAGAGGTCAGAGTAATCTCATAGCCTTTATCTACCACTGCTATCTGTGGGCTGGTCATTTAGAGACCAATATCAGTGTGGTCAGCTTGAGCCTTATGGTCAGTCAGTGGTCAGTATTGAGTCTGAATGGACTGGTCAGCCTGTGACATTATCAGTTGTTATCAGTTGACCCAGTACCAGGTAAGTGTTAGAAGATACCCATCTGTAACTGTCAATACGTACTCACATCTACAGCAGTCAAATTAGCATGAGCCTTGCTCTGTGAAACGAGGGTTTAATGCATGTGCATAAAGTGTTGTCCCAGATTAGCCTGTGCAGTCTCTTCACATTAGACTCTTCACAGGCTAATCAGGGACAACACTTTTCGCCTAAACTGGAGTGTCGTTCCTGACTTAACGCACATGCAATAAGACAAGTTTTCATAGAACACAGCTCATACGAAGCAAGAGGACCCCATGCACATAAACAGGATGGATCCAATAAACCTGACAACAAAAGCCTTTAAACAACATACTAAGGTGTTGCCACTTTGTCCAAGACTGATATCACAGAGGCCTTCCACCCTGGATGTCTGGTAACAGACTACCAGACATATGGGGTCTGGAAACATGACCCAATCAGTTGCCTCAAGTAGGGAATTAATTAAGCAAAGAGCCTATTGCAGTTGGCCCACTGACAGCAAACCATAACTGCATCCATGGAATCCCTGACTACTACACTTTGTTCGGTTACTTCTGTTACCTTTTTTTTGTAATATTGCTATGCTTTGTACATAGCAGTTTTTGATACTTCACCACTGATGTGTTTTCAAAATATAGAGAAATATCCACTCTTACAATTCACCAAATATAGGAAAGTGTAAAAATTATGGGTATTCCTTGCCAGTTTTTATTATTACTATCTTCGTTTTAGTTTCATTTTTTCCTATACTTGTTTTTGTTTCTTTTTAATTGTTTTAATTTGTGTTTAAAGTTATTTATTTATCCATTATGAAATCACTATAGGCGACAATTGACGAGCATTAAAATGTTTTATTTTTTTAGTGGCTGTACATTTGCTGGAATCTACATGATACCCCCACTTTCTACAAAGCCAGTAGATCAAAAACAGACATGTGAAAACAATTCATTCTTTCACCCCAGAGAGAACAAAGAACAGCAGTGAGTTATCGGGCTGCTTATTTTCTCTGACACCCATTCTTCTAATGTTGCATACTTCTGTGCAGAACAATTAACAGGCAGTAAGTGTGAAGAACAATTTGTAATTGTCTGCAAGAGTCCTCACAGAAAATGAACAAGACAGGCTGAACTATAACAACCAAGACAGACTAACTATAACAATGTATAGTTCTGTATCTCTACAGCTAACTACATAGACAATGAGACCAGGTCTACGCTCAAATGGATAGTATGGTTAAGTCAACTCAACATTGGAAGTTAATGTCAAAAATGTATGTAATATGTTATGTTATCAATAAAATGTAACAGTGTTACATTTATCCTGAATCTGAAGAGCCATATATCTTGAATTTCCATAAGACAATTATTTTGAAACAAAAAATATATATCAGAACTTTAGGCTATTAACATCTTAAGAAAGAAATCTCCATCAATAATTGCTATTTGTATTACTTGTAATGCCACTGGATTAACCCTACATCAAATTAAGCCCTTAATTCCTGTAAACAGATAACCAATCCATGATTAATTAATCCAATGTCTGAGGAAGCACCTGCTACCAGACTGGTCATTATCTACAAGAGGAATGTTTATTAATTGCTGACCAGATAGCAGTGGTCAGTGTGGTGTAACCTGTCATAGAGGCTAATTGGATAATACACAATATTAGTGTGGTGTAACCTGTCACTGACACAAATTGCCTAATACACAAACTGCTGCTCATTTGGGGGTGGGGAGGGGGGGGGGGGGGTGATTGACAGCTAGAGCATGGGTAGGTCTGACAGGATGATCTTCTGTCATTATGTCAATTAGTGTTATCTAGAAATCTTGGATGTACTATTTATTAATGTCAGCAGATGTTTTCACCTTTACAAACCACTCTGAGAACCCAGTGTATTTCACAAAAATGATGAATAATTGTAAAACATTTGTGAGGAGCCTTTTCTCCCCCAAAAAATGATGAAATGCTGGCAGTATAAGTTGAACACCAGCTTTTGATTCAGTCAAAGAGACATCTTCACAGGAAAATCCCTAAAAAATAAAGGTAATGTAAAAAAATCATAAAATTGGAATTGTTTTCAACAGATCTATCTTTCTTTGTTTTGAATCCTGATGTATGATAGATATGTTAAACAATGAAACGTTTTAATCAGCCTCGTACTGGAAAAACTGGGCTTAATGCATGTGCAGTTAGGCTAATCACAGACAACACTTTCCGCTTAAATGTTATTTTTCATTTCAAGGAACTCTCCTCTAAATGAAAATCCAGTTTAAGCAGAAAGGGTTGTCCCTGAATAGCCAGTGCACACTGCACAGCCTAATGTGGGATGACAATTTGCACACATGCATAAAGCCAAGTTTTCCCAAAAGAGGCTCAAATGAGACCCAACAGCAGCTAAGTGATGCCTTGCTATACTATGGCTGGAATGCCACAACTCTAATGAGCCTGTACTAAAACTGCTGCAGATTCATACCTTACTGAAGGCTGCAATTTTTCCAGAATTTTTATGAGCCCCATAATTCAGACCACTGTTCCCTCATTTGAAACATCAACTCATAGCTTAATAGCTACCCAGGAATTTCTCAGAACCGCCTTTCTGTTCAGAAAATTTATTTATTGTTCACCTTATTCCCGTAGCTATTTCCATAAATATAAACACTCTGCAGTTCAAGTTTTCCATAGCAAATTTCAAACATTGAGATAAAGGCATTGACCCATGCTGCAATTCAAACAGAATTACCTGCACTTCTAAACTTCACCATGGTTCAAGGACTCAGTATTGGAGCAGCTTTCTGTCAGATTTATGTCAGCATTGGGAAAGATTTCAAACAAGAAAAGTATCCTAGATTGTACCCACTTGTCTTGGGTTTCAAAGGTCAAATTAAGGTTTACTGACTGCACATGTTGTAGACAGAGTTCCCTGATTTCCAAAACATATTTTGTTTTTAAACATACATTCACAATTATTTATAAGCTTGTAAAAGCCATGGTTTATTATTAAAGAAAAGAAAATATTTCTCAGATCGCAGGATAGATAATTAATGGACACCTTTCCTGATTCAATACAAAATACCTACGTGATACAAAACACCTGTTTGACTGACCATTACACCACAAACAGCCAGTATCCGCCAACAACAACAACAGAAAACCCCTGAGAAGAGGCCATGTCCAGGAAACCAAGGTATCGGTAATAAAATTATGATACAGTTACAACAGTTTGAGCTAAATCCTCCCACACCTTTTTGCAATCCAATTAAATACACTTCAGGCTGGATTCAATCACAACTTTCAGGTAAATAACCTATAGACCTTGATTCTATACCTCTCAAAACATATCTCTGGTGTTGTTTTTTAAATAATTATTGTTCCTTTTTTTTCAAAAAAATATTCTGACAAAGTGATAAATGCATTTATCAAGGTACTATATGGAAAGCAAAATATCAATCACAATAAAAAAAATCAGAACTGTCAAATTGGAGAAGTTGGCAGAAATTTGCCTACTAAATATTTTTTGCTAGAACTAAAATATATAATATACTGTGTTAAAAATATTCAAGGAATCTGTTTTTCTTAGAACAAAACAAATTCATACAGCAGCAATTGTGTCGGCACTGAACAAATTGTTTGGTTACTCAAATGATAAGTTAAAATCAAGTTAAAATGAACCATACATAACATTTATTATCAAGGCATACCCAACAAATCCAATGAAACTTAGGTGGGTAGTTCTGTAAATGCAAAGCTAATTGCGTGCTAATAACAAACTAGTTATAATATTTTATTGGTTAGAGTTCATTACATATTTATATAAACTTTGGGCTTCTTAAACCTGCTCTGAAGAATTTCCCCATAAAACAGAATGCAATATCTCAGAAACTGCCATGAAATCATTAAACAATGCAAATATCTGAATTTTCATTTAATATGAAGGTCCCATCCAAGAGGGAGGGGGGGGGGGGGGGGCACGGATGCAGATAATAATTAATTGGCAACTCCTGGTGGAAAATTGATTACTGAGCAAATGTATTAAAGTGTCCTGATAAAACTATCTTCCCGGACTGGGTGATTGATCAGTCATGGAAAGTGTGGAAGAGGAAGCCAGAGTAGGAGGTGGGAAAAAGGGGGGGGGGGCGTAGTTTGCTACTTGTCTGAGAGATATTCAATCTCTTACTATCCATCACATGGGCTTCAAGACAAGTGCTTTTATGATTTCAGAGATTTTGAGAATCATGGCGTTTTTGTATTATAATGTATAATGTATAAAAATATTTATTTGTGTGGGGGGGAAGGGGGGTGGTAATCAGGTCTTGGGAAAGGCTGGATAAAGTGGATTACATGGCTTAAAGTGTTCAAAGGCTAAAGGGAGCCTTCTGGTCTTGTGAATAACTCCTGATATAAGTTCAACTGTCTATGAAAAGAACAAAGTGATTTATAGACAAAACTTACCTACGAACACACCACATTTCAATGAACAATTTCAATGAAAAGAGAAACTGTTGCAAACATGTGACAAAGTTAACCCTTTCCCACTCAGAAGCAAAGTAAAAATGGCTATGTGCAAACATCATAAAACCAGAACAGCCTCGCAGGCTAACTCGCAGTCTGTTCAGGTTTAACGCTGTTTGCTGCTCATCAGTACCTAAGGGATGGAAATGAAGCCTTTCAAACGAAAATATTTATAGAAAGGACTTAAATTTAATTTGATTTTCCAAAGGACATCAATTGCGTCTAAGTGCATTTCTGTGGTAAAGGGTTAACACACCATTTAGCCCCCTGTTGACAGCAGGGGACCAGGGTCAAGGACTAAGAATAATTTCTATGTTTCCACGAACATCAGACAACTGTTATTTAAGACACTTATCACTGTCATAATTTACCTATGTCCTGAATAAATCCATACATCAATTATGTGACATTACTATGTGATATGCTTCACACAATATAACTTTGATTGAGAGTTTTGTGGGTATATACCTTTGCAGTGTCTATTGTGGTAAACCAATAAAATTCCCAATAAAGCAGCCACAATGTGCGAATAATTTCAATAAAACTTTATGCAATGATATTCACCCGTCAATATAATGATTGTAAAATGATTGAAAGATATCAGATTAACCTTTTACTGCTTATATAAGAATTTTGATGCTTGTGTAGTCACATAGAAAATAAAATTGAAACTAGAGCTTTGTCACAGACATGACGAATAACCCACCTAAAGAGCTAATGAAAAGTACTTAAAATAGGGAACACCATGCTGAATGTGTAAAACGCACTAAGTGACCCCGTGACCTAGTTTTTGACCCGGCATAGCCCATGTTCGAACATGGCCTAGAGATCATCTCGATAAAACTTCTGACCAAGTTTGGTGAAGAGCGGATGATAAGTACTTGAAATAGAGAGCGGACACCATACTGAATGTGTAAAACGCATCAAGTGAACCGTGACTTAGTTTTTGGCCAGGCATGGCCCATGTTCAAATATGGCCTAGAGATCATCTATAAAAAACTTCTAACCAAGTTTGGTGAAGATCGGAAGTAAACTACTTCAATTAGAGAGCGGACACTAGCTCAATGTTAAAAACGCACGAAGAGACCCGTGACCTAGTTTTTGACCATGTTGGAACTTGGCCTTAATATCATCTAGATAAAACTTCTGACCAAGTTTGGTGAAGATCAAATGAAAACTACTTAAATTAGAGAGCTGACAACATGCTGAATGTTTTAAACCCACTAAAGACCCAATGACCTAGTTTTTGACCCGGCATGACCCATAATCAAACTTGACCTAGACATCATCTAGTTACAACTTCTAACCAAGTTTGTTGAAGATTGGATGAAAACAACTTGAATTAGAGAGCGGACACTTAATATGGACCAACAGACCGACCGACAGACAAGTTCACTCCTATATATCCCCCTAAACTTCATTTGTGGGGGTATAATAAAAACCTTTCTTACTAAAAACAAGTTTTAAAGGCTTTTTTTCAAACCTCAGATACTGATGAGAATCAAACAGGTAAAATCTTAACCTAAGTTAATTGCAGGCTGTTCTGATCTGATGCCATTTTGACTTTGCTTTTGAGCAGTGAAAGGGTTAAGGGTGATGTGTAAGAGAATGTTATAAAGTACTCGTTTGGTGGCAAAGTTCTCTTTATTATTTGCATCTGTTTGTTATTTTTGTAAATGGATTAATAAAATGGTCCACAATAAAACTTTCTTGATAATCAATTTCATTTCATTAAATACTTTCCCAGATTCAGACAACAGACGTTACTACTAAACACACAAATGGCCATAAGGTAAATATCTATTTTTATTGAGCCAATTATATATCCATTTTTAAACGTATTTATCCAATTATTCCCTGCAAAATGTTATTATTTTCTCTCTGATCTTTATCAATGACAAACAGATTCAATTTTATTCCAAAAAAGCCCAGAAATATCTCTGACAAATTCAGGAAAATATTCTGAACTGTCAATCAAGTGTCAATCTACTCACCCCCTTGGTGCAAAAAGGTACCATATGATGTTGAAATTAGAAGGCACATGGTACATTTTTCCACCAATTCGGTGCACTGTTCCTGTAACTGAACAGGAATGTAAAATCTGCCATTCAGAAGGTAAAATCAGGCATTCTTTAATCCATAAATTTTTTAAATCTAACTATCATGGAATAAAAATAGATTATAAGGCCTGCAGACTTGAAATTTGATGTCAAACTGACTTGGAAATTGGGAGAAGTAAACATCATTTAAGTTGAGAAATACATTTTTTAGCATTGAACAGGCAAACAAAATGCAAGTTTATAAAGCCATTTGGCTTATGTTTGCATTGTTGAGGGTTTTGCTTTAATTAATCATATCACCAAGGTGCATGAAAAGCCTCCTTTAACAATTCTGAAATTTGCATCTGCACATCAAAGACATTTCATAAAAAGTCTCATGAACAATGTTTATACAGTTATTCAAGAGAAGAAACCAAAAGTAATCAAACGTTAATGGGTCCTGCATAGAAATGAAAATGTCATCACCAAGCAATACTCGCTCAGGCGTAGTTTACTGTGTTTTTTTTCAAACTCAGCAGATCGATGCCAGTTATTGTTGTGTCAAATACCACCCATGATTGGTTGCTATTTGATATAACTACGGTGACCAGATTTATCCCAGAATGGTGGAATTGTTATCTTAATTGAAAATATATATGGCTCTTCAACTCTGCTGGAGACTAATGCGTTATTTTTTTCCCATCAATTGATCCACATATCATCAACTTAACGGTACGTTTTCCATGGATTCAGATAGGGACGTATTAAGCATCTCTCGTTATGAATTCCAAACCGAGAATAAATATATCTTTGATTGCTTCTTATATCTATGATAGATGGCAAAGCTTTCACACTGTTTAATGAAACATTCAAACTTTTTTTTCAAATACTGGGTTTAAGCATTTCACATGTGGGTGATATTTACATAAAAGTAATTTCTTTTTTTTTTCACAGCAAATTATATCATTTACACGTTATAATAACAAGGCTCTAATGAAACCCAATTCTTAATGTTCACAAAATACGGACAAGTTTGTGGAAATTTAAACTTTCTATGGCCTCATAGCATTGAAAAGTAATGATTATGTGATGCCAATTTTGATTTCGCATTTACCAACCAAGGTGAAAATTGAAGATCATTTGAAATTTTTTAATTGGACTTAAATTGGTGAATAGGCTTACAAAAGCCAGGAGATTATATAATGATATGACTAAGTTTACCTTGTAAATGGCATCATTGTTAAAAAATAATAGAGCAATTTCTCTCAAAATTGGAAAACATAAAAACTATCAATTTAATGTACATACAAGAACTTGCATGTTGACAAAAAATTGTAATATACACAAGTTTCTGAAGCATAAAATTGAACACAGCAGGTAGATTTCTGCTCTAGTTCCCTTGTGATTTTGTTAATGAAATGCTCTGAATATATTATATTGTGAAACCATTTACTTTAAAAATATCCTACATTTTAGACCATTTACTTTTATTTTCTAATCTTCATTGGTTATATAAAGTTAGTAACTCTAATATGCAGTGTTGTTTGTTTAAGTTAAAGGTGACTATGTGACAACATTAGGGGTGTATTTTGTATGTCATACAAAAACCTGTATGTTCATCACAATTAATTCAACGAAAGACAGATATTAAATCATGACAAACAGAATGATAGCTTATGTAATTGTTACAGAAATATAATCTGAAAAAATCTATAGAATGTCTCAGCACTAATTTTCATGCCAGTCACTTGCCATTTATCATGTTGGGAAAAAACAAAACGATTTAACTGTCATTGGTGACTTCTACATTTCAATCAAATTTTCTGCTCTTATTGCTTTCTTTTTTCAGTAAGGATAATAAAGCCAACTTGTTAATAGTTGAATTTATGCCACACTTCTGTTTGAGATAGCATTTGGATGGAACTTGAATTGCTCATCAAACTTGAATTGAATAATAAATGGCAACTTTTCAATATAAATGAAAGTTATTTTGAGAACCAATCGAGGACCAATTATACTACACTCCACTGATATTCATAATTCAGGCTACAGTCCACTAATATTCAACCTTGATTGCTTGACGGCTATTTATCTTAATTCAGCAGTCAAGAAGACATCACCATAACATTTGAAAAGGAAACGGGCTTGAGGTATTTAAAATATAAGACATGAAATGGATAAAGTATTTACAACTTAGACCATGCTAAGAGAAGGTGTAACCAGGCGTTAACGTCAATGAGCCATCAGCATATATTATCCTTAATCTGGGCACGGTGTATTAGACTAAGTCTGTATCTAGGATGCAGCGTGTGAAAACGTGTGAACAACGTGAGAAAACATGTGCCTTGGCCAAACTTACGAAAGCAATCACAAAATTTGCTTTTGAAGTTATTAAGTCAATATAAATTGAATACAGGTTACATCAAATCGTTTTGCATTCCAACAGTAAAATTTGCCTACGAGTTTCAACAAATATATTTAGCATCCAATTAGCTATGTAATACAATTTGCACCCAAACATTTTTCTGCCACAGTTGAAGAATCTACTTTCTATATTTTATTTATTTATTTATATGGTTGATTTGATTTTGTTCAACATATAAACGCATTAGGCTTTAATATTACCATTTGCTATAGTTAATGGTTACAAAATGTCGACCATGATTTAGCTTATTAATAAATGCAAACCTATCAAAGAAAAGTAATATTTTAATAGGGCATTACCTGTCCAAACGTGGAGAAGTACTTTTTCACGTCTTCTACTGTGGTCTGGGCAGACAGCCCGCCAACGAATATCTTTTTGGTCTTTGTCACCATCTGAAGTTACAAACAACAGAAACATGAGCAAAACTTGTTCACCAAAATACAATCCAGTTTCCCCCTTGATTAGCCTGTGTTGAATGCACAGGCTTATCTGTTAAGACATTTTGTGAACATGCATTAAACCCTGTTTTTCCACAGCGACGCATTCTTTTGTGAATAATAATGATAATTATTAACACACCATTATCGTCTCCTTATTAACGCCATCGCAGACTCTAAATTGAGTCGTGTTCTGAGAAAACTGGGCTTAATGCATGTGCATACAGTGTTGTCCCAGAATCAGGGACAACTTCTTCCGCTTTTATGACATTTTTCGTTTAAATGAAGTCTCTTCTTAGCAAAATCCTATTTTGGCGGAAAGTGTCTTCCCTAATTAGCATGTGCGGAATGCGCAGGCTAATCTGGGACGACACTTTACGCACATGCATTAAGCCCTGTTTTCTCAGAACACGACTCAATTGGTTAGTGGGACAACGACTGAGGCTTGAAGTCAAGTCATGTCATCAAGATATTGCCAGCATTGAACAAAGGTACATAGTGGTTTTTGAAATACCATTAATGAATGAAAATTATTTTGAATATTATAGTGCATTGAAAGTAATATTTTCTCTTTCTAGAAACAGTTTTTAAAAATAAATGTTTATAAAAGATTTAAAAATTATATTATTATATTGCTTCAATGAAGTTATAATGTTCCTTTTCAAATATTACATTAAAACTAATGAATTCATTATTTTATTCTATTTCTTAAATGAAGTTATATCATTTCCTTTCCAACTTTTACACAAACACTAAAGATCTTGGTCCCTAGACTCAACTGGTTGCGTGAGTTAACACCTACAGAAAAAACGTTATTGTCGACACCAATACTCATAAATAATGAACGCTTTCTTGGGAAAATCACCAATACGTCCTTAAAACATTGCACTCATCTGTTAAGATTTTGTGCTGGCCTAAAAATGCATACAAATTTGACGATAAATAAAGCATAATCATGCAAGAACATAAATGGTGTTGTTGTTTTCCAACTGTTTATATTCTCGTGAAATAATCCTCTTAAGAAAAGTCTGATGTTTGGACCAATATATGATGGGTGTACATGAAATTGGGCCATGCTCTGTGAAAAGGGGATTTAATGCAAGTGTGTCAAGTGTCAAGTAAGTAAGCCTGTGCAGTCCGCACAGTCTTATCAGGGACAACACTTTCTGCCTAAACTGGAACTTTGCTAAGAAGAGACTTTCTTTAAACTAAAAATATCATACAAGCAGAAAGTCTCCAATTTGCCTGTGCAGACTGCACAGGCTATTCTGGGATGACACTTTAGGCACATGCATTAAACCCCCTTTTCTCAGAGAGAGGCTCAATTCGGCTTCTCAGTTATTAAGGATGTTTTGAAACCCAGCTGTGAAGTGAGGAGTGTTAGATACTGGGTACTACCAGAGTTATTTCACTTCAAAACATCCCTAAATCCATGCACAACCTCTACAAAATGTGGAATTTTAATTGAAAACAAGCTACTTGTCATAGACTGAGAAAACTTTATAATTTTCTCTCCAAAATCACAGCAAAGATTGTTCAACATTTTTGCAATACCTTTATCATTTTACTGTACAAAAAAAACATCCAAATATCAAATTTACAAATTAGATGCTAAAAATAAATACTGTTAATGCATGAAAAATCAGGAAGTGAGACTTGTTCTGGGAAAAACGAGGATTAATGGATGTGCATTAAGTGTGGTCCCAGATAAGGCTGAGAAGTCAGCACAGGCCAATCAGGGAAGACACTTTCCACTTTTATGGTATTTATTGTTTAAAGGAAGGAACGAAAATTCAGTTAAGGTGGAAAGTGTCATCACTGATTAGCCTGTGTGGACAGCGCAGGCTACTCTGGGATGAGACTTTTAATACATGCATTTAGCCCCATTTTCCAACAGCAAGGCTCATATGAATTAATTGAATAACACTATAAACTGCTACCATAAATAATATACCAAGTAAAAGTCTATAGAAGACAAGTTTCTTCAAGAAATTATACGAGTTTTATACAAATCTCAGGGTCAAACCATAAATCAACCAAAAAAGGTATACAACACACTTAAGTGATTTACAACAAAGTCTTGAGCAATTCGAAATTGCTTAATCTTATTGACATAAAGAAACTGTACGAGACATTTATTTGGAACTGAATTGAAACAAAAAACATCCACAAAATTTATAATGATGTCAATACAAGTGCACGCGAATGTTTACTCCTGAAATGCTGGATTTTTAAGTGTCTCAATATCCCTATTTATAGTCTTCAATGATACGTGTCTAATATCCAAATATCCGCAAATAGGAATAAACTCAAATAAACGTGATCAATCAGTCGCCATGGCTACGAATTTTCAAACAAAAGAATAATGTCTGCTTTTCAGCGGAGCCTCTGATCTGTTACAGCATTTCATTAAATAAAACAAAGACATGAATTGTGCATTTGGTAGACAGCTGTGTCAGGGCAGAATTGACCAAGTAGATCTGCTGTAGAACACGCAAAAACCTGGCTTTCTAACTGTGTGCGCCTCTGTCGTAAACTGGTGTAAAATCAATTGCTTTATTACGAATGAATTACCCTTTAAATAGGAAAAGACATGTAAAGCATTTGTAATCAATGAATAATGAACCCTGTACAAGTTGTAATGACGTTGAATACCGTCTTATGGTTGTACAGAACAAACAGGCCTGGAAACAGCAGGCTCAGATTGGTCCCATACCGACAAATTGCCATGATGACGTGCAGCATTTATCTTCGTGACATATCATATCTGCCTTTTTATTAATGCCAAATTGTTATAAATTATAATTAAAATAAATTGAACACTAGACTTGCATCTTCATTCAAATGAATTCCTGATCTTTTGCTTTCAGCACTGTGAAAGCATTATTAACCCTTTACCACTTAGATATGCATTTTTGATGCATAATTGGAAGCCCTCAGAAAATGAAATTTAATTACAGACCTTTCTTACTAGATTCAAGTTGTAAAGGCTTTTTTTCCAACCCTTAGATACTTATGAGTAGAAAACAGCATTAAACCTTTACAAACTGCGAATAACTCGCAGGCTGTTCTGGTTTTATGTTGTTTGCAAATAGCCATTTCCACTTTGCTTCTGAGTTGGACAGGGTTAATTTACATTCAACTAATCATTTGTTCTTTATAGTGATATATAAATAAAACAATATTCCACTCATTATGAACTCATTATGAAAATATGTTCAGGTTTTAATATGACAGAAATATATGGTAAATGCATCAAGTGTTGCTGACAATGTTAGTGATGCACCAAGTGTTGCTGACAATGTAAGTGATGCTTCAGTGACTTCTTCAACAAATTCTGACTTCCACTGGAAATATTGTTTTCAGAGCCATTCCAAGCCCCTGTTTGCCCATTTATGTAAATGTATGCAGATGAGTCTCTCTCACCTTGAATGACAGTTAACCACTGAGCATCGGTGAACATCAACAGGATATGACAACATCCAGAAATAGCATATGACGTCTTTTTTTCTTACTTTTCTTAAATGGGAGCAGTGGTTTAATGGTAGGACGCTGGCTTAGGGATCGAGAGGTCCCGGGTTCAAATCCCTCCCTGACCACTGGAATTTCCTAATCAACAAATTTAACACAAACATATCTGAACATGAACTCAACAAATTCCTCATTTTTTAAAATCAGAAATCACCACATTAACCTGTTCACCAAAAAGTTGTTTTTTTTTAAACTGCAAAATTTCTGGCCGAAAAATATTTATATTTTACAGAATATCTAAATGTTGATAGCTCACATCCTTCTGCTTTGCTATCTATAGAAGACCTGATCTCCACAAAAAAGCATGCACCTACAAAAGTAATAATATCAAAGGACTTCAGTTAACCTTGTCAATTTACTTTTTAAAAGAATCAATTATATTTTTCAACACCCCAAACAACCAGCCTGTTTTATTGACTTAAACTTTGTCCCAATTCAAAATTGTCAATAAAGGGATAAACTTCAAGAGTTGAACAAACTTTGGCAAAAATCGCTTTTGGACATGATTTTAATAAGGGCAAGAAACGTACACTCAAAATTGAATTTAAATCACTATGGAAATGTTCATGTCCAATAAGAGTAATGAAACAAAGCATGATGGGATATAAACCAACAAATGATCATTACTGGGAAAACAGGGCTTAATGCATGTGCTTACATTGTTATTCCAGATCAGCCTATTGGGACACATTAGGCCTAAACAGGATTTTTTAGAAGTCACTCTCTTTATAAGAACAATTCCATTAATAGCCAAAAGTGTTGTCCCTGATCAGCCTGTATGGACCTTCTGTGCAGGCTTATTTGGGGGGTTACATTTTGCATATGCACTAAGCACCATTTTCTCAGAACACAGTTAAAATTTTATTCCTAATAACACATTTTTTTTAAATTTGTCAACAGAAGTTTTCAATGCTTTAAACCCTTTCCCCCATGAGATGCAAAGTGAAAATGGCCTTTGCAAACAGCATAAAACCAGAACAGCCTGTGAGTAACTTGCAGTCTGTTCAGGTTTTATGCTGTTTGCTGCTCATCAGTATCTAAGGTTTGAAAATGAAGCCTTAACAAATTGAATCTAGCAAGAAAGGTGTTAAATTAAATTAAACTTTCTATGGGACTACAAATGCTTGAAAATACGTATCTAAGTGGTAAAGGTTTAAAGAAATATTAATAGAAAGAGGGTGTATATCATCAAAAAATTCACACATTCAATCAAGAAATTTATGGCAAATATAATACACTTAGTAATAATACCTTGAAATGCAAATAGACATGAGATCATTAGGCAGATGAAATTACCGATTATGACAACAGGTTCAAACTAATATTTGCTTATTAAGTACACAACATTCAACGCAGATTTATCAATAGAAAATAAAAAATAAATTTATATCCAATCATATCATTTTTTGTTGGATATATTGCAGATATGTATATATCAATACACAAATAATATTCTTCATGCGTCATCAAAGTTAAATATGAGCCATAGACTGAAAGGAACAGACATTGATGATTTAATGACACAGTTGACAAAACAAATAGACTTACATTCCATGACTTCTTTTTTCTTCTACACTTCTTGTGATCTCAAATAAGCACACAAAGTCAACAAAAAACCCAGATGATTTTCAAAAGAGGTCTTATTTGCACAACAATTATGTCACTTTGCACTGACAAAATATCTTAAAAAATTAAAGTCTTCTTTTGATGCAGTGATCTCAAAGAACAGAGAACATTTATTGTGTAGGTTGAATGCATGAATATAAAAGTTTTTTTTAACAGAAACCAGTGTACAAAAGTGAAAATTTCATATGTGACACGCTCTGAGAAAATTGGGCTTCATTGGGTATTTTTGTTAAAAGAAGCAAGGGCAGAAAGTGTAGTCCCTGATAAGTCTGTACAAAGTGTAGTCCCTGATAAGTCTGTACAAAGTGTAGTCCCTGATAAGTCTGTACAAAGTGTAGTCCCTGATAAGTCTGTACAAAGTGTAGTCCCTGATAAGTCTGTACAAAGTGTAGTCCCTGATAAGTCTGTACAAAGTGTAGTCCCTGATAAGTCTGTACAAAGTCTAGTCCCTGATAAGTCTGTACAAAGTCTAGTCCCTGATAAGTCTGTACAAAGTCTAGTCCCTGATAAGTCTGTACAAAGTCTAGTCCCTGATAAGTCTGTACAAAGTCTAGTCCCTGATACGTCTGTACAAAGTGTAGTCCCTGATAAGTCTGTACAAAGTGTAGTCCCTGATACGTCTGTACAAAGTGTAGTCCCTGATAAGTCTGTACAAAGTGTAGTCCCTGATAAGTCTGTACAAAGTGTAGTCCCTGATAAGTCTGTACAAAGTGTAGTCCCTGATAAGTCTGTACAAAGTGTAGTCCCTGATAAGTCTGTACAAAGTCTAGTCCCTGATAAGTCTGTACAAAGTCTAGTCCCTGATAAGTCTGTACAAAGTCTAGTCCCTGATAAGTCTGTACAAAGTCTAGTCCCTGATAAGTCTGTACAAAGTCTAGTCCCTGATACGTCTGTACAAAGTGTAGTCCCTGATAAGTCTGTACAAAGTGTAGTCCCTGATAAGTCTGTACAAAGTGTAGTCCCTGATAAGTCTGTACAAAGTGTAGTCCCTGATAAGTCTGTACAAAGTCTAGTCCCTGATAAGTCTGTACAAAGTCTAGTCCCTGATAAGTCTGTACAAAGTCTAGTCCCTGATAAGTCTGTACAAAGTCTAGTCCCTGATAAGTCTGTACAAAGTCTAGTCCCTGATAAGTCTGTACAAAGTCTAGTCCCTGATACGTCTGTACAAAGTGTAGTCCCTGATAAGTCTGTACAAAGTGTAGTCCCTGATACGTCTGTACAAAGTGTAGTCCCTGATAAGTCTGTACAAAGTGTAGTCCCTGATAAGTCTGTACAAAGTGTAGTCCCTGATACGTCTGTACAAAGTGTAGTCCCTGATAAGTCTGTACAAAGTGTAGTCCCTGATAAGTCTGTACAAAGTGTAGTCCCTGATAAGTCTGTACGGACTTCAAAGGCTAATCAGGGACGGACACTTTCCGCGGGCTGCACAGGCCAATCTGGGACGACACTTTACTCACATGCCTTAAACCCCTTTTTCACACAGAATGGCCCATATATTAAAATTCTTTGAGAGTTTTTCCTTGATGGTTTATTGACAGGCTTCCTGATGTTCAGCATCTTCTAACCTGGAATTATCAGGTCTCCTGTGGGCTCCTATCTCATCCAAAGATTTCTGAATCTTCATTTTGAGGAAACACCCAGTGATTCTGCACTCAGATTATATCTCCAGCCAAGATACAGCCTGTTTTAATCCCTTCATTATAACATTCTGTTTCCTTATATCTGGGCACAGTATTTTTTTAGCAAGTTTTTATCAGTCAAAAGATAGAATCAGAGACATCAGAAAACTGTTATTTCTTAGTCATCTATTGGTTAATAGGCAATTAAACTTCAACTGAGAACCCAGGAAGCCAGATTGTCTTAGAAGAACTAAATCATAGTAACTTCTATAAAGATGACAGCCAGTTCACACCTTGTTGCACCAATCCAATCAAAGTACAAGTAGGGGCCTTGTTTTTTCCCCAAAGCACTTGATTAGGATGGGAAAACATCAATAGGATGCTTAGATAGGGATCTGTGAACTAAGAAAACCCTGGAAGTATCCCGCAAGAATTCCAGTGTATGCTGCATTTTATGTATTTAAATTGTTTTATCAGTAATTGCAATCTGTCTGATATTAATCTGATATCTTTTCCTCACACAATTGTTGAGTGTTAAACTGTTGTAATACATCCACAAAAGTCTCACATGAATGTGATACCTCTGATCCTTAGTCTCCTTATAGTGATTTCTTACATAATTATGTATAATGATATCTGCACTTCATAATTATGTATAATGATATCTGCACTTCATATATTGCCTCTCAAAAGTGCTTTCTTTTAAAATATATGAATTTTCCAGTGAACAGGTGAACAGAGCTGCAAAAAACAGTTGCTGGAACATTTGTCAGTTGTTTGGTAGAGAACATTGGCTTCAATCAACAAACAAGGCTTGAAGCACTGATTTTATTCCCAAGAATATTTAACACCATGTTTAATGTCCCGCAGCAGTATTTGAACTAGCAACAGTTCTAAAATATAGATAGGATATCTCGGTAATTAGAATCCAAGATGTAGAATATCAAAGTGCAGTGTAACTCTTTCAGTGCTGGAACAAAATTTTGAAGGCCTTTGCAAACAGTTTGGATCCAGATGAGACGCCACAAAACGTGGCGTCTCATCAGGATCCAAACTGTTTGCTATTCTGAAAAAAATTGAAGAAAATGCTAATTTTAGAAATTCTGCAGACGACATTTTAGCAGACAACAAATTTCCCAGCATGCAAAGGGTTAGTTAACCTCCTGAAATAGGCTAACAGTTATTGTGGACCTTTGTGCACATTAAGACAAAACACGTGATGCACATATCAGACTGTCAGCCTGCAATGCCTGGGACGCTCAGATCCCTTATAGATCCTGACACAACAGGCACAAGGTGGTGACATTTACGGCATCTACCACACGACTCGGCATTCTGGGAAAACTAAGCTTAACCCATGTGAGTAAATTGTAGTGCAGATTAGCCTATGAAGTCCAATTTAACCACTTCATGGTATATTATGTTCTCGTATGTAACTATTAAGCGCTGAATTGTGTTTGGTTCTAAATTATCAGATAAAGCAATTTTTAAGCTAAAAGGAAGTTTTTAACCCAAAATGTTGACATTCTCATAATGTGATACTAAGCCAAATGTGATGACAATTAAGGTATCTAATTCCATACAAATAAAGAACCAAAATAGATCAAATGAGCCATGTTCTGTGAAAAGGGAGTTTAGTGCATGTGCGTAAATGTCGTCCCTGATTAGCCTGTGCAGTCTGCACAGGCTAATCAGAGATGACACTTTCCACCTAAACAAGAATTTTGCTCAGAAGAGACTTTTTTTAACAAAAATTATCATTATAGCGGAACGTGTTGTCCCTAATTTGCCTGTGTGGACTGCACTGGCTAATCTGGGACAACACTTTACTTACATACATCAAACCCCCTTTTCACGGAGCAAGGCACAAATTCAGGCAATGGTACAGCCCTGTGCCATAATGGGGTCCCAACGGTAGTCTACAACCCAGAGAACAACAGTAGCCCAGTAAAGGCCCGTTATCTCGTGCACTGCAGCTACAGAGACTCCACATGTCAGGACTATCTCAATGGCTAAATGGCGGTAATTAGCATCAGCAGACAAGAAAAGAAAAGCAGGAGGTGCCTTCTGTTTTAATTGTCAGATTTATATATAGGAAGACTTTCAGATGGAACAATGATACACCAGGGGTGCTAATTGTCTGTCATTGCATGGGTGTGATCGAGGAACGCAAGGAAAAATGTACTAAAAGCTTGTTATTTGGATTATTGTCTCGCCCTGTCCTTTGACACTTTATGACTTTTGACTGGATTCAACTATAATTAACCAAACCATGTTAAGCAGTTCCCTGTTTGAAGGGGACTGAACCACTGGTATTAAGGAAATCAAAATGAATTCCTATCTGTGATAGTAAATATTAATATGGCTCTTTTAACCTAACAAATTTAACTAGAAATTATGACTCAAATGTTTCCTATCATACACCTAACTGGAAGCAATGCATTTCTCATAAAAATAATTTGTCCTATGAGCTTTATTAATTGTTTGTTGTGTTTTTTAATTCGGGGCTGGTATTCTTCTCCATTACTCTGTGGAAAAAAGTTGGTATTTTTCTGAATTCGGACCTTAAAAATTCCAATTAAAGGTTTCTTTTTTTTTTCATTTAAACATTTAGTTTATCTTCCAGTCAGCTCTATAAATTGAACTTTAGTAAATATACTATTGAAAAGCCTTTTATTCTCCATGTTTAAGCATTTATTACAACAAACAACTGCGCCCTTTATAATTGCCAGAATTAATATGAGATAAACAATTTCTACTTTATATTGTAAATGTTATTTTCCTTCATATGCAGAAGGTCGTGGTTTCCAGGCCCCCCCCCCCCCCCCCCCCCCCGACCAAACCTGATAGGTTGATGCCTACTTTATATCAGGGAAGCTGTAAGAAAACATTTGGAAGATTTCAACCTTCTGATTTGTAGGAACCTCTTCCAACATTTTACATAAACCAGCCAGATAATGTCAGTGGATATCAATATATATTGATAAAACAGATCTTAATTGAAATTCCCCTGCAGTTTCAGACCAGCGTTCACATAAATAGACCATTTTCCTTCCAACTTCCAGGAACAGACACAGAAAATAGTTTCATCAAGGCAGTTCGGAAGATAGAGTCCCTGTAATTTTTGTAAACCAGTGATTCTGGTTTATATAATGTCTACTCAGCCCAAGTAGATGATAGAGGGCTATTTAATTGTGGTTCTCTTTCTGTCTCAGTCGATCACATAAATATTTTTCTGTTTAATTCAGGCATACTGTTTGCAAGCCCTCTGTTTTTCCTGACTTTGTGTGTTTTTCCAGACTTTCCCGGACAGTGCGACGCCAGAGTATGAATGTACTGTTAAGCCATGAAACCTCAATTTTTAGCAACCAGGTGAAAACTATGGAAAAATAATCTTTTTTTGTAAACACCATATAACAACAAGGGCTGTTTGTAAAACATGCATGCCCCCCATATGGGCTGTCCATTGTAGTGGCAGCCATTGTGTGAGCACGATTTTTGTCACTGTGACCTTGACCTTTGACCTAGTGACCTGAAAATCAATAGGGGTCATCTGCGAGTCACGATCAATGTACCTATGAAGTGTCATGATCCTAGGCAAAAGTGTTCTTGAGTTATCATCCGAATCATTTTACTATTTCGGGTCACACGGACCTTGACCTTTGACCTTGTGACCTCAAAATCAATAGGGGTCATCTGCGAGTCATGATCAATCTACCTATGAAGTTTCATGATCCTAGGCAAAAGCGTTCTTGAGTTATCATCCGAAAACCATTTTACTATTTCAGGTCACCGTGACCTTGACCTTTGACCTAGTGACCTCAAAAACAATAGGGGTCATCTGCAAGTCATGATCAATCTACCTATGAAGTTTCATGATCCTAGGCGTATGCGTTCTTGAGTTATCATCCGGAAACCATTTTACTATTTCGGGTCACTGTGACCTTGACCTTTGACCTAGTGACCTCAAAATTAATAGGGGTCATCTGGGAGTCATGATCAATCTACCCATGAAGTTTCATGATCCTAGGCGTATGCGTTCTTGAGTTATCATCCGGAAACCATTTTACTATTTCGGGTCACCGTGACCTTGACCTTTGACCTAGTGACCTCAAAATTAAAAGGGTCATCTGCGAGTCATGATCAATCTACCCATGAAGTTTCATGATCCTAGGCGTATGCCTTCTTGAGTTATCATCCGGAAACCATTTTACTATTTCGGGTCACCGTGACCTTGACCTTTGACCTAGTGACCTCAAAATCAATAGGGGTCATCTGCAAGTCATGATCAATCTAACTATGGAGTTTCATGATCCTAAGCGTATGCGTTCTTGAGTTATCATCCGAAAACCATTTTACTATTTCTGGTCACTGTGACCTTGACCTTTGACCTAGTGACCTCAAAATCAATAGGGGTCATCTGCGAGTCATGATCAATCTACCTATGAAGTTTCATGATCCTAGGCATATGGGTTCTTGAGTTATCATACGACAACCACCTGGTGGACGGACCGACCTACCGACCGACCCACCGACCGACATGAGCAAAGCAATATACCACTTTCTTCGAAGGGGGGCATAAAAATTGCCTAAACCTATTTTTTTTAGCTTTATCCTGGTGATATTAAGAAGATTGTTTTCCATGGGCTTAGATACGCATTTTCTTGTGGTAAATAGAAGAATGGAAGAGGGTATGAAATAACAATTAACTACACGGGTATAATTATTACATTCTTCCTGAGTAGCATACCACTGTTCTGAAATGTACGCATGCATTGCGCACTATGTGATTATGTCTTACGTATTTCTATGTTAAATGACAGCGATAATAGCTCATGTGCAATGAGTCATTAACAAAACTGTTTATATCTCTGGAAAGAGGAACCGACAGACTCGCCTTTGTACTGTTTGTTGCATCTGACATATTTAATATCATAGACAAATGTCTGAAAATGTTTCTATGAAGACATAAGTTTTATTTCATGAATGATACTGGAAAAAGGAAAAGGAAATCATATCCACACATGCTTATGGGTTGTGCTCTGTGAAAATGGGGTTTAATGCATGTGCATAAAGTGTCGTACCAGATTAGCCTGTGCAAACTGCACAGGCTAATCTGGGATAACACTTTACACACATGCAGTAAACACCCTTTTCACAGAGCACAGCTCTTATAAATATTAAAATAATAGAAAATAATAGAAGTTTTTTCAGGTATTGATGCATATACTTGCTTGTTACCTGGGATCTTATTTGTTTCGGGTTTGCTGGTCTGAAAGGATTGGGTTTTAAAAAGGTTAATTGAAATTTCAGGGTTTCAGTCTTACCATTTTTCTGTAACTCTGAGTCACTTATAATACAATCTTCACAATAGCCCTAATTGTTTTCACAATGCATATGTTTTACAACCCCACAGCAATAAAGATGCAAATGGGTTGTTCATCAGTGATGCGTGAATAACCCCAGTCCTGTCATAAGCAATTGATAATTTGAGTGGTCATGTTTGCTTTGTTAATATACAAACTACATTAACTACAGTCTTCTTCTCTACAATAAAATCATGGCCATTTCCATTGAAGACTCCCTTATAGCAATGCGATGTAATACTCATGCAAATTGTGCATTTGCTGCATAACAGATCAACGTTTACGACGTCAAATAGATTATTTTCAAGCAGAAAGTCACCATATATTTCATCCGAGGACTGATTGACATTCAATCTGTTCGTGATCGCTGCTAATTACGGTCCCTTAATACTTGAATATATTCTTAAAACAAAACAGTGTATCTTTGATAAAAATGAATTCGAATAAACTGGTATATGTCATAAAAACTAATTGAAATACTGTAGAATCATATGTATTTGTTTGGCATGAAATTTAGTTGTTTACAAAAAGACATTTTTGTGAACACATAAATATGAGAATTTCTGATTTTGAAAAAAAAGACAATTTTTTGTCGGTAATTTCCCAATGTGGTTGTGTTGAATTCATCGATCATTCAACCAATGAAATCAATGAGAATGAATGCCCCACAATCAATAATGCTTGTACAATATTTTACCTTTGTGGTAAACGGCGAGGAAGGAGCAGGATATCCAAAAGTTCCGATTGGAGATGAAAACATTTTGTTGACTTGTTAGCACAATTATTTAAAAACAAAATAAACTGGTATAAAATTAGTTAATTTCCTTCAACAAAAAAAACTTTTCAGCAATTTTTTTAAAGTTGAACAAAATGTTCCTTATCCTACTGCTGCAGATTTTGTGTTTGACTGTGTCTCTAGAAATGATGAATCTTGCTACAGAAAATGTTACTTAAAGAAGACAAAGTTGGAAAATAATTACTGCTAATTACTTTACTCTGCCTGAAATGTGAACAAAATTGTCATTGTGTATTGTTCCCAGGATTGTGAAGGGTGAATTAGAAACAATGGACCCAGTTTGTTTTGTACAGCACTGGAATGATAATTTCAAAATTTTGTGTGAATCACAAAGTAGATTTCCTGACTTAACGTTGCAACCTAATGAAAGAAATACAAATTATTTTAACTGCTGACAAAAGTATAATTATACCACTTTTGGACAATTTCCTCTACTTTTGACCTTGCCTCTTACAATAGATCTATAGTTAAGCACATAACATTTCTGAACTACCGCACAAAGCCACAAAGCCGGGGTGATTATCCCTTGCAAAAACAAACCTAGATCTAACTTCTCCTTTTGTGAATACCTGACAAAGGTGCTTCTTTAGAAATTTAGAAATCAGTGTGAAAATGGTGTATCTGCCTAACATTTCTATATAACATACAATAGTCTTGCACTCAATTCTTGAAATGTCATGCTGATGGTTTCACAAAAGTATACATATGCATTTTTTTTAATGTAAAAGCTTGATGAATCAATATTTGTAAAAATTCTTAGGGGCACATTTAATAAGAGCGGAATTACATAATTGTTTTAAGTGCTTTGTAATTTGTAATAATAATACAATTTCACAATTATTGGCTTTGCTATGCTCTTTATTTCTACATAATTTAATTTGCAAAATAGCAAAATGAACAGATATACATTTAGTAATGTGAAAGCAAATAAATTATATTTTAAAACATACTGAAATATACTACAAAAAACTTGCAAACATGCCTTTTTAAAAATTGCAAGCGAAAAACACATTGATTAACATTTATCTCTATGCTGTGTAGTCAAACCGAAATTTTAATGATTTCCGAATCCTATCAATTTTGGAACAATTGGAACTATGATTCTCCTTTCAAGCATCAAGCTGTTGAGTTAAACATTCTCAAAATATTTTTTTGTTAATTTATCTTCGTTAAGACAATTCCAGGGAGAAGAAAGATTTCTACAGGATTGGTGCCAAAAAATTGGCCTTGTATATGAAACATCATCATGTGTTTTTTTCTTCAATTTTTTTCCGACTTGGAGTATTTTCAAAACTGCCATTTTCACAGCTGGAGCACTGAATACTTTAGAGTTCATTTTCTTACATTTGGCAATTCATTCTGCAGGAACTAACCAGTAATTGCCCATCATCTCTATGTTTATAAAGTACCATGTAATTGCAGAGGACTAAGCTTATAGTCTTTGAAGATGATTGTTTTATAGTGTTTTGCATGTTATTCGTGTTCTCTTATATCCTGCAATTAGAAGTATTGTTTACAATAAAAGGCAATGAAGTAAATGATTAAGTCTGCACAGGTTAATCAGGGAAGACACTATCTGCTTGTATTGTATTTTTGCTTGTAAATGAAGTATTTTCTTAGCAAAAATCCAGTTTAAGGAGAGTGTGTAGTCCCTGATTAGCCTATGATGACTGTGCAGGCTATTTTCAGACAACACTTAACACACATGCATTAACTTTTCAGTGCTGGAACCAAATTTTGAAGGATTTTGCAAACAGTTTGGATCCAGAAGAGACGCCACAGAACGTGGCGTCTCATCAGGATCCAAACTGTTTGCTATTCTGATAGTATTCTTTGAAAAAAAATCGAAGAAAATGCTAATTTTAGAAATTCAGCAGGCGACATTTTAGCACACGACAAATTTCCCAGCATGCAAAGGGTTAAGGCCCATATTCTCAGAGCATGGCTGATATATTAAAGAAACAAAAAAGTTACCTGCATTGCAAAGACTCAATATTTTTATAAGTACATTTCCCACTTCATATTTCAACAGTGTCAAAGGTAGTGATATTTGCCAAATGGGGTAACAACTTGAAAGCATTCACACAAACTATAGAAATTATTCATTTCCATAAGTAAAAGGCAGGGCTTCAGAAGTAAACAAACTTGGATCTAAAGTAAATAACAGAGTTCAATGGTATTGAAAAATCGACAGCATGTTGAAAGGTTTCCCTATGGTGGAAGCTTAGGTAAACATCCACTGTATATGTGACTTTGATATCTCCCAATACCACATGTATTTAAACATCATTCGTTTTCTGTTTACTGTTCAGCCCCATTATAAACAAATATTGACCAACTAACTTCTCAACAATCAATTTGGCCCATTGCCATGGTAACAAGCTATAACATGATTTCCAATTACGAAATTTAGAAGTTTTTAGTGCATTAAAAATCTAATTAAAATGTTTGACCATTTGGAAAATTCTGCTTATATTTTTGTTTCGTCAAAACCAATGATTGTGTTAATTTAATCCAGAGTAATTTCGAAGAAGTGTCGACCAAGACTTTGGGAAATGGAAGTGTCTGCAAGAAAAGGAATTATAGTGTCTAAATAACATGCAATCTATTGTAATTACAGAAGAGAAGAATTGTTTTAGACAAAGAATGACGATAACGGAAATGCAGAATTTAAGTGAAACTTAAAAATATTCCTCTAAGACATGTGGAAAAGATTGTGCAGACCAAATTTGTAGAATACAAAACTTTCAAATGAAGCAAGGCCTTTAATTAAAATTCAACACCCCTTGAGTGTAATATTTATGTAACCTTATATTTAAACATTCTGAATGTTCTGAGATACTGTACCATACTTATTTCTATACTTCTTTTATCACAAACGCGTGCATTTTTTGGCATTGTAAAACAAGAAATATCTTCAAAAACTGACTATGCAATTGCAATCTTGCACCGTTTTTTTCCCACAAATTATAATGTTCTTCTAATAAGAAAAACCCCATAAAATTTAAATAAGGTCAGATCTTTAGAAAATAGCACGTGCAATGCAGCCTGCTCCTTTCTGCTCTCCCCTTCCTCGCCCTCTGGTCTTCTATACACAAAAGTGTGAAAATCTGACAAAACGTAATAGATTTTTGCCCAAATTTAATTTCAAATTGAAATGCTGTGCTTAAATATTCAAGAATTTGAAATCCTTCGGGTGTAGCAGTTTATTAGAATATAATGCCATCAGACAAAGATTCCTCCTGCCTTCCATAGTGCCCATTTGAGCAGTCCCAAGAACCTCTTGAGATCCTAGATATTTCCTGTCATAAATAACACCAAACACCAACCTGGTCAAAATCTAACAACACCAAATAACCACCAACCTACCAAGCACACTTCTTTCTCTAGCACAACCAATTACAGAAATCAATAGCCCATTTTCTCATTTACAAAGGCAGGGACCCTGAAAATTGAACTGAAGTCCCTGTGTTGCAGAATTTAGATTTTTGTAGATGAATTGTCTCATTGAACACAGAAAAAAAGCAAGTTGCTCTAAATGCATTATTTGTGGCATATAGATAAAACAAGAGAGAATTTAATTGAAATATTTGATGGAAGAAACATGTTTGGAAGTTACTATAATTTTGTTATGCATGTTCTGATCTAGACTAGATCTATACATGGTATGCTATATGCTTGATGAGTCATGGGTGATTTTAATTTACCCATTTATGCCTAGTGGACTCTCCCATCCTGCTTAATTGGATCAATATATTTCCAAAATTAGGGATGTCTAGTATATTTATTTAGAATATTTCTTACAGAAATTTCTTTAAGCAAACAGCGCAGACCCTGATGAGATGCTGCATCATGCGGCGTCTCAACTGGGTCTACGCTGTTTGCCAAGGCCTTTTTTCTAGACGCTAGGCGTAAATGGGGTTGTAACATCACAAATATTTTATTAATACATGACAATAAAATCTTTATAACCATTATTATTAACCTTTGGTCTTTATATTTGTTGTTGTTTTTTTCAATTGTTTATCTTCTGGAATAATAATGAATAATAATTGATATTGATAATGATATTGTCAAATAGCCATCTTAAAAATATTTTCTTGTTGAGACGTGGATTTTGATTGCCTATTCCAATTTCAAGATTTGAAAACTATAAATAGCCTTAAAACTTATATTGCAGGGTGGTTAATTTCTTGTGAAAAAACAGAGGATGCAGTGTGGCAAATACTCATAAATAAACATATTGAGTTCTGATAATATTGAACTGTTTTTGTCTCATTTTCGATCAGCAAAACGATGGAAAGTGTCAATAACTTTTTTCCGTAACGACTGCATCATGTGGGAACGTTCTATCACGTGATTTTATGCGATCTCTATAACCACGACTTATAAAGAACCCACGACTCAACAAGAACCTTCCATATATAGAAAAGCATGTTTGTAATTGCTGATCTGTCTTACAACAATAAAACTGGCTGTGTATGTAAGGACTGACTTATATGACTGTTTTTACTGCTTGGCCTGAGTCATGGCAGATATGGCTCCCATTTTCATCCCTTAATTGGCTTCTAGTCCTCTCATCCACTGACAATCCAATGCAAATTACACGTTCATTACACGAGCTTAACAGCCGGGTTTATGCAGAAATTGACCAAGACTATCAACACTAATGGTCAAAAAACGCCTTGCAAAAAATGATCTACATCAGCCATGACATATTATAGCCATACCAAATTAAACACTGTTACTTTATCTATAACCTTTTAAAACCATTATAAATTGTATACTGTTTTCTACCTCCAGCCATTTTTGTTTGTCAATGTTTAAGTCACTATAAAAACATACTTTTATCAGTGAACCAGATCAAGTTTCGCTCATAAACTACATCAAGCTTGTCAAAACTAAAGAAATATTTTCATCAGTTAATTTGCTATAAAAGCACATTTGTAGGCGTTTATTTAGAACATAAAGTTGCAGCTTTTAACCAATTGAAATTTAATCAGACATAAACACTTTGATTTTGCCTTGGTGAGAAAACAGGGACGATGAGACTAAAATTTGTTTTTGACAAGCTTATACACAAACATTTCAATATCTGGAGAAACACATCACAGACATTTAATTTACAACTAGACAATCAGACGCAGCCCTAAGAAAGCATTGACCAGTATCTTATCCCAATGGTTATTGATCTACGTAATTATTTCTTGTGTCCAGCTCTGCTCCATATCTACCATGTACTACACCCTTGTTGTCGTCACATTATCTTCCTAACAAATAAGGAATTTACCGGGCTGGTCACACAAAAATGGAGATAAGGGTGCTTTCTAGAGCAGCTTCAAAGCCGTAAGGCTTGAAAACTCTTCTCAACCACAAGCCAATCTGCGATCAGACTGGATGAGGCTTATAGGAAAATTGATAAAATTATATTTAATTTAGCTTTGTCAAAACGGCTGAGATCTAATATTCCGTGATAAAGGCCCATGTTAAAACTGATTATGTCCTTTGTTTGAAGTTTGAAGGATTGCAGAGAAGGGCATATAACTAATTCCAGAACTGTCGTTACTGGTAAAGTTCCCGACTACAGCGCCAGCAAAATCAATTTATACATTTTATGAGATTTTGGCATTGGAAGAACACATTTTCTGTGAGTTATGTTACACAAATAACCCCAATAGAAGCAAGACAGAACAGAAAAAGAATTCATTAATTTATCTTTCCTTCAAATTACTGTTATTCCTCTTTTTCCTTTTGGGCTTCATCAATAATTATTTGTGATATAACAACTACACAATTTATATGAGAAGTATCAGACTGTATTATGTCAACAGTTTTTCAAATTACAAACTGGTGTACATGTAACCTTTCTTAATACTTTACTTAATGTTTAACACTTACTTGCCTGATTACATTTTCACCTAAATTCTTAATATTAAAGGGGCCTTTTCACAGATTTTGGCATATTTTGAATTTAGTCATTAAATGCTTTATATTGATAAATGTAAACATTGGATCTTCAAAGCTACAGTAAAAAATCAAGAATAAAATTTAAAAAATGAAAAAAAGTAGCCGGTACCAGGGCTCGAACCAGTGACCCCCGGAGTCCTGGAGTTAGTCTGAAGTAAAAACGCATTAGCCCTCTCGGCTATTCCGCCGGGTATACACAGTTTAAGTATTTTATACCTTATATAAGCAATCTTCATGGTTTCGTAAACCGTGAAAAGATCCCTTTAATGTTACAGAGAAGAATAAATTTTGACATAACTTCTTTTGTAAATAAAAAGGTCAACATGTGTGTGATCAGATCCAATTGCTTCACTCTCAAGAAAGGACCATTTAAAATCTATACAGCTGTAACAATATTGATGCACATTTCTAATCACTTCTTTTCAAGGCAGACAGAGACTTCACAATTAAAGCTTAAAGACCAATTAAGTTGGAAAACAAATGGGCCTCGCTCTGTGAAAGGGGAGTTTAATGCGTGTAGGTAAAGTGTCGTCCCAAATCAGGAACCACACTTTCGGCCTTAAGTGGATTTTTGCTAAGAGACTTCCTTTAAACAGAAAATACCATAAAGTGCAAAGTGCTGTCCCTGATAAGCCTGTGCAGACTGCACAGGCTAGTCTGGGACGACACTTTAGGCATGAATTAAACCCCCTTTTCACAGAGTACGGCTCAAATGCATCCAATGGAAATTCATCAAGCTATCAAATGTTGTAATGCTTTTATTTAGAGGGATAGGTAATATCAAGACCACACCATGGCAAAAAAACACATACAGAATATAGTTGAAGTCTTGAAAAAATAAATTAATGCCTTTATTTTAAGGGATAAGGGATATAAGATGTAGCCATAGTAACTAAACACTCTAGTAAGAAAGGCTTTAAATTAAATATAACTATCTAAGGGACTACAAATGCGTGAAAATACATATCTAAGTGGTAAAGGGTTAAATACATATCTAAGTGGTAAAGGGTTAAATACATATCTAAGTGGTAAAGGGTTAAATACATATCTAAGTGGTAAAGGGTTAAATACGTATCTAAGTGGTAGGTTAAATACGTATCTTAGTGGAAAAAGGTTAAAATACTCAACAACAGGTAAGAGGAATGTTTTGTATGTTGTAATTTACCTCAATATACACTTTAATGTGCTCAATATGCAAATTGCTAGAGGGCAATTGCATGTCAATATGTAATGACACAATTATATGGTAATTATTCTGCATATCGTTATTAATTAATTGTACAAACAATGACATGCTGTGTCAGAAAAGTCTGGCAACAAAAAAAAGAATGTACTGTGCATATCTACATAGAGGGCATAATTTGAACTAGAGCAATTGCGTAGGCTGGTCTGGAGCTATAATTACCCAATATTGCAAAAGTCCTATTTTCGCATTACAAGGCTCAAATAGTAAAATGCTTAAGATATAGGATAATCTACTATCTATTTTATTAAAACTTCTCATAGGCCATTTCATATTCATTATTGTTTACATGCATCATTTAATTCTTGTTAATGGATGACTCAATCGCAACAGCATTATTGGCATTAATTAGAATCTTGAGGGAGTTTACAAGTTACCGCAATTTGATTTTTTAACAACAAAGATCAAAAGAAATGATATTTCTAAATGTACATAATAAAATAAAAAGTTATTTCAGTTTATTGGTTTCCATATTGAAATTTGCATTATCTCAAAATACTGCTTGTGAATACGTAATTGAAAGATGATGGGAAAGCATGGGAAAGGTTTATAAATTGATAAATATAACTATTGGTGTGTCATGGTTCACAAACAAAATACATCCAGTGAATGCCATGAGGTTGGAAGTTATGCAAGACTGAACAAGTTTGAAAGAATTTAATCATTTACATGTGCGTTAAAGCGTTATAATGAATGAATCATGTGTGTTTGAAGTTTTATACTGACATGTTTAAAACATCCTATACCAACTCAGTAAAACCTGTATTTGCAAATTTTTATTGGCGCAGTTGTAATAACTGGTATTAATTAGCCAAGGATTCTATTTCTAAACAAGTCATTTGGCCTGGAGTCAATAAAAGAATTGGAAACTTTATTCCAGACAAACGAAGATGATAATAACAACATGATTTTATGACAATAAAATCTGACTTTACAATGAACTAAAAATCATGCCCCAACTAACATGTGTTTTGCTCCTTTTTCTGATATTTCTGCACATTTCAATCAAACTCTGACATTTAAAATGTAATTAAGAAGAACAACAAAACACACTTCATTCTTATTGCTCGTTTTTGAGAGTACTCATCTTTTCAACAGACCTAATACAGCTGCTGTTATTGGGCAATAAATAAGCGAATAAATCCTGTGCATTTCACAAAATATGCCCTTCACCTTTACAGGGGTGTGATTTAAGAATCACAACAGGGGATGAAATGCCCCCCCCCCCCCACACCTATTTACAAGGTTCAACTAAGCTCCTCATTTCTATATGGATCCATCAGAGGAAAAAACACATCCCTGTATTAAGGAGATATTGTAAGGAAAAAATCAGTGCCTACCTTTGGTTGGGCTTTTCTCGGGAAGGCCACCTTAGGGTCCACCTGCGGATAGAAGTAATACACATTCTCCATCTTGGCTTGCACACGAAATGTGTAAAAACTGGGCACAACTTCTAATATAAATTAATATTCAATAATAACGCAGCTCAAAGCCAATTTAACACCAAAGAGCAAACAAATTTGTCCGTCACAAAGCCTGACTGTTCAAACAAAACTAAATCCCGTAATTTGAACGAAAACTGAAAACTTGCACCACACGTTAAACTAGTCCTAATTAGTGATAGACAACTGAATAAACGTGAATAGACACGGTAGGAAATCTATCACTACAAAGATGTAAGATACTTTATGTATAACAACAGATCCAGACCGCAGAGGTCACCAACAGATAGAGGTTGCACCTCAGTGATTATTATATTCTATCTTGTCACTAACTGTCAACTATATGATCAAGTAGGGTCTTATGAGATCTCATGGAACTGGCTCACTTTTTTATATACCAGCTCGGACAAGACAGGTTTTATGTTAAACACCAGGCAAATATTGGCCCACCATTCAGTGGAACGTATTTAGAAAGCAACCTATAAAGCTACCTATACTTTTTCGTTTACAGAACCACGTTTGAATAGCAGCATAACAATGGGCGGTTACGCCTTCGTTGAATGTTCTCAAACCCAGCAAAGTTGGCAAATATTAGTAAATACATGAAAATCGAACTCCTCTTTGTGATGTAACTGTTACTTCTCAATATTGAATAAATAAGCAAACAAGAATATTTGAGAAAACTAAAGCACCCTTTCCTGTGACAAATTGTAAATTGAAATTGCTAATAAAGGCCAGAAAGCCTCTGACCATATTGATTCACTGGACCAGGAAACTGCTTTATTGACTTATATTAAAATCAGCGTGTACTTTCTAACCACTATCAATTACCATATACAAACTTGTCCCATAATAATGTTCACAAAGTGTCAAAATAAAGTTATTTACAACCGTAAATACTGATCTGATGGAGGGTTTCAAACATCTAATAAACTTTGCTGAACCAGTCAACAATATCATTGTAAGAAACTGGGTAAAAACTGAGAAACCCCATGGGAAAACATCTCCAAACTGTTTAGCAAACAAACACTCATTGATGGCTATCTACAATATTGAGGTGCCAAAAGCCGGTAATAACATTATGATTGTCGTAAGTCAAAGGTTATAACAAGACTTTCCACTACAAAATGACTTGTGACTTATCATGGCCATAAACATCGTAAAAATGTCTATCATGGGCAATCAGCTACGCCACAGTACATGTCCAATATTTGCAAACCAGGGTATTATTACTTGTTTTGAGGTACATTGGGTCATAAAACCACTTTTAATAGCAGACTGAAGGAAGTGAAAACAACCCTTGACATAGAAAGTGCATAAACCAGTGTTAATGTACTACAACCAAGAAAAAAACTACCCAAATGAATCATGTATAAATTGACAATTATATAAGAGAGAACTCCATTAAGTACCAAGGGAATGAGATAATTTGTAAATGCTACTTTAACAAAATGTAAACCTTTAGAAACACATGAATATAAATCGCCAAAAAGTGAACAATTTCTGCATATTGATCAGGCATGTAATACATGTATCCTGAATTATTCAACATATTTATTTCAACTAATTCAAACTAAAGCTGTACAACAAATATTACATTATGGCCAATTGAGAAAAACACCATTACATGACTGTTAGATTTAACAATACAAATCCCCCACAAATGAAATTCTTCAGATGTTTGTTGTACACAGCACCTTCACTATTGTCATGACCATAACACTTTATTACAAGGGAATGTACACATTAAAGAGTGACAAGTTGCATCAATCTAAGAAAAGGGCCAGCTTAAGGGGTCAATATTTACCTGTTTGCCATCCAGTATATGGGGTCCATTCTCTAGACATTTGTCAACACTGTCAGGGTTCTTGTATGTGACAAAACCGAAACCCCTGAAATGGTAAGTGAAACAACATTAGCTCCAATCCCTTGTAAGGGTAAGAGAAAAAAACTTAGCTCCTATCATCTGAAATTGGAAGCAAAACAAACAAAACTCCAATCCTTGAAATTGGAAGCGAAACAAACTAAACTCCAATCCCTTGAAATGGGAAGCGAAACAAACTAAACTCCAATCCCTTAAATAGGGAAGCAAAACAAACTTAGCTCCAATCCCTTGTTATGGTAAGAGAAAGAAACTTATCTCCAATCCCTTGATATGGTAAGAGAAAGAAACTTAGATCCAATCCCTTGATATGGGAAATGAAACAAACTTTGCTTCATAGCTTTTGCATGGTTGTTATTTTAAAGGAAAATATTTTTGGGTAGCCTTAACATACGCATATAATAGGCACATAATTGAAAATTGTAAAAAGTAAAATGGTTAACAAAAGAACATTTATAATAGTCAGAGAATCTGGCGTTGTGTAATTATTATTACATGTTTTTCTTGTGTATTTAACTTTTATACAAGAATGTGAATCGCATTTTTGTATTATTATTAAAAATTAATGGTTATTCATTTTTGAAGCACACATTTACTTAGATTGTAAACGTAAAAGTATTAATTTAAGTTAAGTTTTATTTCTACATGTACATGTGTAGATCAGACATTCTTACACTCAAAGGATGTCACTTACGAAGTTATATTTTTACAGATAAGCCAACTGATTCTGCAGTTTGCTTTTTTTAAGTAAAATGGTCAAAATATCATAATGTTTTAAGATCTGAGTTCAAAATCAAGAGTTTCTTATATGATTTACTTTAAGATGAAGATAAAATTGAATTTGAATACATTTAATATAAATCCTTGAACAATAGTATTTTGTTGTTGACAAATCAAAGTTCAACATGAATTGTGAAAAACTAAGGAAGGTAAATTTAAACTTGGCCGTAAAGAAAACATGAATACTTATCATGTCAATCAGTGACGCAAAAAACATTTGAGATGCGCTCTTTGACAAGGGAGTTTAATTCATATGCGCAAAGTGTTGTCTGCACAGGCTATCCAGAGACGACACTTTCTGGTATTATATTTTTCGCTGAAAGAAAGCATATTCCTACCATAAATCCTGTTTAGGCGGAAAGTGTCATCCCTGATTAGCGTGTGCAGACTGCACAGGCTAATCTCGGACAACACTTTACACACATGCATTAAACCCCATTTTTTTAAAGCTAGACCCATTTAAATTCATGACACAAAAGAAAACACCCTTTCTCGACTTGATTCTATATAAGTTTTAATTGACTCAATTAAAATATCCTATACAAGACGTGGTATTCAATAAAGCTATTTGGGTTCTTAAGTTGAATACTCTTCAAAATTTAAATGTTTAATAAACGCCATAGTTCAATGAAGGAGAATTTCTACCTTGAATATTTTTATCTTATCATCGGTATTTGCACACGGCTAATGAGAACAGAACTTTGTTTACACAGGGCATTGTGAGTGAAATTAAGCATTTAGAAGGCAGGATTTATGCGTACATTTTCGGATAAGATCAATTTTCACTTTTGAGAAATCAGGTTTCGGGGACATAACTCTTGCTGGTTGCATGACAGAGTTAATACAGCATCTATGTGCAAAAAAAATAACTGTGGGACGACACCTGTACAAATTTAATTCTAGTTTTTAGGGTGAACAAAAATGCTTGTTTCTATATTTAGTATATTTACTGACCCAGAATAAGAACTATTGGAACAATTTTAAATATATTGAGCCAAGTTTTCGTTTTTAAGGTAGATATCAATTGCATTTTTTCAGTCATTTTAATTATACATATAATTTTACGTGCTTCAGAAAAACAGCTAAAATATAGACTTTTTAAATTAAATTGAATTATGCCATGTGTAAACAACAAATAACAAGAGATGTGTTTTTCAGAAACACAATGCCTCCTATTGCGCCACTTTGAAATAAAATGTCAATATATCATTAGGCAGGTTTAGAGATTATCTCCCTTTAAAAGCTTATTACTTCCCTTGGATTGCATTTTTTGACTTTTGACAATGAAGGATGACCTTCACCTTTCACCAATCAAAATGTGCAGCTTCGTGAGATACACATGCATGCCAAATATCAAGTTGCTATCTTCAATATTGCAAACGTTATGGCAAATGTTAAAGTTTTAGGACGGACGGACAGACGGACAGACTGACTGACAGTTCAACTGCTATATGCCACCCTTCCGGGGGCATAAAAAGAACACTATATATTATTAATATCAATATATTATAAATATCAGTAATTTGAACATTCATTTATACCTTGAAATCTTATAATCAAATCTTATACAAACTTGTTTATAAATGACACTTCGTTTTATTCACAAAGTAACAAATCGTACCAGCCAGAAAGTCTGTGTTATAATACAATATTTTTATTTTTGTAGCAATTTTTAGATATTTTTTTTCGAGAATATGTAGATGTACCCCTCAGGAGATGAGCCCTTTACACATGAACTGGAATTTCGACCAAAAATGATAAGCCTGTGGGATCTGCTCATGCCAAGACTTTTTTCTTGATTTGGAGAAAGGGTCTGGCCTTCCATTTTTGGGAAAATATTACAAACAAAACCAAAAAGGGGGGAGAAACTTCCCAAAGTAAGCGTAAACATTGTTGAATTTTGCATCATTTTAACAAATCTCTTATAGGAAAGTCCCTTTCTAAAGAAGGAAAAAAAAATGCTGCATGCTTATCTGGGACGGCACTTTATGTACATGCATAAAACCCCCCTTTCCCAGAACATGGCTCATTTACTGATTCCATGAAAATTTATGTTGACTTTTCTGAAATAGTCTGATACTCAGCCTAAAAAAAAACTCCAACAAGTCAATAACATTTTCTGTCAATCCTATAAATCATCATCAAATCATCAGGTTCTAGAGCATCATTCAAATAGCCTGTTAGAAAAAGAACAACTCTTAAACAAATGTCAGCAAGAATGAAAAAGGCCCAATTTTGTTGGAGTAGATAAGATTACCATGTGTGCACAAATCAGGTAGGGCTGTTCTGGCGATGGTGGAATGTTGTAGTGGCAACTGTGAGCTTACTCACTCTGTCAATACCTCTGCCACTTGAAATTAAACTCTTTTCAACAGAATCTTTTTATATGCCATGATCCAGTTTTCCTTTAGTTTAGATTCTTTATGTTGATTTTTGCATGTACTTATTAGAAAAGTGTGCAATGCTTGAATGAAATGCTTATCTTACGCCTGTAAAGAAAAAGCTACAGGTCAACATTTTTTTGTTCCAAATTAGAAAAGTTTACACTGAAAACTAAAAAAAAGTTATGACTTTGGTATAATGTCTCCCAATATTTACTTTTTTCTGTTGTTTGTAGTGATTTTTTTCCGCTTCATATTTAACAGCCTATGCTTTTTTAATAGGGAAAAAAGCGGGATAGACCAAGCAATTTTTGGGAAAAATTAAACATTCTTAATATAAATATAAATAACAGTATACCAATTGTTTATATGTGCATGTTAAACTGCTTTCTTAAATTAATATTATGAAGTGCTAGTATAGTAAACTCAATAAACCAATTATTGAGTTATTGGAAAAGTTTGGCATATTTTTTGGTAATTTTTTGTCAGATTTGTGGAGAAAATGTTCCTTTTTTTTATTGGGAAACAGCCTGTCTTACTTAAATCTGCAAATAAGAAACAGTCTGTTAGAGGCTGTAATTTTGTACAAAAAAACACTGGTTTGTGTTTATAATACAAATTGGATAATTGCTTAATCAAGAGAATAATTTATAAATGCAGACTCAAAATGTTTTCAAACCACCAGATCAGGAATAAGTTAATATTTACAAAAGTAATGAGCAAATATTGAATATGCTGTTTGCAGTCAACTAATAGCAATATATAAAATGCCTTACATTTTCAGAGACAGGAAACCATCAAATCAAGTTCAAAAGATTCTCAATTCAAGTTCAGAATATTTTCTCTATTGAAGCACAAGAGACATTCAAAAATGAAAACAAGACATTCCTATTCAAGAACAAGAGATATTCAAGCACAGGTGAAATTTCTATTCAACAACATGAGATATTCAAGCACAGGAGAAATCTCTATGTAAGAATCAGATACATTTCTATTCAAGTATCAGAGAAATCTCCATTCATGTTCAAAGGAAATATAAGTATTTCAAATCTCTGAGAAATTTCTAGTGAGGAAAAAAATCTACCATGAAGTTTCTTCCAAAATATATTTACTAGAACCAAATGTATTTGCAAGAAACTGTGAATACATTATATTTCTGCTAGATTCATTTACACCACTCAACCTAAAGTCACATTCAATGCACAATGCATATTCATTACAACATGTTTGTTTTTTAACTTCTGAACCTTTGAACTGTGACCAAGTAATTATATTATTTCTCCAGATGCTGATTTCATCAGGTTTTATGTTGTGACAATCACAAAACATATGCAATTCAAATGTCAAAATTATTTGATGGATACAAATTTGAGCATTTACCTTAGGAAACATAAGTTTCACTAAAAGAGAATCACTGCCAGAGTTCTTAAACGAAACAGTTAATTTTCCAAAAAAAATAATTCTGGTTTGAATTGAGTATTAACAAGAGCACCGCATACGGGTGCCAACCCTCGGCTTCGGATGCAGTATTGAATAAATGAAAGCTTGTCAAATTTTTTCAAAAATTTTAGAGGTCACAGTGGACTTGACCTTTGACCTAGTGACCCAAAAATGGATGTGGCGTGTAAAACTCATCAAGGTGCAGTAAAGTTTCAATGTTGTAGGTGAAAGCACTTTCATTTAAGAACCAATGTTCAAAAGCTTAACAAAATGTTAAGGTTTTAGGACGGCGGACGACACGACAAGCTGGCTATGTCAATACCTTGGGTTTTCTCAGAAAACAGCGGAGCTAAAAATGAATTTCAACACATTTCTTACAATTGGGGCCAAAAAGGACCAGTTGGCATTTTGCTCTAACTCTGTTTAGCTGTTATGAAAGGCCGACACTGTTACAATTTGATTTCAAACAGTGTTGCACATAATAAAATGACCAGAATCAATTACATTTTCAGTTCAAACTGTCCTAGATTAAATATTTACAGAAAAATTTTGCAACAGAGAAAGACAGGTTACATTAAGTGGTTATGATCATGTGAAATGGCAATGCTGTCTCAAACCATTGCACGCTATACATAGCAAAAAACTGCTGGGTAACCTTGACCTAAGGCCGACACTAAATTTCACAAAGTTTGACTCATTGAAACCCCAGCATACAATCTCCAATCTGTGTAATTGAACACCAGAATTTCAACAGCCAGCCCAGATAGAGCGGCCTGGACTCCCCCCAATTAACACCCAAGTTTTCAAGTGCATAGTCCCCCAGTCAAATCTACTGATGCGCTACACTGCATTTTACCAGGGTTAATTCTGAAGTCGTGTTTTTGTGGCTGTTTTTGTGGCCACCCGATTGCCTGAGACTAACAAACATCAAAGCAGAGCTGGGCTAAATATATAGGCCATGCTCTGTGGAAATGGTTTTTTAATGTGGGATGACACTTTCCGTCTAAACTAGATTTTTGCTTAGAAAAATATCATAAAAAAGGTAAGTTTCGTCCCTGATTAGCCTGTGCAGACTGCAAAAGCTGATCTGGAGCAACACATTATGCTCATGCATTAAACATCCTTTTCACAAAGAGACAATCATATGATGAAGATCTCAGGTCGCTGCACATCCATAATAGATAATATGCTGTGACTTGATATTGGGACTCAAATAGCCTTTGTGACATCTCTGTCACAGTTCAACACAGAATGCACTGGGAACACTGGAAATACTAGTAGAGCATTGAGATGTATTTTTCTGTATTCAATGCAATGCTTCCAGTAGGACGCTAGGGAATAGGACAATTACTGTATTGATAAATGAAATTGATACAAACTTTGCACGAGTAGTTGTTATGCATGTTGCGATCTAAGCTAATGCCAAAATCTAGAGATTTGAAATACAATTACAAATACAATTTATCATAATTATCCTACTCCTTGTTTTCTATGTTATAAAAACAAGAAGATTACCTTTTTCTTTAACATGTGTAATATAGCTTTTTGAGAGTTAGTAAAAAAATTAATGCACCAATTGGAAGAATTCATGACGAAAAATGTCCCAATTTCTGGGTTTTCATGCTAATTTTTCCCAATTTGGCTGGTACTGGTACTTTTCCCAATCGGCCAAAACAATTGCTTCCTCATGTCAGATCCAGGTTATTGCTGTTCATGTCAGATCCAGGTTATTGCTGTTCATGTCAGATCCAGGTTATTGTTGTTTAAGTTGCTGTTGTTTGTTTTACTAGTATAAATGCAGTTGAATATCAGTAATGGTTGGGTAAATTGTTCAGTGTTGATTACATGGACAATTCTATTCAAGATAATTGTTAACAATTTTAAATTATCATATGCATTTTGCATATATATCTCCTTATTCTACTTCTATTAAATCACTTTTAATGTTAACATTTTATTTGGCCCTGTAAATTAAGCTACATTTACTTCTGGAATGGGGATAGTTAAGGTAAACACTGTCTTATTAACTTTTAAACCAAACAAGAAGCCAATTTTCCTATAGTGTTATTATACAATAAATATGATGGGTGTGTTCATATGTATGCAAATTAAGTAAATAACATAAATAATAAGTAATGAAATTATTTTGTGTATGTGTTCAATCCTTTTTATGTGTATATATAGGGAGTATCATTATGTTTAACAATTTGAGTGCACAAATTCACGCATGAAAATAATTTTGTTAATAAGCTCCAACGCACATGTCGATAGATAACATAGAAATCAAATTTCTCAATGACAGTTTAACATTTCCTCTCAGCTTAAAACAGGCTTCACTACATGAAATACCAATTTGGCGATATTAAGATATACAATTCAAGCTGCATATATATTTACATACAAATATGACAAGTCACTGATGTTATCTAGAGTTTAAGTGACCCCAATGTCTTCACTTCTATTGATTACTGGTGCAACACAAAAACACAGAAAATGTCAGCAGAGATGGTCTGCTCAGGCTGAAGCATGCAATTTAGACTGTTTTGAGGAGAATTGAAATCTCCTGGGGCTAAATCTAGGTTTAAGCTGAGGAAATGATTGGCTTCGATGTTGAAGTGTAGACCTGGGAGTGATCTTGGTGTGCAAACCAGGGGTGGTGTTCTCAATCATTATAAGAAATAACACATAGAAGTGTAGATCTGTAGCTTTACTTCTTAGTTTGAGTATTAATGTTCTGAGATTGAATCTTTGAATCTTGTTTGAGAAATTTGGTCAAATAGCACCATGAAGCATATTACTATCTTTTCATTTAATTAATTGGAAAATTTTCATTTATTTTAGATACATACAATTTAATTTATAGATATGCATTATGCAAATTATTAGGTTTAATTTAAAAAGGCACTTTATTGTCAACTTAACCCATTTATGCCTAGGGGACTCTCCCATCCTTCTAAATTGGATCAATATATTTCCAAAATTAGGGATGTCAAGTATATTTATTTCTATATTTAGAACATTTCATAAAGAAATTCCTTTAAGCAAACAGCGCAGACCCAGATGAGATGCCGCATTATGCGGCGTCTCATCTGGGTCTACGCTGTTTGCAATGTCCTTTTTTCAGGACGCTAGGCATTAATGGGTTAATTAAATAAATTTCCTATGTTTAATGAATCATTTAATTTTCCTATTATTTCACGACGTTTTTTTTTAAGAATTGTATTAGTGTTTTTTTAAGTATCATATAATAAGTTTTTCTTAAAGGATCATAAAATATCTTAGAAACCAATGCTGGGCTTCAAAATTTATATGTTAACCAGGGCAGTGAAGATAAAGCTACTAAGTTAGGATGGAGAATGTAAAAAGTGTCAAGGCCCTGGGCCTAGTTTATGACTTTCAAACTGGTCAGATAAGGCTGGCCATTCATCCAGATTTATTGGGGTATAAGGGCTATCATTACAGTTGTTTTATGACTCCAGCCTTTTATTGCGATTTTACCATGTCCATTGAAGTGTAAACATGTTGTATAATATTCCTTAGTCAGTGAGAGCATAATTTACTACTGGTTTGGAAAAAAATAATATAGTTTTGAGTGATTGTTGTTATGTTATACGTTGAACTTGAAATCTTGTTCGAACTTTTTAGTATTATTTGTTTTAAATGCGGTACTACTGATGTTGAAATTACTACTTTATACAACTTTGAACATTGTCTAAATCTACGTTCTATTACTAAGAATCTATCTATGGAAGCTACATGTTCTAGTCTAAACTTACGTGACCACTTAGAATATGATTACTTTAATCAGCTGACATACATCCATTGTGCAATGAGAATAATCCTCATAAATATACTGGACACATTTATATTTTATTTTAAATGCAACACACCTCGATCGTTTTGTCGTGGGATCCTTCATAACCATGGACTCTTTAATTTCACCATAGTTCCCAAAATGCTCCTTCAGTTTTTCTGTAAAATATGAATACCGCGAAAATTAGAGCAGACAACAATTTTACGGTAATATGAAAACAACGATAACAATCGAGTTACTCGAACGCGCCTGAGGTTATGGGTAATTAACGCATGTAAACAATACATGTACACACTAACCATTAAGCGGTATTTCATGTTAAAATAAAAATGACAATCTACCTGCTGTGGTCTGCCAACTAAGTCCGCCAATAAACATCTTCCTGCAAATCGAAAACAAAACAGACTAAGTAAACAACGAATATTTTGAGTACCCGATCCGTTGACCTAAATGTCACCCAGTCGGCGTCGTGAAACTTCAAAGAAAAAAATCAATTTAAAATTAATTAAACTTCACAACTTACCCTGGATCGTTGGGAATTTCATCCGTTCCGTTAATTGGTGAAGTTGGTCCATTTGACTCCATTCTCATAATGTTAAGATTCTACACTACCTAACTACACAGCACAAATGAAAGCTTACACACGTGGGTATAACTACTAGAATATAAACCTTCTATCGCTTTTTCGTGGGTGGGCAGGTGGAGGGGAACGCTTAGGCGCGAACTAGGCATGATTGACAGGTAGCGGCCTCTTCTGATTGGTCCGCGTGCACGTTGCTCGGCAACTGATAACGGGATTTATTGACGTCACTGGATGAAATAAGCATAAGATATGAAGAAATTAGCATATCAAAGACACGCCTTTTATCTATGTTGATGAGCATACAAAATGTAAACGCCCCGTTTGAGCAAAAAAGCAAAAGCTGCATTCTTTGATATAGTTCTTGCTACCATAACTTTAAATGTCGCTTTTTATGATTTTTGACTTTATGGTATGTCAATAATATATATAGACTGTACGCTGAAGTTTCTTTAGCTACCTTTGATATAGATATAAATCCAATATCCCTTATTCGCCTGTATTGAAAGTTTTAGTATATTTTACATATTGATATGTAATGATCACCGTGATTAAACCACACAGGCATTGAATTGTAATGGTATTAAACGTATTTAATTGATGAATTGTCATGATAAAAATGTAATATTTAACAGACACTTTTATAAAAGAAAAATTAATTTAATACATGGCATTTGTTTTAACATAGTCAGAAAACACCCGTAGATTGTTTCACAGCATTGTGCGCTCTGTTAACTAAAGTCGTCTTTTATACAAAGGGAATTAACTCGAATAAGAATTTTTTAGTCTGCTTACACTGGGGAAAACTGATGTATCGTCGATTATGTTTGGTTCTTCGAAGATTACAAGTTGTGCTAGAAGTATCTTCATAAACTAAATTTATTTTCATTAAACAAGTTAAATCATCAACACCCGCGCCTGCTAAATGCTGCAGGTTACACTTTTACTGACAGCTTTCATTAAGTTTCCATTACTGTGAACAAAATATGATTCGCATGACATATCGACGACAACATTACAATTATTACAAATTAAATATTTAAGTCACAATGCAATAAAACACCCGAGCGTGTCTTTGTAACTCATTCTATATGCATGAAAAAATGCAATAATGTTATTGCTACAATATTGAGAATACAATTAATTAACCGTTACCCAATTACGTATTATTATAACACTAGCAAATGTATAAGACAAATGAGCTTTACTGATGTAAAGTTATATACGTTTATTTTTTTACACGTGTATTTTCTCTTACAATATGGACGTCTGTAAGTCCACGTGACATACATGTTTACTTGCAACAAACAGCGAAAAACGTTGTGTTAATTTTAATGATGTTTTGTTTTTAAATTGTGAATAGGATTAACATACTGTTCTGTTCTGTTAATTAAATAAAGGATTAATAAAATAACAAAAACAAGTTTCTTTAAATCAAATTATGCATGGCAAAAAAAGTCCTTTTAGCAAGGGAGTTGATAAATGTAACTTTGTTTTCACGTAACTCTTTTTTGTGAAATAGTTGTGTGCATTTAAACGTGTTGGTTTTCTTATTTGTTACGTATATTTTGTTCTTACTTTTGTGAGTGAGCATTGACCGGTGCCTCGTTATTATGGATAAGATGCTGGGGCGGATCCAGGATTTCTGGTTGGGGGGGGGGGGGATATTGAACAATTTGCTGGGGGTCCAGGGGGGCGCTAGGGCATCGGGTGGGTGCAAGGCTAAGCCCTGCTAGGGGGTCCAGGGTGGCGAAGCACCCCGTAAGCTCCACGATTTTAGTGATTTTAAAGGCTTTGACAAACACTTCTCGAGCATGTCACGCCTTATATACTTTCATCAAAGTACCTTCTTATAATGCCAAAAAAGTGCATAGTTTATCGTTTAGGGGGTCCAGGGGGCGAAGCCTCCCGGAAGCTCCACGATTTTAGTGATTTTGAAGGCTTTGACAACCACTTCTCGAGCATGTCACGCCTTATATACTTTTATCAAATAACCTTCTTATAATGCCAAAACAGTGCATAGTTGATAGTTTTGGGGGTCCAGGAGGACGAAGCCCCCCCCCCCCGGAAGCTCCACGATTTTAGTGATTTTGAAGGCTTTGACAAGTTGAAATAGGTGATTTAGATCTAGTTAAGTGTGAAACATCATATGAATTGACTTTACTTTGGCGATTTTAGGGGGGGGGGGGCATACGCCGCGTCAGCCCCCCCCCCCCCTGGATCCGCCTAAGCAGATCAACAATTTAAAAAAACACACGATTTCGGTTCTCAAATGAACAAATAAATGGCGCAATCCTCGTAGAGGTGTTGGTTTGGTCTTAGTTTTGGGGGTTTTCTCAAATAAACAACGGGGGCAGATAACGTCTGCGTAACGTCACGTCTGCAATTTGTTATTTAACTCGAGCTAAGACACATTTTACGTTGATGGATTTTTTCACAGAAAAAAAATTCACCACGTTTTGTAGCATACAATTTGAGCCGCGCTCTGTGAAAAGAGGGTTTAATGCATGTGCGTAAAATGTCGTCTCAGGTGAGCCTGTGCAGTTCGCAAAGGATAATCAGGGACGACACTTTCCGACTTAAATGGATTTTTGCTAAGAATAGACTGTCTTTTAACGAAAAATATCATACAAGCGGATAGTGTCGTCCCTGATTAGCCAGTGCAGACTACAGAAGCTAATCTGAGACAGCTCTTCGCGCACACGCATTAAACCCCCTTTTCACAGAGCACGGTCCAATTGTTTGTCATATGTGGTGTATGCGATGCCCATTTACGAATGATCGTAAAGCACACAACTAATACAAACAATTGTACGTGAAAAAGTAATTAATGTCATGTTTATTAAATTCACTTCCATGCTATAAAGGACTGTTCTATCTGTAGACAAAATTAAAGACCCTGCCAACTCAAAACATTTTTCAACGCGTGATTAAATGACATCAGTCCACATAACGGTTGGAAACGATTTCTGCAACAAAAATCATTTACAGTAACGTATGAACTGAGATTTTCCGTTTCCGAGACACATCAATTGTAATGTACACACCGAAAGTGCTACATCTGTGTTCATATTATGGTATTATTTTATACTGCTTTAGAATGGCGAAAATGCGCTATACATTATGAAAAAAAACGTATACAAATGGGTGTGTTAGTAGTGTTGAACCATCTGAAATGTAAAATATAAAAATACGCAGCTAGCAATCAAAGGTACCACACATAAATCATGTTTCAGTTAATGAAAATTCTAATTAAGTTCTCATATGCCTTATATGGAACTTAACTAATGCCCATTTATAGATTCACAACGTTTCACTGTTATGCACATAAAAACTCGCATTTTGTAAAATCTGTTAGTTAAAATGACTATTATTGAGGTCATTTTTGTTAGTAGCTAATGTAAACTAGCGGAAAATGCGTCACTGAGTTCCAAATAGCAGCTACTTATTTGATATGTTATTTATCTATAGACACGTGTTCACGTGCTCCTGATCGTTTACCACAGTGCTCCGTTCATGACATCGTATGTCTTCAGTGCACATGTGAGCCCTCGTATGTAACATGGCGTGGAGCGCGTGACATCCCCGGGGCTCTCTGGATATGCGGCCTAAGCCCACATAAAGCCCGCGAGATAAGAGGAAGCCCGCAGCGCTTGATCAAGAGAGAATTGTGCTAATATAGGATCCCCGGATCACGGGTATTGCGAAATAGTCCTCGATATTGTTAATATTGAATTTATGTGAAAACATTTGGCAAAGTGATAACCTTTAAAGAGTTGTTTTATATATAGATCACTGTTTCTTAATTTCCAAATTTAACTAAGAATGTGCATATACAATCCTTACAGCAGTATATTAAGTTTCAGTAAATCAAGTTGTCTTTTTCAGTTTCTTGTTAATCTTGTCGCACATGAATAAAATTGAGAAGTTTCACTAAGATCTGCTGTTCATGTGCTCGAACATGTCTGACCAGATAGAATACATTTGATTGGTATGAACAAATAGCTGTCCGGATTGTTGAATGACCTGATACCCCGCCACCATAATCAGACAAACACAGTTTTACATCGAAATAAGTTTTCAGCAGGAAGCTATGTAGTAGAGGGCCCAGGTAAATCAGACGTCTCATTAATATATAGCCCAATAAATTAGAAAAATGTTCACTCCGATAATAGTTCATAGCACATAAGATAACGCAAACCAATTATCAATCCTTTAATGAAGCAACCGAAAAGTGCAATACATACATGATGAACCCCCCTCGCTATTTGGACAAGAAGCGACCATTGTTTCGAAATTTACTGCTTTGCTCAATTTTCTGCACCTTAGGAAATAATACCAAACACTGTATTGACCTACGAAATCCACCAAAGAATGCGCGATTGTTTCATACTGAAAGTTTTTGTCAGTTATGTTTATTTAAAAAATTAGACCAAACCTTTTATCTCTTGTTAATGTCTTATCTGCCCGGCAACCTGTGGTCGTTGTTAAGTCGGCTGAAAGTAATAAAAGGTTAAGATAGGTTATCGAATATTCAAAGATTGATTTATCAGACGAAATCAATATAGAATTAAGCGACCGATTATTGTTAAGTCCCCTGACTCCTCATAGATAATGCCCTAATACAGTTCAGAGGCCAACGCAATGCCATATCCGTAACCAAATTGACTGCGCACAATACGTCAGAACCTTGAAAAGTGAAATCGTTATCGTCCCGGTAGTTCTAGTTTAGACTTGTGCTCGAAAAGATTTAGAGGGTACCAAAGTGTTTTTCAGAAGGCTCGACTTTTGCACGAAACTATTTATAGTGTACCCACGTGTTTCAGAGAGATCCGGAAGTATCAAGGTCCCAAAATAAACCTGCACAATAACATTACCCTCGTCAAAACGAGCGCTGACCAAAAAGTACTGTTTTCGATAAAATAAAACATTTCCCAATATGCATGCATGATTGGTCGATTGTATATTCATACTAGTTATAAAACCATTACATCGCATTAATATCAATACAGTTCGTTTTGTGTGTGTGTGTGTGTGTGTGTGTGTGTAAGCATAGCAAAGCTGTCACGTTGCTTTATTAAAACTTTGAACAGTATAAATAATATTGATTGAAACTTTGTGTCAGAAAACATGGATACAACAGTCACAAAAGACAGTTGAAAGTTATAATGACCCTGACACAAAACGATCATGTACATATACGTGAAAATATGTTTTAAAGCAGACAAATAATATCCGGCACTCGTGTATGCATGGCCATTACATAAAACAGACACAGAATCGCACACATCTAGACACTAAACAGACGATACATAGATAATTATTTTGCCCATGTGACGTCATTGACGGAAGCCCAGTATATACAAGCCGTCACGGATAACGGGCACGTTGTCTGTATCACAAGAAACGTAGGAAGTGCTCTGCCATTTCTCTCGCGCAATGTTTCACAGGTAGGAGAAGAAAAGGAACTATATACAGAGGGAAACGTCAGTGTTAGTTGGCCTGCAGCTGATCAAATAAAACACCGTGTAATTGTTTTGTTGGTTCAGTTAAATGAACATAACAGTGGAACGTCGTGCATTTCACCACCGGATGAAGTGCTCGAATTTCCGGAAACCGAAAATTATTCCAGAATAGATTAAACTATTCCAGAATAGATATAAAGAATTTGAAATGCGGACGTACATGTTCGACGAACAAAAGTGCCGGGGTCTGTCGAGGACGAACACAGTGCTTGAATTCCAACATTCATTTACGTGTGTACATTTAATAATGATTGATACTACAGACATAATTCAAAGAGAGTCTTAACTGCAGCGCGAGAGACGTGGGGTTGACATGTTTGCGATGACGTTTACACATTTGCTTTTATAGCACCATGGCACCGGCCCCTGGGCAACTTTCTAAGATGCTGTGGCAATCTCGTGCGTACAGTGGGTGATCTCTGCAATGTCGTTGTGGCGTGTTGGTGGGTTTTAACGGATACAGCACATCACCATGCCAAGACGACAAACGTATTCGCCAACACGAAACTAATGACATTTATCGTTCTTTTGTGTCCACGTGTTGGCGACGCTTTTCCTACCAGAACGACAAACCAGATACGTTTGTGCCCGCCATAACAACGACACGACAAATACATTTCTCATGTTTTCGCCCATTTTTTGGCGTATTGGCGCGCCTGATTTGCTTCTCTGGCCGGTTCGAAAGTCGCGAATACGCAGATACGAGAAAAAAATTGTCGGTATTTCGTTTTTGGCGTGTTGGAGGGTTTAAAGCGCGCTAAAACGAAAACACGACAGAGCGAACGATATTCACGCAGATACAATTTACACTTTTTTATTATTTTGTATTCACATGTTGGCGACTTTTGATCCCGCGAACGCCCGGGTACGCAAGAACGACACATATACCGACCTGAACGTACATTTGTGGATCTCTGTTGGTGTGTTTGCGACTTTTACTAAGCATGCGCAGACTTAAACACTTAATGGTTGAATGGCTTGTTTGGTTGTTTACTTTCAGAGTTTTAAAAATATTATGTCCAAAGTAGTCGCCGTAAGGTCGTCATCTTGGTCGTTCTTAGCGTTCGGTCGCCGTCGAGTTGCGTCTTCAATATGATTCCACGGCTCAATGGACCATCGTAAGAACGCAGCAATCGTGATACATCGACTATCTACGGAATAAATCGACTGCTGATCCAGAGTTAGAACGAGGTACGAACGCCAGTCCGGTGCGAGAGAGGTATGTGAACGGTGCCACAGCTACTTACCAACGGGAGATCGAGCCAGAGTGAGACCAGGAGGAAAATACCTGTTGTTAGTGTACTGGTAAAACCGAATACACCGTTTTTGCAAGACTGTTATAACGATTATGAAATAACTAAAAACTTACAGATAATGATGCGCCCAGCATACGGGTTGATATTAATAGTGTAAGTTATAAACTGTTAGTTCACTCGTAAAGTGCGTTGGGAAGCATATAATCTAACATTCTAATTGTGGCGAAAGCAAAATTTACAACGAGCAATTAATCTAGATTTTCATATTCGTAGACGTACGCATTAAATGGAGCTCAAAGAAAGATAACGAAGCAAACATTTATGAGCGAATCAAAACGTATAACGAAGTGTTCAATCAATACATGTACCCGCATGATCAAAGCCGAATGGAGGCCAATTAAACATCAATTAATTAACTTGTTATTTGATTATAGCTAAGGGCTTATACGTGGCCTCAAAGCTTTCCCAGTCGACTGACATGTGCCCGGTTTCTCGTATTTTAAACATCAGACAGGAAGTAGTTAACGGTCATAGTTAAACAATAAATTGATAAATCACGATTTTTATTGACTTTTCATCTTCTCTTCTTAAAGTCTACCCGTCTATGGAGAGTGAGGCAAACATTAGTATGTCAATGAATATGGGACAACAATTGAGTCTTGTTCTGAGAAAACTGGGCTTAATGCATGTGCGTAGAGTGTCGTCCCAGATAAGCCTGTGCAATCCGCACAGGCTAATCAGGGACGACACTTTCCGCTTTTTGACATTTTTCGATTAAATGAAATCTCTTCTTAGCAAAAATCCAATTTAGGCGTAAAGTGTCGTCCCAGATTAGCCTGTGCGGACTGCACAGGCTAATCTGGGACGACACTTTGCGCTCATGCATTATGCCCAGTTTTCTCAGAACGCGACTCAATTAATACGCGGTCTGGGACACGGGGCATAATGCGTGTGCGTACAGTGTCGTTAAAGATTAGCCTGTGCACTCATCTAATCAGCTACTACACTCAACGCCTATGGTGGATTTTATGGTGGATCTCCGTAGTCCATGGTCACGTGACTTGTACGGACCTGGATATTTCATGGTCACGTTAATTAAACGGATCTCCGTATTCCAAGGTCACTTGACTTGTACGGATCTCCGTATTCCATGGTCAAGTTACTTCTACGGATCTCCGTATTCCATGGTCACGTTACTTCTACGGATCTCCGTAGTCCATGGTCACGTGATTTGTACGGACCTCGGTATTTCCTGGTCACGTGACTTGTACGGATCTCCGTATTCCAAGGTCACGTGACTTGTACGGATCTCCTTATTCCATGGTCACGTTACTTCTACGGATCTCCGTTTTCCATGGTCACGTGACTTGTTCAGACCCCCGTTTTCCTATTTACGCGACTCTTCATTTTCCAGCGATAATGGAAACGCCATTTCTCATCTATGATTTGTGATCTTCAGGCGTGAATATATAGCCTGAGAGATTTCTCATTTATTTGCCAAACAAATCAAGATGTGTGTATGTGATTACATGTCTCGTTTTTGACTGGCAAGAATCGTGGTTTCGTTCTCATAAGAGCTGCGCATATATCTTGTTTTGTTACTAGGCGTCTATTGGTTATTAAAAGCAACGGTTTGATTTTTTGGAAACAATTTATCTCCGCTGTCTGTTTTCTTAGCGGGATGCAATCAGAGGAGTTGCGAAAGCAGGATGACCTTGATACTTTTTTTCCATTGATCTTGAAGTGAGTTATGTATCAAGTTGACAGTGAAGCTATGAATTATATCTTGTCCCGACCACATAAAACCACACACTGACATAGCTGACACCGGCCTTAGAGTGACACCGGCCTAAGAGAAAGGCCCGTTTTGTGAAGACTGGGCTTAATGCATGTGCGTAAAGTATCGACTTACATACGTCCATGAAGTCCGCACAGGCTACTCTGGGACGACACTTTCAGCTTTAATTGACTTTTTGTGGCAAAGAAGTCTCATTTGAACGTAAAACCATTATTGGCAAAAGGTGACGTTCCTAATTAGCCTGTGCGGATTGCACAGGCCAATTCAGGACGACGCTTTACGCACATGTAATGGGGTCAGTCTGCCAAAGCGAGGCTCATATCAAACATAATAATAGCTCACGTTTCAAGCAAATAACTCATGGTTTCTCGACTGACATATACATGTACATGTATCAACAAATTTAAATTTGCATACAGGCAATTTCATTTTAATTGAATGTAATGGATAGAAAGCCAGACACTTAAAGTTAATCCTAGGCGTGGAAAGCTTTGATTTCCCAAGAGAATGTGCAGGAAAATACAAATATATTATTCCCGACCATCCACATGAGACATTTCAGGAAACGAAAACGTTTTATAGTTTAATAGGTTTAAATTCGAAAATAAAATGGAAACATATCAAGATTATTATGGCGTCCTTGGAATGGAGGATTTTAAAATCAACACATAATACACGCATACACATAGCAATACCATAAGTTCAAAACATACTACATACATACATAAGTTTTTATAAGTTTTTATCTACTGTATTTATAATATAAGGGTGAGAACGCTCTTGTTGATTATTGGATGACCCTTATCAATGGTAATTTACTGACAGACTCCTCTCTATCTAATTTCATTAAGTTACAATGTTAAATTATGTATTACTTTTACAATAGTATCTTGTGCAATTTTATTGTATATAAATTGATACTATACTTTGTTTTAATTATTAAAATGTTTTAACTCTGTGTAGATAATCATTGTTAACCTGTTCACTCGTTATCTGATAATGGGTGATATATGCCTTTTTCTTTTTAAACATTTATTATGTGCATGATAATGCCAGTGTTTAACAAAATTCAGCTTTTAAGGTCCCCTCCTTTTAGAGCAGCTCTAAATTTTAAGGTTAACAATGGTAGTCTGCCTTTTATCATGTGTTTATATGCTATTACTGTTTATTTGTGTATAACAGTCTCCTGTAAATCTTATTTAGATTGGCCAGTATAAGTTGTTATATTTTATGCATTGAATACCTGTTTTATTAATGTTGCATAACACATGTATTGGATGAGACTTAAATAAACTAATAAACTACATACACATAGCAATCCCATAGGTTTAATCAACACATACTTCATATACACATACAGCAATCCCATAGGTTCGACCAACACATACTATATATATATATATATATACTTAGCAATCCCATAGGTTCAACACATACTACATAATGTACATACACATATCAATTTCATAGGTTCGATCATCACATACTACATTCATACACATAGCAATCCCATCGGTTCAATCAACATATACTACATACATACACATAGCAATCCCAAAGGTTCAATCAACATATACTACATACATACACATCGAAATCCCATGGGTTCAATCAACACATACTATATACATACACATAGTAATCCCATAGGTTCAACATATGCTACATACATACACATAACAATAACACATACTGCATAAATATACAAAGCAATCACATAGGTTCATTCAACACATACTATATACATACACATAGCAATTCCATAGGTTCAATCAACACATACTACATACATACACATAGCAATCCCATAGGTTCAATCAACATATACTACATAAATACACATCGAAATCCCATGGGTTCAATCAACACATACTACATACATACACATAGCAACCCCATAGGTTCAACATATACTACATACATACACATAACAATAACACATACTACATACATATACAAAGCAGTTCCATAGGTTCAATCAACACATACTACATACATACACATAGCAATCCCTTAGGTTCAATCAACATATACTATATACATACACATAGCAATCCCATAGGTTCAATCAACACATACTATATACATACACATAGCAATCCCATAGGTTCAATCAACACATACTACATACATAGCAATCACATAGGTTCAATCAACACATACTACATAAATACAAATAGCAATCCCATACGTTCGACCAACATATACTATAAATATACACTAAGCAATCCCGTAGGTTCAACACATACAACATACATGTACATGCACATAGCAATTGTGTCAGTTCGATCAACACATACTACATTCATACACATAGCAATCGAATAGGTTCAGAGTCGCTAACATACTAAATACATACACATAACAATTACATAGATTCAATCAACACATACTGCATACATACACATTACAATCCCGTAGGTTCAATCAACACATACTACATACATACACAATTCACTCCCATAGAGTAAGTCAAAACATACAGCATACATACACATAGCAAACCCATTGGTTCAATCAACATATACTACATACATACACATTGAAATCCCATAGGTTCAATCAACACATACTATATACATACTCATAGCATTCCAATAGGTTCGATCAACACATACTATATATATATATATATATATACACAAAGCAATCCCACAGATTCAATCAACACATACTACATACATACACATAGCAATCCCTTAGGTTCAATCAACATAATTTATACTACATACATACACATAGCAATCCCATAGGTTCAATCAACACATTCTACATACATACACATAGCAATCCCATAGGTTCAATCAACATATACTACATACATACAAATGCAATGTCATAGGTTCAATCAACACATTCTACATACATACACATAGCAATCCCATAGGTTCAATCAACATATACTACATACATACACATAGCAATCCCATAGGTTCAATCAACATATACTACATACATACACATAGCAATCCCATAGGTTCAATCAACATATACTACATACATACACATAGCAACCCCATAGGTTCAATCAACATATACTACATACATATACAAAGCAATCCCTTAGGTTCGACCAACACATACTACATACATACACATAGCAATCCCATAGGTTCAATCAACACATACTACATGCATACACATAGCAATCCGATAGGTTTAATCAACACATACTACATGCATACACATAGCAATCCGATAGGTTTAATCAACACATACTACATAAATACACATTAGAATGACATAGGTTAATGAACACATACTACATGCATACACATAGCAATCCCATAGGTTCAAAACATACTACATACATACATACACAAAGCAATCCCCTAGGTTCAAACAACACTTACTAAATACATACACATAACAATAACATAGGTTCAATCAACAAAAACTACATACATGAACATAGCAATCACGTAGGTTCAATCAACACATTCTACATACATACACATAGCAATCCTATAGGTTCAATCAACATATACTGCATACATACAAATTGCAATGTCATAGGTTCAATCAACACATTCTACATACATACACATAGCAATCTCATAGGTTCAATCAACATATACTACATACATACATATAGCAATCACATAGGTTCAATCAACACATACAACATATATACACTAAGCAATCCCATATGTTTAGAAGCGCTGTTTGATTGACGCACTATGTGAACGACGGTGTAAATTAACAAGATTGTGGAGACGAATATATGCATAATAACGAATCTCGAACACATTATGTTTATAAAGGTATAGTTATTTTGTATGCATGAATTTTATTGTATCATCAGAAGCTGAAACATTTTAGGCAAATCCTGCACATGGGAATGGAAAAATCATTTTGAATACATTCTTTCTTGTGTAGACCTATATCTTGAATGGAAGGGCCCTTAATTTTTCATTCCGGTGAAAGTGTAATCGGCGAGGGAAAATTATTTTCATATGTTCGTATGCAGAACAATGAAAAAAAGCAAAAAAAGTAAAAAAGAGGACATTATCAAAAAATAGTGGATGAAAACAATATTTAAAAAAAAGGTTTTATGCAAACTATAGACAATCGGCCTCTTGTTCCAAATATATGTTCCAGCATGATGAAAGCCAAATCGATGCCAATTAAACATCCAATTAAGTTGTTATTCGATTATTACTGAAGGCTTATAGGTGGCCTTAAATCGTTCACAGTCGCTCTACATTCGCCCTGATTCTTCTATGGTACACACACGAAAAGAAATCATTACCAATCATAGTTAAACAAAACCGAATGATCAGCTGTCTTTTTATTGACATTTTATTTGCATTTCTCAAAATCTACCTGCCACTGAAGAGTTTGACAAACTTAATCATGACAATAAATATTAAGTTTCAGATTTTCGAATTATACGCTGGCATTCAACTCACTGTGGTCTGGTGGAAATACAAATACAATTATCTTTGATTAAACGGCTCAGAAGAAAATGTTGACGCATTTCATATCAGTAATTGACCTATCCCACGTAATGGTCAACGTATTAATGTGCTTTGTTCTCTTTCCGAATGTTTTCGTTTATTGCTTCCATAATAAACATCCAGTAAGATCGGAACACTAAATAATGTTCGCTCGATTTAATTATATCACAATCTTGAGTATTTATAATTACATTATTTCTTGCGTTTCCACCAACACTTTAATTTATTAAATGTAGCGCGGATGTATTCATGATATTATGCGAAATTAGCTCAAACTTTGGGAGCCATTTTGTTCAATACCGGAATGTTTTTCCCAGTAAGGAAACACATGACCTCAAGATTGCACAAACAGGTCAGGAGCCGTGTTAAACATGTTGTTAAATATTACATGAGTGAAAACCAAGTACATTAGTGAAATAAAACATGAATGTTGATTTACCTTTTTTGTGCCCCAAAATATAAAAGTTTGGCATATAATTGTCGAATAAACATGATATACATGTATGAATAATGAACAAAACTCATTTGTCACAACTCACTCAACAGAACTAACTGATTCACTAATTACAAAACTTTCTGGACTTTCTGGTATTGTTTTATTGACTCGTGCAATGTACGTTGTATTGCTTCACAATGCCAGAAAGATGGACACTGTATTTGCATGGACTGACAACAGAAAAAGGAAACATTATTTGCATGGACTGACAAAAATCGATACTGTGTTTGCATGGACTGACAAAAGAAAAATGGACACTGTATTTGCATGGAATGAAAACACACTATCCTCCTATTCTTCGGGGCTGGTTGCGAATCAGAGTCATTATTCTTGAGAAAGGGAATAAGTTTGAAGACAAGTACTTATGGAACATTTGAACATTAGTCTGACAATGCCTACATCCGATTAAATCGTTAACTGCATATCGCCCAATTGGTGCGAAAATGTACCATGTGACATTAATACACATGATACCTTTTGGATGTGACATTAATACACATGATACCTTTTGGATGTGACATTAATACACATGATACCTTTTGGATGTGACATTAATACACATGATACCTTTTGGCACCAATGGGGCGATATTTTGATCTAGTGATGTATACGAAGTATCTGATGTGTTGGAACTTGCGCTCCAAATATGATTTAATTCAAAATAATGGCACGTTATTTATTGATATTTGACGTATGACAAATAAACCCAATTATGGTGCTTTATACAATTTTTGAACAAATGTCTACAGAAGTCATTTGTGGAAAAACAAAATAAAACGCAACACATACTTTTAAAATGCAAAACAATTTTGAGACATGCCCTGAAAATTCAGGCATTTTTGCAACGACGTGGAGACAGACCCTACATCTGATTTCAAAGAGATTTCATGCAATACATAAACCTTGGTGATTGAGTTTATTTAATATATATATTGCTTATAATAAAAGACAATATTCAATTACACGTTGTGCTTTCAAATAAATGTCATATTGTTGTCTAGAAGGCCTAGACATTTGCAAATCGCGGTTTACGTTTATTGTCTGCATCTGCCATTGAAGCTTTTACGGATACAGAGCTTTGTTTAACAATTATTTTATGACCCCTTAATTCTGTGTACATCTTGGATAACATGTTGATACAAAGACACGAGAGCGCCAGAAGTTACTAAGAGTGCCCAAACTAAAAATACCCCATGAAATTATTCTCGTCAAACAATTTTTTATATTGAATATATTTATCAGACTGTTCGGGTAAACATTACCGACTATGCTCGCAAGAATTTTCACTTTTATATTATAATAATAGCAATAAAGCCTATTATGTCGATACAGCACGGGATTTTTGTGTGAGCATGCCAAACCTGTCACGGTGCTTCATTTGAAATGGAAACTCTATCAATAATGTTAGTTTTATGTGTCAGATAACCGTTAAGCACAACGAACGATACATGGGCAAAGTGGTCGCAATATACAGTACAAAGTGTGTATGCAACTAAAAAAACTATTGGCATAAACGTGAATATACGTTGCACATAGTCAAAAATTGTATTAGGCCGTCTTGGATGCATAGACGTAATATAAAACAGACACTATACATAATATTAATAGATAATTGTTTTCCTCCTGTGAGTCATTGACGCAAGCCCAGTATATACAAGCCGTCAAGGATAACGGAAACGTTGTAAGTATCATAAGAAACAGTGGAAATGAGATGAAATGTGTCTCGCTCGATGTTTCACAGGTACGGAAAAAATGGAACTTGATGAGAATGAAAACGTCGGTGCCAGCATGAATGCAATCGATCAAAAAAGCCAAAGTGTCGTTGAATTGTCGATTCATTTAGGTGAACAGAAAAGTGGAAAAGTGCATTTCAACACTGGCTGAAGAAGTACAACTAATAATAAATATATCTTTTTTTTAATGCGCACGTAAAATGTTTGACGAATAAACGTATGTCGATGACAGACACAGTGCTTGAATTGCAACATATATTAAGGTGAGTGCATTTAATAATGCCTGATTAGGAAAACAGAATGAAACAGATGGCCCGCGTACTGTTGTGACAGTGCTATAAGGTCGATATATTGGTGAGACCGTTGAAACCTTTATTAGTTCACGTGTAGCAATGGACGCTGGGCTACTACCTAAAATTCGGTGACAATCTCAAGCGAACGGGTGCTGATTTGCCATGATGCTCTGAATGTTGGCGGGTTTGAACGGAGACAACACGACGTCGCGCAAAAACGACAAACATAACAGTAAACAGCAAGAAAATTACGATATTTGTCGTTCTTCCGGGTCCTTGTGATTGATACTTTTCAATCACCAATACGACAGACCGACAAATCAGAAGCGCCAACAATAAAGTTTGTTCCCGGCAGAACGAAAGCACGCGACATACATCCCTCATTCTTTCGCCCATTTAAGCATATTTGCGTCCCTTATTAGTCTTTCTGACCATTTTGCAAGTCGCCACCACGCGGACACTAGAAAAAGACGTATATACCTGCCGACAAGACAATTACTGTTGCACGGTATTTGGTGTTGGTGGTTTGGCCAATATGGAGCGTGCATAAACGGCAGCACGCAAGAACGACCGATATTTGCGCCAATACAATTTAACATGTTTAATCCTGCCAACGTGTTGGCATGTCAAGACGACAAATAGAGCGACAATTATGTCATACCATTGTCGTTCTTTCGAGATAGGTGTTTTCGACCACTGCTTAACGGTCGCAGACGTGAACACTAACTGGTGGAATGGCTTGTTCGGTTATTTACTTAATACAAAAAATGTCCAAAGTAGTCGCCGTAATGTCGTTACTTTAGGCGTTCATAGCGTTCGGTCGCCGTCGATTTGCGTTTTCAATATGACCCCATGCCATCAATGGGCCATCGTAAGAACGCAGTACGAACGCCAGTCCGGTGTGACAAAGGTATATGAACGGTGCCAGAAGCCAATTACCATAGGGAGATCGGAGCCAGGATGCGACCAGGGGGGAAATACATGTTGTTTGTGTACTGGTTAAACAGAATATTTACAAGACTGTTATTACGATTCGAAAACTACTAAAAACTCACAATATAAAACACATCACAGCATAAAGGTAAATATTTTAATTGTAATTTATGTAATGGTAGATGAGTCGTAAAGTACTTTGGAATTACATTCTATTTCCGGTAAAACCGGTATTTACAACTGGCAATTAATCTAGATTTTCATATCCAGTAGAAAAAACAAACGCATAACATTTAGCTCAAAGAAAAAATATTGGAAAAAGTTATGAGCGAATCCAAACATATGACGAAGTGTTCAATGTTATTATCACCGGATTAATAGTGTTGAGCTTCAACGTGAGCATGTGCTTAGTACATGTACCCGCATGATCAAAGCCGAATGGAGGCCAATTAAACATCAAATTAACGTGCCATTCGATTATTGCTCAGAGCGTGGCCTTAAAGCTTTCAAAGTCGACCAACATACGCCCGGTTTCTCGTATTGTAAATACAGAAAGTAGATAACGGTCATATTAAACAATAACTTGATGAACCACGATTTCTAATTGGCGTTTTATCTTCTCTTTATATTTACCCATCAATAGAGGGTGGGGGGAAATAATTATGTCAATAAACATGGCGTTTCAGATCTTTAAGTTTATACTGGCTTTCAAATCCTTCTAGTCCTGTTGAAATACAAATAAAATTTTCTCCGATTGAACAATTCATATTTAAATATGTTGGCACATATCATATTAGTTAATGACCCTTTTCAAGTGCTGGATTTATGTGTATTGTTCGCTATATTTAAGTTGTTATTTATGATGACCGAAGTTTAGATACGCAATTAAAATGTTTAAATTCTTTTAATTTATGTTCATTGTTAAACATGAGCGCCAGTGGCATTATACATGACGAATAACATGACTTAATTTCATGTACACCCGGGCATTCGAAGTTCAATAAACCATATACTTATGTATATAAACCTGTCTAATAACGCAATATTTAATTAAATAATCGTATCAAAAGCCAAATGTTTTATGAAACTAGCTGATCGAGACGGGGACGATGCACGACCGCCGAATGGCACACTGTGTGTTACACCAATCAGTCCTGCAACACTGCAATGGTGTAGGTTTGCGTTGAAACGCTTTTATAAACGTTTACGGCAAAACGAAGGGCGGCAAACACAAAATAAATATTTAGCAAGACGTCTGGAAAAAAGCGCGACCTCATATCCATGTGTATGTGCTCGAGTCAAGAGTGTTGTGGAATGAGACTCTTTGGTCACGTGACTTGTACGGACCTCCGTATTCCGTGGTCATGTGATTTGTACGGACCTCCGTATTCCGTGGTCATGTGATTTGTACGGTCCTTTGTATTCCATGGTCAGGTGACTTGTACGGACTTCTGTATTCCATAGTCACGTGACTTGTGCGGACCTCCGTATTCTATGGTCATGTGACTTGTACGGACCTCCGTTTTTCGTGGTCATGTGATTTGTACGGAACTTAGTATTCCGTGGTCATGTGATTTGTACGGTCCTTTGTTTTCCGTGGTCATGTGATTTGTACGGTCCTCCGTATTCCGTGGTCATGTGATTTGTACGGACCTCCGTATTCCGTGGTCATCTGATTTGTACGGACCTCCGTATTCCGTGGTCATGAATTTGTACGGTCCTCCGTATTTTATTGTCACGTGACTTGTACGGACCTCCGTATTCCGTGGTCATGTAATTTGTACGGTCCTTCGCATTCTATGGTTAGGTTACTTGTACGAACCTCTGTATTCCATGGTCACGTGACATGTACGGCCCCCCGTATAACATGGTCATGTGACTTGTACGGACCTCTGTATTACATGGTCAAATGACTTGCACGGACCTGCGTATTCTATGGTCGAGTGACTTGTAAGGTCCTCCGTATTTCATGGTCCGGTGACTTGTATGGACATCCGTACTCCATGGTCACGTGTCTCTTCATTTCCCCGCAAAAATGGAACCGCAATTTTCTCATCTATGATTTCGATTTTTTTCATCGGGCTAGAATGATTTCTCATTTCTTTGCCAAAAAAATCAAGATGTGTTTATGTGATTACATTTTTCGTTTTTGACTGGCAGGACCACCGCAAGAATCGTGGTTTTGGTCTAAGAAGAGAACCTAATTAATCTTGTTTTGTTCGTAGTCGTCTATTGGTTCTTAAAGGCTATACGGTTTGATTTGTGGAAACAATTTATCTCCGCTGTCTGTTTTCTTAGCGGGATGCAATCAATGGTGTTGCGGAAGCAGCATGACCTTTATACTTTTTTAAAATGTCCTGAAGTGAAAGATGTGCCAATGCCACTATGATACTATGAGGCACCGTCCTGAATGTGAAAGCGCTCATATAAAGTAAGGTACATGAACACGTATGAGCCCAGCTCTGGAAGAGCTGGGATTTTTGAATTAACGTAAAGTGTCGTTCCAGATTAGCCTGTGTAGTATGCACAGGCAAACCAGTGACACAAATTTACACTTAAATTGGATTTTCGTTAACACGATACTTCATTGACGTAAAAACCCTTAATTGCGGAAAGTCGTTCCTGATTAGTCTATGAAGACTGCACAGGCTAATCTATGACGACAACGTACGCACATGCATTCAACCCAGTTATTCCAAAACGCGGCGCATATAAATTACAGCACACGAACACACAACACACATTTTGACTTCTCACGTTCCAGCCAAAATACTCGTCCTTACGGGACTTTTGTATATTAAGAAGTTGCAATTTTAATACACGCTGTCTCATTTTAACTGTAATGGACAGAAATGCAGACAAAATAAGCCAATAATTAGCGAGAAAAGCTTTGATTATCTCGGGGACCGCGCAAGAAAACAAGGCTATGTTATCCCCGTCCATCCGCATTAGGCATCTCAGACAACGTTCGATAGTTAAATTGAAATTAAATTCGGATATACAATGGAATAGATAGAGATTATTATGTGCGTCATTGGAATGGAACATTTCATAATCAACACACGCTACATATATATTAACAGGCAAATCTCATAGGTTCAGTAGAGCAGCTTGTTAGACGCACTATTTTGACAACAGAGTACATACAGGAGTCCGTTGACAAAGATATGAATGTAATAAAAAATCTCTACCACACTCCCTTGATAGAAGTTAAGTGATTGTGTATGCGTACATTCTTTTTTGTGTAGAAACGTATCTTGAATGTTTGGGCAGTTTAGTTTTCATTCCGCTTAAAGTGTTATTGGCGAATGGTTATTTATCTAAATTTTCATATACAGAACAATGAATTCATCATATGACTCTGATTAGAAAAAACCCCGCAGGAAAACAGATATCAGCTCATGCAGACAGTATGAAACAAAGTTTAATGCCACCTGTAGACACTCGGTTTCTAGTGCCAAACAAATGTTCCAGCATGATCAAAGGCGAATGGATGCCGATTAAACATCGAAATTAACTTGTTATTCGATTGTTATTCAGGGCTTATACGTGGCTTCGAGAATTTTATATGCGCAATACAAGCGCCATGATTCTCGTATTGTAAACTCACAAAAGGAAATCGTTACCGTTATAGTTAAACAATAATGATGATCGCATATCATTGTATTGACATTTTATCAGGTCTACTCAAAATCCACGTAGCACTTGAGAGTTTGATAAACTTAATAATGACAATGAATATTAGGTTTCAGATTTTCTAATTGTAAGCTGGCCTTCAACTTCCTCTTGTGGAAATAGAAATACAATTATCTCTGATCAAACAGCTCAGAAGAAAATGTTGACACATTCATATCAGTAATTGACCCATACTGATGGTCACAGCAGTTCTGTGTTGTGTACGCTATCCGGACGTTGTTGTTAATGATGATAATTGTTGAAATACAGTCAGGTCGCCAAAAACAGAACACTCAATACTTTTCGCTTGTTTTATTTATCAAACAAACTCGAGTATAAATAGATACTTATTGCTCGTTTGTTTCCAATACGCTAAACTTTTTGTTTAATTTAGCTGGCTTTATTCATGATATTATGAGAAATACGTTTAAACTTTGGCAGCCATTTTCCCAAATACCGAAACGTGCTTTCCAATGAGGGAAACATATGTGACCTCAAGGTTGTACAAAAAGGTCAGGGGCCGTGTTAACACATTGCGTTACACTGTGAATGTGTGAAACAAAGTTAATGAGCCAAAGTAAACATGTGTTGAATTTTATTACAAAACAATTTTTGTTTCACACATATATAATCAACATCATAAACATTAATGAATAATGAACGCAACTCATTTGTCACAATACAAACTATTTATATCATAATGTGCATAATCAATATTAAGTAATTTACGCAGAAACATAAGAAGCCACATAAACACTGATGACAACACTTTCTGTATTTTCTGAAATTGTTTTAATGATTTGTGTTGTGTACTTTATGTTGTCAGAAAGATGGGCCCTGTACTGACTCGAACTGACAACACAACCACCGTATTCGCGGGGACTAGTTCCAAAGCAGAGTTTTTAGCATAGGTGCGTTTACGCACCTATGCTTATGGTATATACCACATTTCGAAAATCCACATCTATCGGTTACCCATTATGAAGCCTTACCTAATCAAAAATCAGACGAAATATTTATTTAATTTAGTATATGGTCATTCTTACAAATTTTTTTTGGAAACGTTTTTCTAACGTTTTCTTCCAAGAATATTGCTGACACCGTTTTTAGTGAATTTTTCTAAGACCGTTTTGTGTCAAAAAATCTTCTTATAACCTAAATCAAATTTCGTTCGTAAAACAATTCTATCTGCAATATAAATCTCAAACTCCTACGCAGTGGCCTCCCTTATACGAGAAGTTACTGACCGGGAGAAGCAAGGGAAGTAACTGCTGTGAGGAGTTTCTATAAAAATCTGCATTCAGAAATCTGTATTCAGAACTCAATCTGTTGTGCACGTCTGCATCTAACGCTTACCAAAAGTTTTACGACAAATTCTTGACGCAGACGAATAGGGTAGCGTCTATTTTCATTTGTGAAAAGAATAGTTCGATACAGATCTGTCCGTGCTTAAATTTTGAAAGGCTTGGGTAATTATTTTTCATAAGCGTTTCAAACACTGATGTAAATGGAAAGATTATCTATTTAAATAGTCGGTAATTGTTTGAAATTATTGATTTGAGAAATTCGCGGATGGCGATATCGAACTACATTATACCACGTGACGCCATTCTTCCCTGTATCTTGCACCTATGCTTTTAACGCCATCGGCGCTCTCGTTAATTCTTGTGAAAGTGACTTAGTTTCAAGACAAGTATTTATTCAATATACTTACAATAATCTGACAATATAATGATCCGATTAATTTTTAGACTGCATATTTTGATCTTCTGATGTACACTGCATATAATTTGATGGTAGTTGAACTCCAAATATAATTTAAAGTAATATCAATGACTTATTATTTATTAAAAGTTGACATCTATAACATAAACACACTAATGATAACGAAGTAATTTAAAAGTGTGCTAAGGCATATGCGGAACAGCAAAATAGAACATGACACCTCCTTTGACAGTTCAAAACAATGTTGATTTATGCGCTGGAAATTCAGACATTGCTGCAATGTTTATGGAGATCGGAGACGGACCTTTCATCTGATTTCAAAGCGATATATAGCGATACAAAAACATTACTGATAATCAAATTAAGTTTATTGAATCTATATCGATTATACTTAGGGGAAATATTCGATTTAACGTTGATGCGTCTGCATAACAATCGTATTGTCGTCGAAAACGGCCTGGCTGACCGGACTTCCGTCACATCTTATTACCCAGCGAGATGGACCCAAAGTTTTCTCATATTTGATTTCTGATTGTTCGTCGATTCAGGACACATAGCCTGAGCAATTTCTCATTTCTTTCCAAACGTATCAAGCCGTGTTTAGTGATTACATTGCCCGTTATTGACTGGCAAGCCAGCCGATAATATCGTAATTTTTATATTCGATCGTAAAATACTTTTCGATGTTTAAAAAGCGGGTTTTGATTTGCTTCTCCATCACTTTACAGATTGGGATGCAATCAGAGGTTTATCGAAAGCGAGATGACCTTTATATATTTATGTATGACATTGACAAGAAATACAAATAAAAGGCCACGAGGAATCTCTGAATGATATCTTGTTCGGATCATTTGTAACAACACTCTGACATATTCATTGGTTACTAGGACCTTTATTTACCCTTTACAACATTAATCTGGCTGTATGAGGAGTGTGACCTCGGTATCATTTTCCAGGACAATATGATAATTAATAAGCATGTCTCCCGTAAAGTTAAAAATCCAACAGTACCCTTGGTCTAATAAGCAGGTATTTTGCATTTCTGGATAAGGACTCGCATGTCAAATTATTCACAGCACGTGTGCGCCCACAACTTGAATACGGGAACAGTTTGGTATCCTTAACAACGGAAAGAAATTAAAAGTATTGAGGGTGTTCACAGGCGATTCACAAGATTAATTCCAGGCCTTCAAAATATGAACTACAATAAAGGTTTAAAATGTTGAAACTACCCAGCCTTTCCCACAGACGTAGAAGAGGAGATATTATTCAGTGCTTTAAATTATTAATCAACTTGATAATATACCATGTAAACGATTTTTCTCCTTCGACAAATCTATAATTTGAGGCAGAGCTGCAGATAAAGGATTTAGTTTAAAGGGTATTTTACCCCCTGATATTATTGTTAAATGTTATTTTACTCCTTTGTTTCAGCCATAAAGGGTATTTAGGAATATTGAGGTGTATTTTCCATTTCTATAGAAAACTTACATCGTACACACAGGCACTCGATGGTGTAAGTTAACCTTTGAATCAAACCCGTTGTTAATTATAATGCATACACATACTTAATAAATAAAAATCTTCCGACACAACGTCTTCTAAAAAAAAATAGTTCGACTATGTATACAGATATTGACAAGGTAGGTCACTAGCCATTTTTTCAAGCAACGGAAGTGCGTCATTACCCATAATTAAATCGCTTGCTATTTGAAATGCGCGCACAGGCTGGAAACCTCGACCAATATCTATATAATCTGAATCTGAATCGATACGTTGCAGGGCCTTGTAGGGCGTAGGTCGCAACGGGAGAAAGACTAGTCCAACTGTGGATTAAGCAGCGCAGTCCAAAAACTGTTGACGGAAGCCGCGCACACAACACTGTCACTAAGTTTGTTCCAGTCTAATACAGTTCTGGGAAAGAAGGAGTTTTTAAATTGTTCGGTTTTACACACAAAAGTTTTAAAGCACTTTGTATTATTTGTCACTTGGTTTTCTATAATGTTTGTAGCTTGATAGTCATTAAACGGTTAAGGTTTAACGTTTCGTTTATATACATATACATAGTCGAACTATCTTTTTTTAAGATGACGTTTCGTCGTTAGATTTTTTATTGATTTAGTATGTGTATGCATTATAATAAACAACGGGTAACTAAAATTGCGTCACAACGGATAGTCGATCATTGAGTCATTGCCATCGATCGCATGTGCCTTTTCGAACCTAGAACACAACAATCTCTTGCACGACGGTTACATTACATTCACCTCTGTGTTGGGCTCAGAACGGACTATTGTTATGAAAGCGTCTCATTTATGTCATGATCATTCCAAGCTTTCATCATTGAGGTTACAGAATACTAAACAATCTCTTGCACGACGGTTACATTGCATTCACTGCATTAAAGAAAACCATCTCATACCATGATATCTTATATCAGTCTTAATTCATTATTATAAAATTGATATGTTTTTTTTATGTTAACAAACCAACATACATACACACGTCGAAGCAATTCCTAACGTCACTAAAAAATATTATGTTCAATTGTTTACATTTGCGAAGTGCGTGGAATGATTCCATCTGCGTAAATGGGCAATAAATTAGTTCCAAAGAGTTGCATTAAAACTAAAGTTTTTGCACGATTTATCGTACATTTAAAAGTCATATTTCTTAATTTAATGCATGCGATCTTAAATATCCATTCAAATATACGTTGAATGCGTTTGTTCGGTTTTATCTATTTTATAGACAAAATGGAGGGCTGAGCCTTTCGCAGAGGTGTATGTGAGAGCAAAGAACGACAACTCTGCGTGGAGATTGAGAACACAATTGACCGCCACCATTTTGATTACAAGGTTCTTTTGATTGACTTACTTTTGATTCAAAGGTTAACTTACACTAAACACTCAAATAGATTATTGGTTAAACCGATTCCTCACTTTAATCGATCAAAAATACGTACCAAGATTTTTATTGCGTAGTGTTACGTACTGGCACGATTTTTCAAGCGTTTAAAAAAAAAAAATTCACTGCTTAAATACGCAGATACGCATCTTATCTGGAGCTCTGAAATTTAGAGGACACTGTTTTTAACTTGCAAAACCTAGATGTGAGACAAGTTTTAGACTGAAAAGTTTCTGTCAAAGAATCATATCTGAATGGAATAATTACATTACGAAGTCGTGTCTGCGTTTAAAGTAATAAAATATTTTCAAAAACAGACTTGATAATCTGTGGGATAATATGCTCAGTACATGTTCTTACCAGTGTTATATCTCAATGGAGATATTGGATGTACCAAATATCACTAGATTTTTTTATGTGAAAAGTGTATTAAAAAACTGTTAGTACTGAAAAGAAGTCCAGTCATCATAAGATAACGAAGATGTAGGCTAAAAAGGATCCTGATCCTTACTGACGAGCCTAACAACGACTCTTCGGTATTCTATTCAACGGTAACTAATCGGAACTACATTTGCATAAATTATACGTGCGACGTGTTTCATATATTTGCACTCAGTATAACCCGGACACGTTTTGAGCTTAATGAGGTTATAACAATATACATGTACTTAGTGAGATACGCTTCATTCGATTGGAATCAAGAAGGGCGACTTATATTTTCATCGTTACGGTATTTTTTTTTAAATAATCCTGCAAAAGGTAAGTGGCATGATAATATTGGCGTGCTATAAGAAGGTAGTATATACAGTATGGCACATGTACGCAAATAAAAGATTATGATTTGTTATTTTACACACAAAAAACAACGATGCTGCGTTCTTGACTTCTATAAAAAGTTTCAATTTAATACTTGCATTGTTATTGTAACTGAATGTAATGGAAAAAAGGCAGACACTATAAGCCAATTAGTGGCAAGGAAACTTCCGATTTCCCCGGAGATTGTGCAAGAAAACAAGACTTAGTTATCCCGTCCATCAACGTTAGGCATCTCAGAAAAGAGTCCCTGGCTTAATCAAACGAGATTAAATTTCGAGCTAATAAATGAATTAAACAAATATTTGCGGCGTCCTAAAAATTGAGCATTTAAACGGGTCCAATACGTAATTCACTGCATTTTAGATTTCAAAAACAACTTATAGTTTATACATAACAGTCACGTACGTTGAGAAGGGCTTCTTACTTGTTGGACCATAAAGACATCACTTTACATTTTTTTGCAGACGAGGCATGCATAAAATTGCCTGTTGATGCATTATGTTGTCCGCGGGCACGCTTTCGCTGGTTTTAATCCAGACATACATGTACATTGAAAACGGCTGCACAATTTCAGTGGCGATTGTAAAACATGTACGTTGTTCATACAGCGTTAGTTTAATGTTGCCAATTCGAAGACTTTTAATAGATTATTTGACCAAGCGATGATTTAAATTATCACCAAATCTAAATCTTCATGGATCCATTTTCCAGAAAATGTCGGTCTGTATCCGTATACCACCATGCAGACAATTCAACTTTTGGAAAATGCGTAATCCTGAGCGAACCCATTTAATTAGTTCAAACCCATTTCACGTACCAATGCTTGCGTCGTTTTCCTCAATGAGAGTTCTTGAGGACATACTTGGAACATGTCTTACAAAATATCCTACGACAGGTTTAATTAAACTGAATGCTTGAAAAGTAGATGTATATTATTAGAATATCAGTGCCATAATTAACGGACAAGTGAGCGATAACGGGGAAAGTTATCATAAACGTTGGTCCGTTACACGTACATCTCTTCAAAGGTTGTATTATACGTAAATATACTGGACAATGTTAAATCATAAGGGTCTCTGGAACCTGCAACCTAGCAAGGTGGACACATTACCTTCGCCTAAATATACACACAGCAACACAGAAAAATGTGTTTAACAACGAACATGTATGATTCAAGCACATGGCGCAAGATACTTTTGAGAACGTGGGATCATGATTTATTTTAATCCACCAGAACGTCTCATGAAATAGATAAAGGGAGGTTATTTCCATCTGGCAAACGTATGAAACAGTCATGTATGGTCTGCGAAGTCGTTCTAACATAACATTTTTTTTGTTTTTTTGTCGAGTCATATTTGATCAAATACTCTGTCAGTCACAAAATGTTGTAAGAGAAAAAACAGGACATCCTTCAGTTTATAAAATACACTTAATTTCCTTTTTATAATAACCACAATTGGGTAACAGAAAACCTTTAAATAGCGCTGAATGGGTCAAGTTCCCCACGGGTACTACTTCCCCGTATCCCGGGTACTTTGAAGTATACTTCACCGTACACCGATTTTCAAATGATACTTTTGGGTACCCCGGATTTGAAAATCGGTGAACGGTGAAGTATACTTCAAAGTACCCGGGTTACGGGGAAGTAGTACCCGTGTGGAACTTGACCCATTCAGCTTAAATAGCATGCACATTCCCAAATGGCACTCTTTCAGCATACTGAATTTATCGACCTGGCTAAAGTAATTTTTCGGCGTAAGCTGTATTAAGCCAGCTTTTCACCTTAGCCTGACCTTTGTTAGCGTCCAATAGAATTCAAATAAAACTTCCCGCGGCCAAGTACAGATGAATACACTTCATTGACTGCATTGGCTGATTTGAGAATACGACCAGAACATTGGAAACATGTCCGCGTCTTTGTAACACTGTTTTACTGCGTGTTCAGCATGAAACAATTTTACATCTAATGAAAAGGCTTAATAGATAGAACAGTTTTACACTCAATCTCGACATCAATACAGTTTGTGCGTCCACCTTCTATTTTCAGAAGATTTTCAGCGCGAGAACGTTTGCACTTAAAGGCTATTTTCTCATATTTATTACTAACTTCCATATTCCTGTCAACATGTTAACATGTTAAAGTATAGAGAGCAGTGGAAGCGAAGACTCACTTTAATGCATTGCATTTCAACTCGCGAGGTATCGGGTCAATTTGCGGCCACTGTGTGTGAATGTCAGAGTTTACATACAGGTCATCGCTGCGTCTCTACCCTATATGCTGATCGGAGTTCGCGGCCAGGAAAATAATCGTTACATAATAAAGACGCTATAGCGTGAACTAGGTGAACTGGAATTTTCTTTAGACCAGACAGATGTTAAATGAAGATATCCAGCGATATCATATGGTATGTTAATTAATTTAACAAGAATTATGCCATCATATTGACTAATGAATTAAGCATGAGCGCAATGATTCTCGATACTGTTAAAAATCGAATCAAATAGCAACGCCAGACAAACCACTAAAACAGGTTTGTTCGAAGAACGCGCGTATAAATATTTTAAATATATACGGATACTTCGCGTGTGGCCGGTTGACTCATATGTTTTAATTTCACATCCATTCTTCTTTTGGTTTTCTGTTTTGTATCTATACGTTTATGACCAGCAATATGTAATAATGTAAAATAAGCCGCGAAAACTCCGCGTATCATCCCGTACTGCGTTTGCTGCAGCTAAGAACTGCACAGAAAAAGACATTCGCTATCTTTCATTAACTGCAACCACAATCAACGCCGTATATCTTTTTTAAAGATATTTCTTGTTTGAGTTATGGCAGGGTCCTTATTTTTTGATGGAAAGGGAAAACTGAAATAATGTGCAAAATCTCCACATGGCCCCTTATCATCACACCAAGTTTAATAACAAGAGGGCCTGAAAGGTTCAAAGTCGCTAACCTGAGATTCAAAGGAACTGATGTGTTCTGTGCAGCCCAAGTTGTCATTAGAACAAATGTTCTTACCAACTTTCATGACTAGTGAACAGGCAGCCACGTTTTTCAGACCAAAACCATTTTCATACACATCCAAGATATCATTAAAACAAATATTCTGACAAAGTTTGATGAAGCCATTAAAGGAAAAGCGCTCCGCCCCCTGGTGGCCATGTTTTTCGAGCAACTGGAACCATTTTCGAACTTGTTCAAGATATCATTGGGACAAAACTTCCGACCAAGTTTCATGATGATTGGATCATAAATGTGGCTTCTAGAGTGTTTACAAGGTTTTATATAAGAAAAAATGCCACGCCCCCCCCTTGGCGGCCATGTTTTTCCACCAACTGGAACCATTTTCGATCCCATCCAAGATATCATTGGTATGAATCTTCAGACCAAGTTTCATGAAGATCGGAAATAAATGTGGCCTCTAGAGTGTTAAAAAGATTTTACTATAGTCATTTAGAGAAAAATGCCCCGCCTCTTTGCTGCCATGTTTTTCAAGCAAACGTAACCATTTTCGATCTCATCCAAGATATCATTGAGACCAATCTTCTGACAAAATTTCATGAAGATTGGACAATAAATAGAGTGTTAACAAGGTTTTTCTATAGCCATATTAGAACAAATGCCCCGCCCCCTGGTGGCCATGTTTTTAAAGCAATCAAAACCATTTTTGAACTCATCCAAGATATCATTGGGATGAATCTTCTGACTGAATTTCATGAAGATTGGACAATAAATGTAGCCTCTAGAGTGTTAACAAGGCAAAGGTTGACGCCGCACAACGGACAAAAGGCGATCATTAAAGATCACCCTGAGTACATTGTGCTTAGGTGAGCAAAAAATAACGTATATTATTGTCATTATTTATTGCAAGATCTAGATACATGTATAAGGTTTTCTATATTTTCTATAACCATTTCCTCTGTAACGTTAGCAGCCACAATTATTGCCGGAAAAAAACTGAATTGCAATATAACGTAAAAAATATTCCCTATATGACATTCTATATACATAACTGGTGCTCGATTGGTCATTGTCGGCTCGGGTACTACTTACATGTACCCCGGGTATTCTTAAGTATACTTACATGTACCCCGGGTACGGTAAATATACTTAATCGTACCCGGGAAAATTAACGCTAAATCGGTCGTTGTCGGCTATTTTTTGGAAATAATTATATTTACATATATGTAAATTTTCTGTAAAATGGCATCTATATTATCGAAACTCATACTCAAAAAGCATGTTGATGCAGATTTTTAAAAAAGAGAAGTTTTATTTAAGATAATCGGTAGCGCGTTTTACGACATCGGATTCGGGGCGGAAATACTTGGGTACAGTCTAATATCGACCGGGTACGATTAAGTATATTAACCGTACCCGGGATACATGTAAGTATACTTAAGAGTACCCGGGGTACATGTATGTAGTACCCGAGCCGGCGGACGACACGACACGAAGAGCTGGCTATGACAATAGTTCGGGTTTTCTCCGAAAACAGCCTCGCTAAAAACAGCCTGGACAAGCTGTTTTTTAACATCTGATCTGTAAGTTTGACATTGACCTTTAAGGTATGGAGACTGATATTACATGCAACACAACCTCTTCTCATGGCAGACATGTGTAGCAAGTTGTTAAAACTTACATGATGAATGACAAAATACAGTCTGGACAAGGTGTTTTCCACCCAAAATTGACCTATAAACTTTGAGTGTGATCTTGACCTTTTTAGATACTGAGACTGGTGTTACATACATCCGACCATTTATTTGTATTAAGTTATCTTAAAAATGCACAACAAATGAAAAAGTTACAGTCCAGAAAGCTGTTGTTATAGGCAAAGGTGACCTTTGATCTTCAAGTCTGTCCTTAACCTTTATGGTAGGAAGATGGTTATTACAAGTTAAACGTTTTTTCATGATGGTAATTTGTGGTAATTTATTAACAAAAGATTGGATGATGAATGACAAAGTTCAATCCAGACAAGCAGCGACTGCAAACTTAAGCCCACACTCACATACACCCGATCATTATCACTGCTTTATCGAGCTTTATGCAAGGGAGCTCAACACAAACCAGAGGTCACAAACATGGAGGACCCCACAATCTATGTTTGAACACAGACACCTGTATTGTGCATGTTATTTGCTGCCTAGATTTTTGAACTAGAAACACAGTTATGGCATGTCACACTACATTTTTACACTGTTTATTGTACACAATTTTTATTTTTAATATGAAGGGAATACATGCATGGAAACTTTGAGATCACCATGTCACCTGCCGCATTTAAAAACTCAATCTAATAACAGGATTTTGTTAAGACAAAATTACTTAGTAATCTCAGTAAAGGGATTTAATGACATAAAAACAGACATGAAGATTAAATAACAAATTTTTACACCTGAATGTGGCATAAAACACATTTATATTATATAAAACCTAATTAATATTGGAATATGCTGTGTACATGCATATACATGATAAACACAGCATCAATCAATCGTGAAAAATTATTTTCAACACGAAACAACAACCATTTTGTCTCAACAGTCTAACGAAACAGAAAGCACTTTAAAATGACCTGAACACTGATGGTGGTTAATCACATTGTATGAGATATCAATTAACGTAACGAGTAAAAGAGCTTCATTCTAGTAAAAATGGGCTGAATAGGGTTAAAGTATTATCCTAATCGGGGATGACATTTTTCTGCTTGTATGGTATTTTTATTTAAAATAGGTCTTCTAAGCGAAAAAATCCAGTGTATGCGGAAAGTGTTGTCTCGATTAGCCTTTGCAGACTGCACAGACTTATCTGGGACAACACTTAGTGCCTACACATTAAGCCAAGATTTCCCAGAACGAGGCTCATAAGAATCCTCAATCCCCGGGGGACAGCCAATGGCTCCACTGCCAGTCCTCCGCGCGGTACAGTCTCCAGATATAAAAACAATTGCCTAGCAACACCTGCAGCACACGACCTAAAATAACGTCATCTGGTAGCACCGTGTCAAGCCACGTGAAGGGCATGTGTCGTGAACTCGAGCGCTCAAACAGACGGACAGTGTACTGGGTTACCAAGACGACAATGGCACACTTCATAAGGGTTGGGGAGCGCCAAGGTGCGGCACCGGTCTCCATGTCCTCAAGGTCAAGGTCGTCATTCTGGAATAAACCAGTTGAGCAGGCGTTACTTGTGATCATACATTGGAATGTGTTACTGATATGAAATAAAACAACCAAATAAGTCTTGCTCTGGGAAAATGGGGTGTATTGCCCCAGATTAGCCTGTGCAGTCTGCTTTTCTGTAATTTTTGTTTCAAGGAAGTCCATTCTTCATGAAAATTCAGTTTATGCAGAAAGTTTCGTCTCTGATAAGCTTGTACAGCAATGCCTTAACATCCTTTTACCCAGAGCGAGGCTCACTTCTACATCATTCAGGCAGCAGTCTAGAGAGCCCCATGTTATATTGTACAATTATAAAGATGTAGGGAAAAAAATATTTTAAATACCTTAGTTTAATAGAGCCACGTTCTGGCAAAACTGGATAAATGCATGTGCGTAGTGTCAGCCCAGATGAGCCTGTACAGTCAACACAGGCACAGCAGGGATGACACTTTCTGCCTAGACTGGATTTTGAAAAATACCCCAGAAGCGTAAAATTTCCCGAATTAGCCTGTGCAGTCTGCATCCGCTAATCAGGAACTACACTTTCTGCCAAGACTGGATTCTCGTTTAGAAAAGACTTCCTATATACAAAACATCCAAAACAGCGGGAAGTGTCGTCCCTGATCAGCCTGTGCGGACTGCACCGGCTAATCTGGAATGACACTTTACGCACATGCATTAAACCCAGAGTTCTCAAAACAAGAATCCAATGAGGGCTCTATTAAATTGAACACAGTCCTATAAAGCTCTGACCTCCAGGTCCATGTTTCTAATGGCTCTGTGGACAATGAATATGATGCTGTACAGACGGACACACAACATTGTGATCACGAGGGGGCGCAGGAACCGCTGTATGTATAACATGGCCACCTGGGCGGTGTCTGAAACACAATGTTTTGGTAACATTTAAACTGGTGACCTAGTTTGTTTGAAATACTTTACACAGATTCTAAGTTGGTCCAGACCAAGTTCCATAAATTTTGATTGAAAAAAAAGTGGTTTCTAGTGTTATCAAGTGCTAAAAGTTCAGGATGCACACCCCACAGCGCTGGATATAGACTGATCATAATAGGTTTCATTGTGCACTGCCTGCTCAGGTGAGCTAAAAATAATAAAGTAGACAATAGCCTGCTCATAATCGGAATATTCGCTATTCAAATTGTGTACCAGGTTAAAGTCTTATTTGTATTTAATTTATTTTCAATACTAAAAAGGTTGATATCAATATGATGTATCATCCACAAAATGTGGTTATTAAAACAGTATAAACAGAGATTGCACTTTTAATAAAAATGCTGGTTTCTATCCAGGTTTGTTAATAACTAACAGAGTCCTGTGAATTAAACTTGATGAACCTGTTTATGTTCAGAAAGATTTATGTCATTATTTGAGCTGTGCTCTGAAAAAAACGAGTTTAATGCATGACTGTTAAGTGTCGCAGTCTGCACAGGCTAATCAGCGACAATACTCTCCGCCTAGACTGGATTTTCATTTAGAACAGACTTCCATTTAACAAAAATTCCATGAAAGTGGGAAGTGTCGTCCATGATTACCCTGTATGGACTGCACAGGCTAATCTAGGTCAACACACATTCATTAAGCACCATTTTACCATAGAGCAACTCATTTAAATGTTACCAATGGACATGTTGATCACTTTGTATGCCTCTTGCCACATGGACCCTTTGGATTGGTATCTAAAAATACACACAACAGCACCTTTATTTAGAGAAAAACAAGAACTGTTTGTTAACCATTAACACCACAACAAGGATACATGAGATTTGAGATTGAATCCCTATTTTGATTAAGACTAAATGAAAACTGTTGGACTAGCCATGTCCATACTTTATTTAATAATTTGTCTGAAAATATAATGACATACAAAAAGGTCTTCTTGAAGTTTGGAAAAAAAATGAATGCAAACTACAGTTTAAAATGACCTTAAAGATCAGAAACAAAAGTGGTCCTCAAATAGATTTTTATTTAGAAAAGAGTTCCTTGAAATGAAAAATTCCATAAAAGTGGAAAGACTTGTCCCTGAGTAGCCTGTGCACACAGCACAGGCTAATCTGGGACGAACCTTTACGAGCATGCATTAAGAACAGTATTCCCAGAGCAAGAGTCAGACTAACACCACTGACCTGTACCAGGATGAGGGCGTCTGTAGGGGAGACTTAACCATGTTGATCTCCTCCTTCATGATATAGAGAACACCGAGAGAGCTAAGGGTGACAAACGCCACATCACTCACTATACCTGCAACATAAATGGGCCACGTTCTGTGAAAACTGGGCTTAATGCCTTAGTTACTTTTAGTGAAAAATACCATAGTGGCAAAAATTGTTATCCCTGATTAGTCTGTGCAGACTACACAGGCTTTTCTCTGACAACACTTAGCATACATGCCCAGTTGTCCCAGAACAAGAATCGCAACATAACTTACAGTACTATACCTGAAAAATTACTGAGGGTGACAAATGCAACATCACACACTATACTGCAATATAACTGAGGATGACAAAGGCAACATTACTCACTATACCTGCAATATAACTGAGGGTGACAAAGGCAACATCACTCACTATAAATGCAATATAACTGAGGGTGACAAATGCAACATCACTCACTATACCTGTAATATAACTGAGGGACACAAACACCACATCACTTACTACAATTAGGGTGACAAAAACAACTTCACTCACTATACTTGCAACATAACTAAGGGTGAAAAATGCAACATCATTCACAATACCTGCAACATAACTGAGGGTGACAAAAAGTGTCTCCTAAGTCATAAAGTTTGAAGTTGTTAATACTTGTCAAGCGAATATACTAATAATTGATTGAATGAAAATGCAAATATTAAAGATTATGGTATTTTATGCAATGCTATGCCATCCCTAACATACTTACCTTGGTGTGACATCCACATCATGTTGTGTGCCGCCAGAAGGACGCTGAAACTCAAGACCAATGCCACCATCCTGCAAGAAAGTTACGACACAGAACATTTGGGCCGTGCTCTGTTAAAAATGGGTTTAATGCATGTGCTTCAAGTGATGTCCCAAATTAGCCTGTGCAGTCCGGCACAGCACGGCTCATTTAATTCAATACAAAAAGGAATTTTCATTAAAAATGTGTCACAGACACTACTGCCCCACAGCAGAGACAAATTCACTGTAAATTCTACAGTGGACAAAAAGACAAAGGGCCATAATTCAGCCAAAACTGGTCACAGTCACTATTACTTTCTTTATCATCATGTACATATAAAGCATAGATTATTCAGATTTGAAAGTCCTAGCGAAGAACTCAGCAGTGTTAAAAACACAAAATGTTGGACTAAATGCTCCATTTTCGAACAAAAGACAAAGTACCATAGTTCTGCCTTAACTTGCTGTGACCAATTTCCTTTGTTTAAGATAATTTAGGCATTCAGGTCTTTAAACTGTGACAGTTTGAGCAAGATCAACCCAGTAGTTAAAGAGGAATTGAAAAAAAAACAAAATGTTGGGACTATATTATATTCTTAAGTGGAAAAATAGGCTTTAATTCTTCCAAAACTTGTTGCAGCCGAAAGGTCATTCAACTGGGGAAATTTAAGGCAGATCCACCAAATAGTTAAAGAGGACTCATATAAAATGTTTAATGGAGTAGAGACATACTAATCTTTCTCTTCAACTCAGTTGTTTTGCTTTCGGTTGATTTTTTTTGTGTGTGGCATAAACATTAATTAAATAGATTGCAAAAGTACCCCTACAGGACACAGAAAGACGACTGCAGTATTCAGAAGTCAAATACATACAGATTGTTAAAGAAATAATATTTAGCTAAGTGTTGGTTACTGTGGTATTAACCAATGCCCTGGATGCCTAGGATTTAAACCAAAAAGATGATATCCATAGCTTATTCATAAAAAGCAAAGTTACCGGTAAGTGGTTGTTAACCAGTAACCAACACTTAGTCTTACACATCATATATTCCCATTCTACAACAAATTTATATTATTCGTCTGCATACTAGTAGGACTAGTTTAATCTATAATCCTTCTTTTTTCTGTAAAAAAACCCCCACAAAACACAGCACAATTATAAAATTACATTTTTATTATTCATAAACAGTGAGAGAATAGTCAAAGTGACATCATAGGCATTATTAAACAGAATGCGGCTATTACGCATATAAATACAAAATAAATGCCAAATTTACCAACTTTACATATTTGAGCAAAAATGTAAATATAACAAGTGTACAACTTATATACTGGTTTTACCTGCTGAGTAATACAGACATTACTTGTGTGTCAAGTTTGCTAGCTGGCACGTCTAAGCATTTTACTGTACAGTTTCTTAGAATTCCTATAACTATTTTCACGTCCACAACATAAGGTTGCATTAATGGTTTGTTGAATAATTACCCACAATGATTTTCCTTCTTTGTCTATTGAAAACAAGTCCCCTTTCATGGCAGAATTTAATGTATATCAGGTTCTTACATCTTGCAGTTATTTTAATACTATATACCTCATAACAACATAAGTATTTGTATGTGGGTTTTGGTAATAATATGAAATACATATCATACGTATAGAATGATTATTAAGACAAGCAATACATTCTTGAAATTTATTTTTAAAATATTAATGGTATATCACCAAAAATCAGCTAAAAAGCATTGACATTAAAACAGCAGCAATATTGCATACAACATTTACCAGAACTGCAGGTCTGTTCCCTCTGTGTAGACAACAGACACTATGACTGCCACCAAGGCATAGCAGCCAGCAGAAAACACACTCAACAGCAGCTGTGAATATACAAAAGGAACATTGGGTTGTTATGTATGATACAAGTCATGGACTAACAATGTGAATGTACAATAGGAACATTGGGTTGTTATGTATGATACATGTCATGGACTAACAATGTGAATGTACAATAGGAACATTGGGTTGTTATGTATGATACAAGTCATGGACTAACAATGTGAATGTACAATGAGAGAATTGAGTTATTACTTATGATACATGTCATGGACTAACAATGTGAATGTACAATGGGAGCATTGGGTTGTTACTTATGATACATGTCATGGACTAACAATGTGAATGTACAATGAGAGCATTGGGTTGTTACTTATGATACAAGTCATGGACTAACAATGTGAATGTACAATAGGAACATTGGGTTGTTATGTATGATACAAGTCATGGACTAACAATGTGAATGTACAATAGGAACATTGGGTTGTTACTTATGATACATGTCATGGACTAACAATGTGAATGTAAAATGAAAACATTGGGTTGTTACTTATGATACATGTCATGGACTAACAATGTGAATGTACAATGAGAACATTGGGTTGTTACTTATAATACATGTCATGGACTAACAATGTGAATGTACAATGAGAGCATTGGGTTGTTACTTATGATACAAGTCATGGACTAACAATGTGAATGTACAATAGGAACATTGGGTTGTTATGTATGATACAAGTCATGGACTAACAATGTGAATGTACAATAGGAACATTGGGTTGTTATGTATGATACAAGTCATGGACTAACAATGTGAATGTACAATGAGAGAATTGAGTTATTACTTATGATACATGTCATGGACTAACAATGTGAATGTACAATAGGAGCATTGGGTTGTTACTTATGATACATGTCATGGACTAACAATGTGAATGTACAATGGGAGCATTGGGTTGTTACTTATGATACATGGCATGACTAACAATGTAAATGTACAGTTAGAGCATTGGGTTGTTACTTATGATACATGTCATGGACTAACAATGTGAATGTACAATGGGAGCATTGAGTTGTTACTTATGATACATTTCATGGACTAACAATGTGAATGTACAATGAGAGCACTGGGTTGTGACTTATGATAAATGTCATGGACATACAATGTGAATGTACAATGGGAGCATTGGGTGTTACTTATGATACATGTCATGGACTAACAATGTGAATGTACAATGAGAGCATTGGGTTGTTACTTATGATACATGTCATGGACTAACAATGTGAATGTACAATGAGAGCATTGGGTTGTTACTCATGATACATGTCATTGACTTACAATGTGAATGTACAATGAGAACATTGGGTTGTTACTCATGAAACATGTCATGGACTTACAATGTGAATGTACAATGAGAACATTAGTTTGTTACTTATGGTTCATGTCATGGACTTACAATGTGATTGTACAGTTAGAGCATTGGGTTGTTACTTATGATACATTTCATGGACTAACAATGTGAATGTACAGTTAGAGCATTGGGTTGTTACTTATGATACCTGTCATGGACTAACAATGTGAATGTACAATGAAAACATTGGGTTGTTACTTATGATACATGTCATGGACTAACAATGTGAATGTCAAGTGAGAACATTGGGTTGTTACTTATGATACCTGTCATGGACTAACAATGTGAATGTACAATGAAAACATTGGGTTGTTACTTATGATACATGTCATTGACTAACAATGTGAATGTACAATGAGAACATTGGGTTGTTACTTATGATACATGTCATGGACTAACAATGTGAATGTACAATGAGAGCATTGGGTTATTACTTATGATACATGTCATGGACTAACAATGTGAATGTCCAGTGAGAGAATTGGGTTATTACTTATGATACATGTCATGGACTAACAATGTGAATGTCCAGTGAAAACATTGGGTTGTTACTTATGATACCTGTCATAGACTAACGATGTGAATGTACAATGAAAACATTGGGTTGTTACTTATGATACATGTCATGGACTAACAATGTGAATGTACAATGAGAGCATTGGGTTGTTACTTATGATACAAGTCATGGACTAACAATGTGAATGTACAATAGGAACATTGGGTTGTTATGTATGATACAAGTCATGGACTAACAATGTGAATGTACAATAGGAACATTGGGTTGTTATGTATGATACAAGTCATGGACTAACAATGTGAATGTACAATGAGAGAATTGAGTTATTACTTATGATACATGTCATGGACTAACAATGTGAATGTACAATGGGAGCATTGGGTTGTTACTTATGATACATGTCATGGACTAACAATGTGAATGTACAATGGGAGCATTGGGTTGTTACGTATGATACATGTCATGGACTAACAATGTGAATGTACAATGAGAACATTTGGTTGTTACTTATGATACATGTCATGGACTAACAATGTGAATGTCCAGTGAGAACATTGGGTTGTTACTTATGAAACATGTCATGGAATAACAATGTGAACGTACAATGAGTACATTTGGTTGTTACTTATGATACATGTCATGGACTAACAATGTGAATGTACAATGGGAGCATTGGGTTGTTACTTATGATACATGGCATGACTAACAATGTAAATGTACAGTTAGAGCATTGGGTTGTTACTTATGATACATGTCATGGACTAACAATGTGAATGTACAATGGGAGCATTGAGTTGTTACTTATGATACATTTCATGGACTTACAATGTGAATGTACAATGAGAGCACTGGGTTGTGACTTATGATAAATGTCATGGACTAACAATGTGAATGTACAATGGGAGCATTGGGTGTTACTTATGATACATGTCATGGACTAACAATGTGAATGTACAATGAGAGCATTGGGTTGTTACTTATGATACATGTCATGGACTAACAATGTGAATGTACAATGAGAGCATTGGGTTGTTACTCATGATACATGTCATTGACTTACAATGTGAATGTACAATGAGAACATTGGGTTGTTACTTATGATACATGTCATGGACTAACAATGTGAATGTACAATGAGAACATTTGGTTGTTACTTATGATACATGTCATGGACTAACAATGTGAATGTACAATGAGAACATTGGGTTGTTACTTATGATTAGTGCTGCAACAATACGCCAAAAACCGTATTGCAATATATTGTCAGTTCAAAAACCCGTATTGCAATATATCGCAATATATTGCTAACTTGTACCAAAATTATAACTTGCCAATTACCCGATAATCCCGTATATTCCAGTTTTAAAGCAAATTCTGGTATACATTTACTATAAATTTTCTTAAGTATCAAATATATTTTGGCATTTGTTACTATTTAAAGATGTGATGAAATAACGCCCAACCGGGGCGTTTTTTTTCCACTGAACATGTGTAATTCACCTGACGTGATGTTCCCGTTTTTATACAACACAAAATACACCCATACTTTCCATGCGACGTTCTACGTGTCTGTATAATTTTCGCGCACTTTTTATTGAGACAAAGGATAAAGCACTTTTTATTTGACGCTAGAATTTTTTATTGTCGCATTAGCATTAAAATTTGGAAGCGTATTTCCGAAATTCGGATTACAAATTTAATAATGCTCAATTCAGAATCGAACGAAACATTTACAGCTGTGCGCAATTAATTCAACGATAATCTGTTCAAAAGCATCGAACGGATGCTCCGATGGAACAACGCTACTCCGTATAATACACTTTCAGAATGCTATTTTTACGAAAAAAAATATTTACGCTGCTTTGTTTTGTTTACCTTGTTATCATTATTTCGGATGGCTTTTCTTGACGAAATGTGAATGAATTTTTGTAAAATTTCGTACCGGTATGATGAAAATCGTATCGCAATACAATATGCGGATTGCGTATTGCGATATATACCGATATACCGGTATATTGTTGCAGCACTACTTATGATACATGTCATTGACTAACAATATGATAGTACAATGAGAACATTGGGCTGTTATGTATGATATATGTCATAGACTAACAATGTGAATGTACAATGAGAACATTAGTTTGTTACTTATGGTTCATGTCATGGACTTACAATGTGATTGTACAGTTAGAGCATTGGGTTGTTACTTATGATACATGTCATGGACTAACAATGTGAATGTACAATGAGAACATTGGGTTGTTACTTATGATACATGTCATGGACTAACAATGTGAATGTACAATGAGAACATTAGTTTGTTACTTATGGTTCATGTCATGGACTTACAATGTGATTGTACAGTTAGAGCATTGGGTTGTTACTTATGATACCTGTCATGGACTAACAATGTGAATGTACAATGAAAACATTGGGTTGTTACTTATGATACATGTCATGGACTAACAATGTGAATGTACAATGAGAACATTGGGTTGTTACTTATGATACATGTCATTGACTAACAATGTGAATGTACAATGAGAGCATTGGGTTGTTACTTATGATACATGTCATGGACTAACAATGTGAATGTCCAGTGAGAGAATTGGGTTATTACTTATGATACATGTCATGGACTAACAATGTGAATGTCCAGTGAAAACATTGGGTTGTTACTTATGATACCTGTCATAGACTAACAATGTGAATGTACAATGAAAACATTGGGTTGTTACTTATGATACATGTCATGGACTAACAATGTGAATGTCCAGTGACAACATTGGGTTGTTACTCATGATACATGTCATTTACTAACAATGTGAATGTACAATGAGAGCATTGGGTTGTTACTTATGATACATGTCATGGACTAACAATGTGAATGTACAGTGAGAGAATTGGGTTGTTACTCATGACACATGTCATTGACTTATAATGTGAATGTACAGTGAGAGCATTGGGTTGTTACTTATGATACATGTCATGACTAACAATGTGAATGTACAGTGAGAGAATTGGGTTGTTACTTATGATACATGTCATGGACTAACAATGTGAATGTCCAGTGAGAACATTGGGTTGTTACTTATGATACCTGTCATGGACTAACAATGTGAATGTCCAGTGAGAACATTGGGTTGTTACTTATGATACATGTCATGGACTAACAATGTGAATGTCCAGTGAGAACATTGGGTTGTTACTTATGATACATGTCATTGACTTACAATGTGAATGTCCAGTGAGAACATTGGGTTGTTGCTTATGATACATATCATTGACTAACAATGTGAATGTACAATGAGAGCATTGGGTTGTTACTTATGATACATGTCATGGACTTACAATGTGAATGTACAATGAGAACATTGTGTTGTTACTTATGATACATGTCATGGACTAACAATGTGAATGTCCAGTGAGAACATTGGGTTGTTACTTATGATACATGTCATGGACTAACAATGTGAATGTCCAGTGAGAGAATTGGGTTGTTACTTATGATACATGTCATGGACTAACAATGTGAATGTCCAGTGAGAGAATTGGGTTGTTACTCATGATACATGTCATTGACTTACAATGTGAATGTACAATGAGAACATTGGGTTGTTACTTATGATACATGTCATGGACTAACAATGTGAATGTCCAGTGAGAACATTGGGTTGTTACTTATGATACCTGTCATGGACTAACAATGTGAATGTCCAGTGAGAACATTGGGTTGTTACTTATGATACATGTCATTGACTTACAATGTGAATGTACAATGAGAACATTGGGTTGTTACTTATGATACATTGTACATGTCATGGACTGCATAGGCTATTCTGGGACAACACTTCACACAAATGCATTAAACCTACTATTCACAGGGCACATCTCATATGTTTTACAAATATTTCAAATATCTGGCAGTTCTGCTCTTGCACAACTATTTAGCAATTGCCAACAGTGTTGGGTTCCTTGCCAACATTTTCTCACACTACGGCCAATTCAGAATTCATAAAAAGAACTTCATTTTTTTGCACATCTGATTAATATCATTGCATACCCCAGCTTTATATTTCATTACCCCAAGCTCCATATACCTTCCATTTCCAAGCCTGGTCTTCATCTTCTTCAATCTTCTCCACACAGCCATGACTGAGGTGCATCACACAGTTGAGCGCCAAAACCATCTCTGCTGTCAGCAACACCGGCTCCAGTAACCATAGCAACCAACTGTACAGCCACACCACGGCGTATGGGATGAAACTCATAGGCAGGTAAACAAGCACTATTGACAGGACACATAGCTTTAGGTGTGGCAATACGTTGTACTGAAAAATACAGATCAAGGTTTTAGGAGTTAGACACGCTGAAATCAGAGCAAAGAAATCAAGATTATTAAAACGCCGCACAATTACAGGTACACTTTTTATTACCCCACATCAAGAACTTTTCCATAAGAACATTTTAACACCGTCGAAACTGCCTGTGTGACAGTATAGCAGTGTTTTTCTTCATTTGAAATCAGGTTCGGTAATCGGTCCCATGCCAAACTGTCACAAGATACGCCCGTTTTAAGGTTTGGACAACTTGATAACTTTACCATGACCCATATTTGAACTTGACCTACATATCATCTAGACACAACTTCTGACCAAAGTTGATGAAGATCTGATGAAAACTACTTCAATTAGAGAGCAGACACCATGCTAAATGCTTGAGATGCACTAAGTGACCTCGTGACCCAGTTTTTAACCTGGCATCACCCATATTTGAACTTGACCTACATGTAGATATTGTCTAGACACAACTTCTGACCAAATTTGCTGAAGATCGGATATAAAACTACTTCAATTAGAGAGTGGACACCATGCTAAATGCTTGAAATGCACTAAGTGACCCTGTGACCTAGTTTTTGACCTGGCATGACCCATATTCGAACTTGACCTATATATTATCTAGATACAACTTCTGACCAAGTTTGGTGAAGATCGGATGAAAACTACTTCAATTAGAGAGAGGACACCATACTACTAATGGGGTTGTTTACCCTCGGGACTTCGGTTAATAAACCATTTCCCAAGCACACTGCTTAACATTAAAACTCTGCATTTTAAAGGTCGAAAACGGCCATAAAATGGACAGCCCGATTTTACTGGGCTGTACCATTGATACAAATATAAAATTTTGCAGCGTTGGTGCGGTGCTTTACTAAAAATCTAGTAGTTTAAAAAATACCTTTACACTGGCTGAGCCTAACGCTGTTAAAAAGCAGCGTTTTTATTCGTTGATAGACTTTTAAAACGATGGCGCTGATTGGCCGAAATTTCTTATTAAGAATTACAAGTAGGTCAATCCGTTTATAAATAGAATTTTCCCACGGCGGACGATCTTGATATTGCACTTTACAAAAAGTAAACAGTAATAGTTTCTATGCAGAAAATATAATGAAAGGAAAAGGATAATTACATCCAAAATAACTTTTAAAGAAATTTATGACTTGTTTATGTTATGCTACTATAATTCTTATTAATTATTAATATAAGTATGATGTTGTTATTATATGTTTGTTGTTTTTGTTGATTTTTTTTTTAAAGGAGTGAGAGAGAGAATAGCCCAATTTTTATAAGTAAAGATGGTGAAAACACACTGTTGTATGTGGCATCATCATTACTAGACCCATTGTTCAGTATATACTGCAATGGGTTTGTTGGAGTCTTTAGACTTTGTGATCTGTGGTTTTATTGTTAAAATTAACATAATAATATTTTTAATTCAATGTTTCTAGGGAGAGAAAAGATTGCACGAAAGTGTGATATGTATAATATATGCAAAAATTAGTATTATTATTTTATTTTTTTTCCAGATCACAAAGTGGTTCAACATTGCCACTATATATCTACATAAATAATAAACCTGTAGATAGGTGTAATTTGGTTGTTGTGTTAAATGTTATGCTAGGAGCTCTAAGCGATGGTAAGATATAGAGATTTGTAAACCTTCATTAATAGGGGAAGGTAGAGCCTGTTTTAATAGCTCTCATAAGAAAAAAGTAGAAAAAAAAGAAAAAAGGAAGGGGATTTGCATGTAAACATGCAATTTAATAGTTTCTAACGAACAATTGAGATTGGTAATGCAATATAGTTAAAAATTATATTTAGTATTAAAATTAGCATGTATTTGTAAGTGTGGCACAATGTTGAACACTTACAGACAGGGAATATAGCTGTGATGCTCCAACCTAAGACCCTGTCTGTATGGAACTTATAGAGGATTGGGCTATGAAAGAAGGACGTCCCCCCAGAGTGGCGTTAAGACAATATTTAAAAGAAATTTAATGATAATATTTATATATGTACAGGTAACTTGCGTGTCGCCAGACGGTTACCTCTTTAGGGCCACATAAAAATCAATGGTAAAACAATGTACTTTACAGTTAAAAATTAGACAAAACAAACAAAGTTTATACATGAAGGCAAATTATGTACAGAATGTACAATATTATATGCACTCATCTTTAGGTAAAAAAACAAGTTGCCACCCTGGGGGTTAAAAGAAGGAGTTTGGAAGTGTAGGTAGGTGTGGTGGGGTAGGGGGTTTCCAGCAGGGGCAAATCAACTTGGGTTTGTGTAAGGGAGATAATTTTGTATGGAGAAGTATTGATGGTTTTGTCCCCTAGACCAGAGGGAGTGCACGGTAGATGGAACTAAGTAAACTACACATGGTGATTAATAAATAAAAAGAAAGAGATAATACACTCTAATGTTTAATATATTGAAATATTATGGTAAAATGTGGGATTGGTAAGGACCAACTCATACAACAATGCAGGGAATAACCCACAAAAAGCTAGCATCCATACTATAGAGATTAATATATAGGGGATGATGCAAGTTAAAAGAAAAGGTACAAGAACACCTTATATACTTACTATACAAAATTAGTAAGTTTCTCAAGATTAAGATATAAATTGTACAACAGTACTTTATTTGTTATGATTGTTAATATACCGCTTATAGGGAGAGCTACAATAATCACATAAATTGAAAATACCCTTAAGGGATAAAATGGTATTGCAAGGGCAATGATGTCTGGCATGGCTCTTCGAGTTTGAAGGAGAGGGAAAGGGAGGGGTGCAATGCAGCCAACATACTCAGGTTACTGGTCAGCCACGTCCTTTCTTTTAAATAAAAACTGCCATAAAATATGTATATATTAAGAAACTGAATAACGTTTATGGTGGACAAACGTCATACTCTCATAAAAATTGTTTTAAAATAAAGTAGACCAGGTCAATACCAATGGCCTGATTTAGAAAGGGCGGGGTAGAACAATGAACCCATTAAAAGCTAAAATAAAGGTCGTGTAAAAGAGACACAAATCCAACACAATTACTAGATTGCGTCAGTTTTGCGCAAAGATTACACAGTTTAAAGGAAAACAGTCACAAGACTGGATAATTGGGTGGGTGTTGGCTGCTCTCCCTCCCCCAATGACCTAGATTTTGTCAGTTATCTGACAATCCAGAAGGTATTTGGCGAGGGCAGAGAAGACCGGGCCCCTAGCTGCTCCCTTGGGGTCTAGCACGTTGGAAAGGTTTAAAACTAGTCCATGGGAGTGCATTGCAGCTTCGAGGTGGTCCCTCTGCGCCTTATGGTTAGGACAGTGCAGCAGCATGTGGGGCGCAGTGAGGGGTTCCTGGCACCTAGGACATGCGGGGTCTATACCGAGGACATACTTTCCCGCGCCACCGGGTAATAGGGTGGTTCCCATCCTCAGGCGCGTGATGGCTCTGTCAAGCACAATGCTTGCTGAGTATCTGTCAGGACGCCTGAGGGTTATCGCGGGTCTGGTAAAAGTATGTTGTCGGGAAGACAAATTGTCGGTCCGGAGATTCCACTCACCCATTACAAATTTCTTTGTCAGGGAGTAGATCTCAGTAGGTGCCAGGGGTTTCCCAGCATCTACGGCCCCCCTCAAGAGGCCCTCCTTGGCCCCCCTGTCGGCCTGCTCATTCCGACTGATGTTGACATGTGCTGGACACCATACTAATGTGACCTTTAAAGATTTATCTAGGCACTGTTGATGAAGTTCCAAAATGCTAGCTAAAATATCAGGCCTAGATCTGCTATTTCTGTTTTTTATAGACTCAAGAGATGACATTGAGTCTGATAAAATAGCAGTTTTAGTAGGTTTATTGACCAATATCCAGCACAGAGTATTTAATTGCCAAAAGTTCTGCTGTAAAAATAGAGAGATTGTTGCTGAGCCTGTGCGTTTTACTAATGTTTTTGAAGTAATTACAAAAGAGTTGGCTACCAAACCAGAGTTAGGGCATTTGGAGCCGTCAGTGTAGATTTTTAGATGCTCAGCATACATATTATCTATAAGAGAGAGAGCTTCTGACTTGATGAGTTGTGGCAAGTCAGTTTTCGTTATTTTATTAGAGAGTGAAAGGTAAACATCAATGGGTCCAAGCGTCCAGGGGGGGGTCTTGGAGGGCCTCAGGTCTGCTACAGGTACCTTGTCGAGGCCGGCATCCTCAACCAGGGTCCTAATACTCGCACCAAAAGGTAGGGCGACATGATTACGCTTAAGTATTTCCCCTTGATGAAGGTGCCAGTCCCGACAAGTTTGTTAACGGGGTTTGAACCATGCCGAGGCTTAGCCCTGGCCCAGAAGTTAAGGGACTGTTGTTTTCTACGCAAGTCAAGAGGCAGCACACCAGCCTCCTCCTCAAGCAGTGCACCCGGTGTACAGTTTAGGGCTCTCAGAGCTATCCTTAGGGCCTTGTGTTGAATGGCATCAACCATTTTTAGGGCGTTTGGCTTTGCACATGCATAGATCTGGGCTCCATAATCTAGCTTTGGACATATAAGGGACTTGTAGAGAGGACACCATGCTAAATGCTTGAAATGCACTCAGTGACCCTGTGACCTAGTTTTTGACCCAGCATGACCCATATTCAAACTTGACCTAGATATAGATAAAAAGTATACATTTTTCCCAAATGGGAGGAAAAAAATTCCCAATGGAAGGTTTAAATTATTATTTTTTTTAGATCTCAATATCTTGTTAACAGTTCTACCAACAATATAAGTTCAACCTTAGTAAATATAATACTGAAAACACTTGCATTCTCAATTTTGAAGCATTGTTTAGCAAAACAACAACAACACTAATTTCCCAATTTTAGTCCAAACGCGGTAAATTTTCCAAATCCAAAGGTACCTGTTCTCATTCCCAAAATGGTGAAAAAACACTGTGTAGTTATGATCTCATGGAATAGAATAGATTTCATGATTTAAAGGAGCAAAATATAAATGAGGTTTCACATAATGATCCAATTTAATTTCTGATTTCATATCACATGCTAAAGACCGGGCATGAAAGGCTTTAAAACGAACTACAAATTAATGTTCTCATATTCACATAATGTATAGTAATACTATAGTAACAACTTAATTAAAATAGGCTTTGCTTTGTGAAAAGGGTGTTTAATGCATGTGCGTAAATTGTTCTCCCAGATTAGCCTGTGCAGTCTGCACATGCTAATCTGGGACAACACTTTACGCACATGATGCATGAAACCCTCTTTTTACAGAGCAAGGCCCAAACATATTTAAAACAAACTGTTGACAGTTTACCAAGTGCTTTGATATAAGCTCTCCAGAAATTATAAATCCAAGTAGCAACAATGACAGTCGCAAAACAAGTTCGGTCCCGCTAAATGATCCTAGGAACGGCACTGTAACCAGCAAAATATATGGCACAAATTCTAATAAACACCCACAAGGTGTGTAACACATTGTTGACAGTTGCTTTCTAGTGTTTGGGTTTCCGCGCTGACGGTGTTGTTGTGTTGTTTTAAAATGACGCTGAATAACCAATGCTTTAAGCAAACCAGTCAAAAAAGATGGCGGCGCCCATGGCCAGTGGTGACGAAATTACTGGTAATTTAGTTTTTTTTTTACTCTCATGTGAAACTAAAGGGATGACTATTTGACGAAATATATATCTTCAATTGTTTTTAACAGAAATTCATAATCGGATTCGTTGTTTAATGTTCAAAATAGCTTTGTTCACACATGCCATAACGAATATGTTTTCGGATAATACTATTTCGGATACTTTTATAATAAAGGACATATTATTGGGCACAACAAAGTTTGAGTTATTATGAATTCTAAGTGTCTGACAGTACGCACGTGTCATACTGTATCTTGTGTTACTTAATTTACTAATTAATCATTGTAAAATTGTCACATAATCGTTCATCATTCATGGTTGACACACAGAACGGAGTGTATATTGATAATTGATAGGAGATGAATCGGGTATTTGACCCTTAGTGTAGTAAATTCAATCTTATGCAAAAACTATTCATCCAATTTAATTGGTTTATACGTTATCTAGTTGCTTATTAATTCCTCTTTCAAAAAAATATAACTTTTAGTATATTCCCGTTGTTATTAATGGATTTATAGCGAGTTAAACACAAGAAATACACATTTTATGTTTTACCACCACGCATTTTAACGTGTTGTGGCTATCGATTTTTTACAATTAGCGTACAGCGAAGCGCCGATGTTATACATTTTGATGTACCCACTCTCGTCTTTTGTTAAATTATAGTTTCATTTCTCGGCCGATTTTGACAAATTATATATCATTAGAAAGCTTACGTTACGTAGTAAACAGATATACAAATATATATTAAGTTTCTCTTCTGATTTCGACAGCCCGGCGAGTTATAACTTTAACTTTTGCAAATATCATACCGTTTTGGAGTTTTAGAATCTAGATTTACGGTTGACATGTTCGTACTTAATACCAATTTGTAGCGTTTATATTTGGAGTTTAGTTTTAAAAATTACATCTTGCTTAGGAGAATAGAATTCTGTATACGATAGGAGAAAAAATTGTTTAAAAAACGAAATTAATTAAGGAATGAAGGCGGAAAAAAGTAGCGCGCGTTCCTAACGCACTGAACTGATGCTACGGTCTTGGCGATTATGCTTTTGTTTAAAAACCGGCCATTGAATTTCCTTTGCCATATTATTACATTTTTATGGAATATATTGTAGTATTTTGTTCACGGAACATATCAATAAAGCTTATTATAAATGAATCTTAATAAATTAACGATTTCAGCTCTTGTTTATAACACAGAAAGGGTGTAAAATTTATGATGAAACAGCGTATATAGCGGACCCTCTCGATATTATTCGGCTTTGCATGCATACTTGAAATAAATGGGTGTCAAAAACATTCATCATTTGCTGTTTATTATCAACGAGGTAATTATGTATAATTATTTGAAATGTTATTTATCTTAAATTATCAATTTATTAAAGATTCTTGAAAATCACGGTCGGTGTTACGCGGGTCATTTCGTATTTTGACATCAGGGCATCATGTCCAACTAGTCAAAATCAGATTTTTTTCACTGGGACGATGACGGCTTAGATTTAGACAGGCAGACAGATAGTTTATTCAGACTTATACAACAGTACATCGTCTTCAACTCAAATATATAAATTATTTTTAGACGAATTGTTAGGTGATTACACATATAGCAGTGATGATTCTGAGAATGTTGCCATGTTTGTTATCCGTGTAATCTAGAGTCCGTGGTTTGAGCATTTTTATCGCGGTGTTCAATAAAAGATATCTCAATAATCTTGTTTATTGATAGATCTGTGGTTTTATTGCCCCTGTGTTCAGCACAAACCAATTATCTCGTTATGATCAGATACTGTGCCGACCAATACTAAATCCAACTAGTCAAAATCAGATTTTTTGTACTGGGACGATGACGGCTTAGATTTAGACAGGCAGACAGATAGTTTATTCAGACTTATACAACAGTACATCGTCTTCAACTCAAATATATAAATTATTTTTAGACGAATTGTTAGGTGATTACACATATAGCAGTGATGATTCTGAGAATATTGCCATGTTTCTTATCCGTGTAATCTAGAGTCCGTGGTTTGAGCATTTTTATCGCGGTGTTCAATAAAAGATATCTCAATAATCTTGTTTATTGATAGATCCTGTCTTCAGCACAAACCAATTATCTCGTTATGATCAGATACTGTGCAGACCAATACTAAATAACACTATGGTGTCATACGCCACAGCAGGGACCTATACTTGTATATTGGTCCCTAACCACAGGTGGCAATGTCTGGTCAGTTTACACTTTTTATGATACCTCAATGTCTTCTCGTGGTATTAGTGGTCATTTATTGGAGTAACGTAACGCCAAATACTCAATTTTGCATTTATAAGATATGTAGCGTATTGAAAACATTTATAGTCATCTGCCCATACAGATTGCCATAAACTAAATACTGTATAGATGTCAGCCAGCCCAATCATAATAATTATAAGTGCTTAATACCTATACATGTACATTTTAAACATTAAAAAAATCTAATATTTAACATTTAACGTATTTAGCGGGTACAGGTAAAAAACTCCGTCATTTCGTAGTCCTATAAAGAGTGTATGGTAGTGTACGGAACAACATGATTAAAAACAGCATTCTCATTTGACCACAACGGGGTTAAATAATCTTTCCGAAAAATACAAATAATACAGAGTTATAATTTAGAATTCTATATATTTATAACTCTGATAACTTATAAAGATATTTCAATATACATGCATAGACAGTTGGCCGTGATTTTCAAGAATCTTTAAATAATTTTAATTAATTGATAATTTATGGTTAATAACCTTTCATATAATTTTACATAATGACCTTTTTGATAATAAACAACAAACGATGAATGTTTTGACACCCATTATATTTGAAGTATGCAAAGCCAAAAAATATCAAGAGGGTCCGCTATATACGCTGTTTCATCATAAAATTAACACCCTTTCTGTGTTATAATCAAGAGCTGAAATCGTTAATTTATTAAGCTTCATTAATACTTAGCTTTATTGATATGTCTCAAGAACAAAATATTTCAATATATTCCATAAACAAATATAATAATCATGGCAAAGGAAATTCAATGGCCGGTATCTAAACAAAAGCATAATCGCCATCAGTTCAGTTCGTTAGGACCGTGCGCTACTTATTTCCGCCTTCATTCCTTACTTGCTTTCATTTTTAAACCATTTTTTTTTCTATCATATACAGAATTCTATTCTCCTAAGCAAGATGTTATTTTTAAAACTGAACTCCAAATATAAACGCTACAAATCGGTATAAAGTACGAACATGTCAACCGTAAATCTAGATTCTAAAACTCCAAAACGGTATGATATTTGCAAAAGTTAAAGTTATAACTCGCCGGGCTGCTGAAATCAAAAGAAAAACTTAATATATATTTATATATCTGAAAACTAAGTTACGTAAGCTTTCTAATGATATATAATTTGTCAAAATCGGCCTAGAAATGAAACTATAATTTAACAAAATACGTGAGTGGGTACATCAAATGTATAACATCGGTGCTTCGATAAAAGATCGATAGTTACGACACGGTCACGTGACTTAGACACAACAAGATATTTGGCGTAACGGTCCCGTTTCTTATCCGTGTAATCTAGAGTCCGTGCACACAGTTACTTATAACGTTCATTTCTCTTAAATTACTAGTATGTAGCCTATCATTTGATTTCTCGTCATGCGCATATTGTCATGATGACGGGATTTGCATTAACTACCATTTTGCTGTATCGCGCATCGGACAAGTCCGTCCCTTTCTATTAATGTTAATTTCTCTGCATAATGTGGGATGAAATATTCAACAACACCATATATCAGTTTCTAGTCCAATTTAATGTTTAATACTTAATATTTTCAGTTATACAAAAACAGTCTGATAGCTACATGATCGTATCTTTCTCGATCCGTACTCCTCCAAGTCGAAACGCTGTCTAACCGTTGTTTCCACACCAAACATCTCGTTCTATCGAACTACACATAAACATAAAATTTCTATAACATATTTGATTTGTCGATTCTATGCGCGCTTATTGCCGGTTGGTTGAATTGCATCATGGGACTGGATAGACGGTGCACGCCTTGTATGATCAATGCAACTTTGTGTGCCCAAGGCAAACACACACCACCGCTCAAATCCTTATGTTAACAGTGTCGACCCCCTTTTGTTGTTAAACATACACCATATCGAAATATTTAATCTCTCACTTTGTGACTGTCATGTATACTCGCTATTGATTAAATTTTCAATATCTCTTACATAAAGTAAACCCAAATATTTGACCTAATTTCCTATCATTATGTAACAAAATATTATTTAAATATATCACTATGGGTCTGTGTATGAGGACCCACTGAATACATCATCTGTTCCTAGAGATTTAGCAAGACTAAAAAATGCCAGAGGAACGTAAATAGGGGTAGGGTGATCTTTTTCATGAATTAAATTTTACACTTAAGTCATATATTCAATTGTCCATGATATAATCAGGCATGTCCTTTATTTAAAATAATTTGATTTAAATATTGTGTAATACAGTATGTTACTCTATAAAATAACCAAAAGCCAGTAAAAACAGGTCTGGTTTGTATGCATTCACATGAAAATTGACAAATGAAAAGGGTGGGACATATTTGAAAAGGATGGTGCATAAAGTGGCACCCAGTGCCATTCAGCTGAAGCTTAATCCCTACCTGTGTACCTATCTCAAACATGGAAGTCTATTGTCACGACAGCAATTTTTTTTCCTTCTTGATAAAGTACCGGTAAACGGCACTTTCCCAATTACGAAAAAACAAAAAAATTCCCAATTGCAGTCCAAAAAATTCCCAATTTCAGGTAAAAAAATAAATAAAAAAATTGTGTGTGTGTGTGTGTGGAAAATGCAACATTTAGTTAGTTTCCCTATGCAGCCCTATGGCTTGAACCTAGGTAAATATAATATTGACAGCTTTAAAACACTAATTTATCAATTTTAAAGTATTTGGGAGCATAAAATCAAATACATCAATTTCCCAATATGAGGTTTTCACGACTTGACTTTTCCCAATTTTCAGGTTTTCATGACTCAATTTTTATACGCCCGTTTAAAAAAAAAGGGACGTATTCTAGTTTCACCTTGGCGGCGGGCAGGCAGGCGGGTTGGCGGGCAGCGTCCACAGCAGTTTTCGCTCTCGTATTCAAATAGTTTTCATCCAATCTTCAACAAACTTGGTCAGAAGTTTTATCTAGAAAATATCTAGGTCGTCAAGTTCAAATATGGGTTACCGGGGGTATGCCGGTTAAAAAACTAGGTCATAAGGTCACTTAGTGAATTTCAAGCATTTAGCATAATTTCCGCTCTCTAATTGAAGTAGTTTTTATCTGATCTTCACCAAACTTGGTCAGAAGTTGTATCTGAACAATATCTAGGTCAAGTTCGAATATGGGTCATGCCGGGTCAAAAACTAGGTCACGGGTCACTTAGTGCATTTCAAGCATTTAGCATGGTGTCCTCTCTGTAATAGAAGTAGTTTTCATCTGATAATCACCATACTTGGTCAGAAGTTGTATCAAGACAATATATAGGTCAAGTTCGAATATGGGTCATGCAGGGTCAAAAACTAGGTCACAGGGTCACTTAGTGCATTTCAAGCATTTAGCATGGTGTCTGCTCTCTAATTGAAGTAGTTTTCATCCAATCTTCACCAAATTTGATCAGAAGTTGTGTCTAGACAATATCTAAGTCAAGTTCAAATATGGGTCATGTCGGGTCAAAAACTAGATCACGAGGTCACTTAGTGCATTTCAAGCATTTAGCATGGTGTCTGCTCTCTAATTGAAGTAGTTTTCATCTGATCTTCACCAAATTTGGTCAGAAGTTGTGTAGAGATGATATGTAGGTCAAGTTCAAATATGTGTCATGGTAAAGTTATCAAGTTGTCCAAAACCTTCAAAGAGGAGTATCTTGTGACAGTTTGGCACTCTTGTTCCCAATTGGACCGGTACAGGTACTTTTCCCAATTGGACAAAAAAAAATCGCTGAAAGATCAAAGTTCAAATTCCAGCAAAGTTTAGCTGCTCAGTCCGAACATATGTCATGGCGTTATCTGTGGCAGAGACATATCAAGTAAAAGTTTTAGCATTTTTATTTTTATTTTTCATTAATTGCTTAATCAACAGAAATGATTGACATTTTCTGTTCTTCAGATGATCTTGACAGGATGTTGTCTGCTATTACATCTCTGCTTCAACCTGTTTGTTCTGAGAATTGCGTAGGAAGCGAAAGTGGTTTTCTTAGTGCAGTTGCAATTTGGATAAACAAGCCACACGTTGTTAACAGAAGGCTCTGTGGATCTAAGTTTGAACTGGTTACCGTAGTAACTGTTCTGAATGCCTTCCCAGATTGGCTGTTGGTAAAAAGAACATTTTCTGATCTTGATCTTGTGTGCGATTTTGAAACGTTTTTTAACAATAAAAATGAAAGCCTTATGGACAAACCTCAAGAAGATGGTTCATTTCCATTTATTGGGGCAAATGACAGACACGAGCATGAGGCTGTGGAGGATATTAGAGACTGTATAGATGCCATCCCTAATGATGCCTTCTTGGTGATAGTGCGACAGATGTTACAAAAACAACCAGAAAAACATGAGAATATTGCCGAGTTAATTATAATTGGTAAATATTATAACATGATAATATTTATTTGCATGTTATTGAATCCTGAGATGTCAGGCTGCTGTTATATAGCATTTTTTTCAATCTTAATGATTTTGATTCTATCATAGGTATTTACTTGAAACTTTATAAACATTATTTTGCATGTCTATATGTCTCAACAAGAGAACTCAACTTCATTAACTGTGCTTTGTATTTTTACAGGTATAGTCCATTTTTTCATCTTTCAATTAATTTTTATTTTTATTTAATCCAATTGATTTTCAAGAGTATTAGTTGTGACTTGCCTCATAGAAGAAGTGTATATTTTTCATTCACTTGAAGTTGTTTTTAAAATATACATATTGGTTTCAGTTTGTCATTTAATAAAAGCAGCTATTAGTTCATATGTCGCATTATATGGTCACTACATGTAAAAAATATAATTTTTATTGAAAATTAAAATAACTGACCATTTGTTGAATTATGACCACTTGTTTAAGTTTTGACCTATAAGTTGTATTGCAATCTATTGTGTGTTTTATTTATGCGTCAACTCCTCAGAATAGCTTATTAGTACTTTGAAATTTTGTTTTAGACAGGAAAACATGCCAATGTACATTTATACCACTGAGGAAGCAAGGATCAGGTGAATATCATGATGTTGCCTACAGTTTTAAATATGCAGCCAATCCAAAACCATGGTGGGTATAACATGAATTTTACAGGCAGGTTATCACTGGTCCTTGAGTAAAATATCCTACTAAAATTTTTAAAAATACAAATAACAGTATTAAATAAAACATAGTTAATTGTGTTATGCAAAGTAATTAATCAATCTTTAATAGTTTTCAAATTTGTCAAGATCATATCATTTTGAATTAATATTCCTGTCAAATTGTGAGAAAATGACACATTAAAGTAGCCCATTAAAAATATTAGCATTATCATTTGATGTCTACAGAATACAACCAGTACATGCACACGCAAATGCAGAGCCAGTTTAGTTTCTAAGAATAATTTAGAATGGTGCTAAAATATCTTCATAAGTAGCCAAATGCATGTTATTTAAAATACTAGCTAAGAAAGTATGATAATCTACCTTTTTATGCCCTCGGATCGAATGATCGGGGGTATATTGTTTTTGGCCTGTCTGTCATTGTATGTGTGTGTCTGTGTGTCCGTCCCAAAACTTTATCCTTGGTCATAACTTTTGCAATATTGAAAATAGCAACTTGATATTTGGCATGCATGTGTATCTCGTGGAGCTGCACATTTTGAGTGGTGAAAAGTAAAGGTCAAGGTCATCCATCAAGGTCAAAGGTCAAATATATGGCTTCAAAGCTGCGCAGTTGGGGGCATTGTGTTTCACAAACACAGCTCTTGTATATAAATAATTTGCATAAAGTTTAGTAGCCAATTTGAGAAGTAATTAGCCAATCATCGATTTCAGTAGCCATTGACTATATTGGCTACTGGTAAAATGCTAACATAGGAATAATGTTTGTTTCTATTCTCTTTTTATAGCATCTTTACTTTATCATCTGTCATAAGTTGATGACATTCATTTCAGCCTAACTCTGTATGCAAGCACCAATGACTGCACATTGGATTCAAAAAGAAAGCTCTCTGTGACCTGGATTCAAAATCAGCTTCTCCAGAAGATTGCAAGGTGGAGTGAGCAGCCCTCACTGCGCACGCAGGTAAGTAACGCATATAAAAAATGATCAACAATGAATATAAACAGCCAGTACTTTAGCTAGGTCTAAACAGCAGAAGACAGCATCCTGCCTATCAATGTCTGACCTTGTTTGACACCCATGTAGCCTTTTATTTATCTGAGCGTTTTATTTAACCTTGAATTGTATTGAGCTTTTAATAAATTTTACTTAATTTGCACAGTAAAATATATATTAACATGAAATATCTATGTATATGCTACACATGAAATATAATGAAAATATGCAACAGAGATAATATGACAGGGCACACTTAAGTGCCCTTTTGGCAAATGTTGAACATTTGTCCCAAAGACAATATGCACCCGGACATTGTCTCTTACCTGGAACAATGAGGACATTATCACTCTCAGACTGAATAATCAATGGTTCAGAATGGCAAACAAGACACATTAAAATGAAATATACTGATGAAATATTTTGTGTATTTTATGAAATATATTTAAAGGTGATACTGAAATATGCTTTAATAAGTTGAGGATGAATTGAAACAAATATATGTATGTAAATACATTGCGAAATAACATAAATTGATGAAATATATGATATATGTAATAAAATAGATTATACGTTAAAATTGAAGTATGCTTTAATATATTGACAATGAATGGAAACAAAATATATTATAAAATACATTTCCAGTAAGACGCTGGTTTAAGATAACAAAAAACAGTACTGGGGAAATACTGTGAAAGTGAGATAATGTAGTTTGGGGGAGAGGATTTTGTCCAGGGGTGATACAGTACACCCTTTTGACAAATGAGAACCCTGCCTACATGAACATCAAATCATGGCAATTCATCTTGATAACAGTCATTGAATTACCAGAATAACCATTATGTGGTTATTTATATTAATATTGTTATACGTTTGTAATAAGACATTGCATAAGCTTCAAGCTTTTTTCTCAATTCTTTCAAATTGTATCCCACTGCATTTATGTTAAGCAATACTGCAATTTCTTCCTGCCTTGTATATTGTTCGAAAATAGTATGTATGTTGTGTTGTATTGCATATATGTACTTTCTATAAACTAAATAAATAGTGTTTAAACCAAAAGTTATAAAATTGACAACTATCTAAACATTGCTCTGAGAAATCAGGGTTAAATGCATGCGCTTTAAGTGTCATCTCAGGGTTTAATGCATGCGTTTTAAGTCTCATCTCAGGGTTTAATGCATGCACTTTAAGTGTCATCTCAGGGTTTAATGCATGCGCTTTAAGTGTCATCTCAGGGTATAATGCATGTGCTTTAAGTGTCATCTCAGGGTTTAATGCATGTGCTTTAAGTGTCATCTCAGGGTTTAATGCATGTGCTTTAAGTGTCATCTCAGAGTTTAACGCATGTGCTTTAAGTGTCATCTCAGAGTTTAATGCATGTGCTTTAAGTGTCATCTCAGGGTTTAATGCATGTGCTTTAAGTGTCATCTCAGAGTTTAACGCATGCGCTTTAAGTGTCATCTCAGAGTTTAATGCATGTGCTTTAAGTGTCATCTCAGGGTTTAATGCATGCGCTTTAAGTGTCATCTCAGAGTTTAATGCATGCGCTTTAAATGTCTTCTCAGAGTTTAATGCATGTGCTTTAAGTGTCATCTCAGGGTTTAATGCATGTGCTTTAAGTGTCTTCTTAGGGTTTAATGCATGCCCTTTAAGTGTCATCTCAGAGTTTAACGCATGCGCTTTAAGTGTCATCTCAGAGTTTAATGCATGTGCTTTAAGTGTCATCTCAGGGTTTAACGCATGCGCTTTAAGTGTCATCTCAGAGTTTAACGCATGCGCTTTAAGTGTCATCTCAGAGTTTAATGCATGTGCTTTAAGTGTCATCTCAGGGTTTAATGCATGTGCTTTAAGTGTCATCTCAGGTTTTAATGCATGCGCTTTTAGTGTCATCTCAGGGTTTAATGCATGTGCTTTAAGTGTCATCTCAGGGTTTAATGCATGCACTTTAAGTGTCATCTCAGGGTTTAATGCATGTGCTTTAAGTGTCATCTCAGGGTTTAATGCATGCGCTTTAAGTGTCATCTCAGGGTTTAATGCATGTGCTTTAAGTGTCATCTCAGGGTTTAATGCATGCTCTTTAAGTGTCATCTCAGGGTTTAATGCATGCTCTTTAAGTGTCATCTCAGGGTTTAATGCATGCTCTTTAAGTGTCATCTCAGGGTTTAATGCATGCTCTTTAAGTGTCATCTCAGGGTTTAACGCATGCGCTTTAAGTGTCATCTCAGAGTTTAACCCATGCGCTTTAAGTGTCATCTCAGAGTTTAACCCATGCGCTTTAAGTGTCATCTCAGGGTTTAACGCATGTGCTTTAAGTGTCATCTCAGAGTTTAATGCATGTGCTTTAAGTGTCATCTCAGAGTTTAATGCATGCCCTTTAAGTGTCATCTCAGGGTTTAATGCATGCACTTTAAGTGTCATCTCAGAGTTTAATGCATGCCCTTTAAGTGTCATCTCAGAGTTTAACGCATGCGCTTTAAGTGTCATCTCAGGGTTTAATGCATGCTCTTTAAGTGTCATCTCAGAGTTTAACGCATGCGCTTTAAGTGTCATCTCAGGGTTTAATGCATGCACTTTAAGTGTCATCTCAGAGTTTAATGCATGCCCTTTAAGTGTCATCTCAGAGTTTAACGCATGCGCTTTAAGTGTCATTTCAGGGTTTAATGCATGTGCTTTAAGTGTCATCTCAGGGTTTAATGCATGCACTTTAAGTGTCATCTCAGGGTTTAATGCATGTGCTTTAAGTGTCATCTCAGGGTTTAATGCATGTGCTTTAAGTGTCATCTCAGGGTTTAATGCATGCACTTTAAGTGTCATCTCAGAGTTTAATGCATGCACTTTAAGTGTCATCTCAGGGTTTAATGCATGCACTTTAAGTGTCATCTCAGAGTTTAACGCATGTGCTTTAAGTGTCATCTCAGAGTTTAACGCATGCGCTTTAAGTGTCATCTCAGGGTTTAATGCATGTGCTTTAAGTGTCATCTCAGATTAGTCTTTGCAGTCGGCACAGACTAATAAAGGACAACACTTTTCCCCTTTCATGGTATTTTTCGTTTAAATGAAGTCTCTTTTTAGTGAAAATATTGTTTGTGCAAAAGTGTTGTCCTAGAATATCCTGTGTGGACTGCACATGCTAATCTTGGACAACACTTAACGCAGATGCATTAAACCCCCTTTTCACAGAGCAAGGCTCATATATACACTATAAACCTCAGTAGAACCTAGATGAGTTCAATATGTACCAAATGTTTGTTTATATTTGTGATAGGTGACCTCATTGTGTCTGTTGAACATAGAGGAATACAACAGGCTCTACAGCGAACTGAAGAAGACATATGGTCTTTATTTTGCAAAGGTATGTTTTGAAACAATTAATGTAGTACCCTTGAAAGGTTATTGTAAGCTTATGAAGTATTCTGTAAACTTTGCAATAATTGTACAGAATGCTCACTATGTCAATAGCCGCATATATTCAGTCAGTTATTTGATACTCAATTCTATTTTGAAAGCCGTAGCAAACGAGAATAAGAGTTTCATCTTATTTTCTGTTTGAATTTGACTGCTGGTATTTACGAGAGAAAACACACTCAAGAACATGTCATGACACACAATAAAATGATGTCAGTATTTATTGTGATGCACATGTATGGTGTTTTTCTGCAGTAGTGAGATAATAAATTCTTAAGCTATTTCATTTAAGCGTATAAACACTTTAAAGTTTTGATTTTACTATTTCAGAAAAAGACAATGTTTAATTTTCCAGAATTCCCACAGTATGCTTAGCACAACATTTAATAAGTGTTTTTAATATAAAACAAATTCCCTGAGCTCGAGTTTAATTTGATAATTTTATAACAAGTTACTAATTTTTAATAAGTTTTGTTCATTGTTGAACTTTTATATCATGTTATTGATATTATATCATGTTATAGAATAGCTCTTAGTAACTCAATGGTAATTTGTATGATTGCTACAAAACCTCTTTTGTCGTTTACAGATATGGCCTGAGACAACAAATCCAGAGAAATTTGTGTATGAAGATGTTGCCATAGCAACTTATCTACTGGTAACCTGAAATAGATCTGTTTACATTGACTGGGGATTGGGCTACATTTACTTACATTATAACTTAACACAATCAGGGATTTTACATATCACTAATGAGTTGGTAAAATACTAATACTTTTGGTTCCATTATAATTGATCGTTGCTCTGTGATAAGGGGTCAAATGAATCTGCGTACAGTGTCGTCCCAGATGAGCCTTTATAGTCGTCACAGGCTAATCAGGGATGACGCTTTCCTCCTTAACTGGATTTTATGCTAAGAAGAGACTCTTTAAATGAACAATATCATAAAAGCGGGAGGTGTTGTCCCTGATTTGTCTGTGTGGACTGCACATGCCATTCTGGGACAACACGCACATGCATTAAACCCACTTTTCACAGAGCGAGGCTCAATTTCATCTTTAAAGTGGAGATAAGGAATTATTGAAAAAAAGGAATTGTTCAACTCAATACTGATACAAAATAATTACAACAAATGTTTAGTTGTTAGATTGTTAAAACTGTAATAAATCCAGTTTAATCATAGTAGTAAATATAACTATGGTATGCATACCAAACGGGATAGGAAACACTTTTTAACCAGGTTTTCCGAAGGAAAAAACTGGTTATTAGATTGGCGAATGCGGGCGGGCTGGCTGGCTGGCTGGCTGGCTGGCTGGCGGGCTGGCGGGCTGGCTGGCGGGCGGGCGGAACAAGCTTGTCCGGGCCATAACTATGTCGTTCATAGTCAGATTTTAAAATCATTTGGCACATTTGTTCACCATCATTGGACGGTGTGTCGCGCGAAATAATTACGTCGATATCTCCAAGGTCAAGGTCACACTTTGAGTTCAAAGGTCAAAAATGGCCATAAATGAGCTTGTCCTGGCCATAACTATGTCATTCATTGTGAGATTTTAAAATCATTTGGCACATTTGTTCACCATCATGGGACGGTGTGTAACATGAAAGAATCACGTCAATATCTCCAATGTCAAGGTCGCCACGACTAAAAATAGATTTTTTTAAAAAACAAACTTACAAAGGGGGTTAATTTTGTTTGTTCATTTCAAAAGTTCAGTTTGAGTTTTCTCCCTTTATCAGATTTTTTTTTCACAATGAAAACCTGGTTTTGTGACAATTTTGTCCCTTGTTTCTTTATGTCTTGTTCACAAATGTTTTTGTTTGTAATCACACTTGTTTCACGTATTTCTTACTGGTCAGTGTCTGTGGAGAGGGGAAACAGAGAGGTCGGGGTTGCCTAGGAAACAGAGGTTTGTTGACCTTGGCTGCGGCAATGGTCTTCTGGTACATATACTTAACTCTGAAGGGGTAAGACAAGGTTTTTTGCTTGAACAATCAATTCTTTGTTCTTTGGCTTGTGTTGGTTGTTGCCTTGCATCACATGCTGTTTATATTGATGATATTCAATTTGGCATCATCAAATGAAATGATTTTTTAATACAACTGCATTGACTAGATATGTTTCACGTTTTTTTATGTTTCTTTTCAATGCATCATTGTTTTTACTACAAAGTAAGCATATTACCAAGTGTTAAAGAATATTATACATCTATACCTAAAGCATGCTTTTGAAAAAGCACAAAAACACACGCAGTTATGCATTATATATGCTTCCTTCTTGTGTCAATTCAATGTAACCAACAATTCAGTTTACAGATTAAATGTATTTAAATTTAGTGAAGATGTGAAAACAATGTTTAACCTTCAAATGCCCATTATTACTTTAATGCTCCAAATTTTGTAAAGGATTCATACTGTAATCGGCTTTTCCTTCATTTGGCCAGTTTGCCTGAAAATAGGTAACAGCAAAGCCGGGTCATTATCTTTCATTATTTTCCAGCACCCGGGCTATGGGATAGATTTACGCAGGAGAAACATCTGGGATTTGTATGGGCCAGGCACAGATCTCAGGGCAAGTTATCCTTTCTTGTGTGGTAATCCCCAACCCTGCTACCCACAGGGCTTTACAAACAGTTTTTTTTGCAATCTGAACTCTGAACAAATATGTGTACATGTTCCTTTATCATTCATATTTACCATTATGCGATTGATGTTTGAGAAAATGAACTGTCTATATTTGCGTTCGTAAATTTGATGTTCTATGATATAATTATGTTACAGATATATTTTAAATGCAAACAATCATGAGATATGATTAGTCCTATTGTGAAACTAAGTACTGGTAGTGGTACTCAATTTGACATTGTTATTTGATAACATGGTTAAAACCCCATTAACACTCAAAATCAACGACTATTTCATAGAATATTTTGAGAAATAAAGTTAATATATGAAAAATCAATGTTCCATATAGCAATGGCAAAAATGTCAAAAGTCAATGCTAAATGTGGTCTGATAACACAGATTCAACAAGATACAAAAGGCTCTTTTTTGTTTTTTGTTGGACAATATATTCAACACATGTTCATTTACCACGTTAGTGTTTGTGTGTCATATCAATAGATATCGTTGCAGGAAATTAAAATAGAATATATTGTGCCACAAAAAAATAAAAATGAGCATTTTGTATGTCGTTAAATATATATTACCATTCCACATAAGGAAAACTGATTTTTAATGGCTCAACTTTATTTTACGAAGAATTATAAGAAATATTCGTTGATTTTGAGTATTTATGTTACTTAAAATAACCTATCGGCAGATTGCCTTTCTAGGGATTTAATACACTAATGGTGTATAGATAACTGGACCATATTGGAAATAGACCTTATAAAACCATTTGAAAGAATTGCACTTTCTACTTGGGGTATTTCAGAAAGATTATATTTTGAAAGTTAACAACCAAGCTATTTCTCAATTGATTTCATTTCACATAACAAATGAAAGGTTATGAGTGATACTAAAACCATAATCATCTACTGTTCTGTCAACAGGAAGCAAGCATAACTCCCTCCAATGAGTGTGTATTCCCAGATGTTGATTGGTTGATAGGTAACCATAGTGATGAGCTCACACCTTGGATACCCGTCATGGCTGCGAGGTATTATCATTGTAATGTTATTTCTTGTAGACAAGTATTTATGTTATAAACACTGACTGTGTTTTCATGTTTAAACAAAAACGAATTCCATGTGTGAGTTTTTGATGTTATTCTGTTATTATGCCTCCAAAAAAGATGGCATTATTGGTTTACTAATAAGGGTCGGAAAATATGTTGGCCTGGAGAACATGTTTTAACATTTGTCACCCAATCCTTACTAAAATTCATACAAATGTTTGTTTTAATAAAGTTTATAAGCTAGTCTCAGAAACTGGCCATGAGTTATAGGCCCTGAGTTATCTGACATTGACGTTTAAATGCAGTTTTTAAGGTCTGATTTTTATTCCCATTACCAAATAACCTTTTTGTTCTAGGTAACTCCCATGCTTCTTGGTGGCTTGAATTTGTGTCTAGATCTTTGTTCAGTTATCAATATGTTAGCCTCCTGGTTTTTGAAGCTAACCAAATATCCTTTTTAATGAATCGTTTTTTGTTTATACAAGCATGTTGTATATAACATACATAAGCATTTCTACAACCTGAAAGGATGTCATGTTTTATTGTCATATCATGTGTTACATATTTCTGTGCATACTTTCAAGGTCATCCTACAACTGCAAGTACTTTGTGCTGCCATGTTGTTTCTGGGACTTTATTACGCGGTTCAGTTTTGACAAAAGCTCCTCAAAGGGAGTTGACTCCAGTGGCAAGTACCGCCAGTATCTAAACTACATCAGGGACATCGGAGAGACATGTGGCTTCAGAACAGAGGAGGACATTCTACGCATTCCATCTACCAAGAGGGTATATAACTCTTTGAGTCAAGTCGATAATTGTTTTAAGAATTTGTTCTTTGAAGCATTTTCGTTAATGTTTCAGAACTCTACCATCTATTGATGATAGCAAGATTGGTTTATTTGTCACATTTTGGAAGGCAGTCTGTGTGCCTATTGGTTGGTCAGTGGCCAATATCGTTTCATCTCCTTAGATTGTGCAGTTTTAATGGGATCTTTAAACACTTTATAAATATTTTTTTAGCAATATAAATCAGCCATTTTACAGCATCCAAAACATCTCAGGATTCATGGAGTTGTGACCCTTATTTACTCAATATTATTTTATCATGACCTTACTTAAGAGTTTGAAGACAGACTGTAATGAAACTTTTAAAGTTAAAAAAATTAAAAACGTGGTTGATGCTTAAAAAGCAAAGACTACCGGTATTTAGTTATCCACCTTATCGCCCAATACCATAAATTCCAAGTTATAGGCCTTAAGTTGGCTACATTTCTTATTTACAACAGTCATTTCCAACAATTTTCTTTAATGTTGAATAAAAATGTATTTGAAGATGTTTTAAAACTTAACTGATCTGTTTAACACAAAGAGATAACGTTATATGCAATATTTAAAATGATGCTTATGTTGTTATACCTGTTTATGATTAAAATATATAACAAAAGAATTACACAAACTTTGGTCGTTTCAGGTGTGTTTTGTTGGAAGGTCCCGGAGCTATTCTTCTTTAGAGGAGGAACAAATGGACGCCAGCAGGCTAGACTTCCTGTCCTGCAAGCAGACCTTAGTTACACAACAGAAGGACGAACCAATGATACAGGACCAAGATAAAACTGCAGCTGATTCTGAAGGACAATGGACGGCAGACTTCACCCCTCGTAGCAAGGTGGAAACCACACGTAACTGTGTGGCCATTAGTCAGGAAATCAAGACGCTTGTAGTTATGACGGTGTTCAATAAAATACTTGGTTGTGATAACAGCGGTTGTGATATCACTCACTCATTTGTAACTGCTAATGTTATGTGTGATACTTCACCCAATGTCTGTGATGTGGGTAAAACATGTGGTAAAGGCGAAAGTTGTATAGAAAAAGTTTCCAAAATGAACAGTAATACGTATAAGAATGCTGACCAGTCTAAAGGCAATTTAGTTTATGGCTCTAAATTTGCAAAATTGTTAAAGGATGAAAACTGTGTACAAGGGAGGACAGATTCAAAGGTCGAATGTGGTTGGAGAAAAGGGGGTCGTCTCACGCTGGGCCAGGTTGCAGACTTGTTTGACAAGCCGCTTCTGCATCAGTTGAAGAACGAGTGTGGAGGGCTGCAGACTCTGCTGAGGAACCATTCTCATATATTCCAAGGTAGGGAGTTTGTTCAATTACTACATACATTAGCATAATATTATCTTCTCTCATACAAAATACTAGTTTCTCCTTGGCTAAGTCAAGTCACATGGTATCCATATTTACCGTATAAGTCAACAATTGTTCATTATATTCAGTCGATGAAGTAATGCTTTCAAACATTGTATAACAATGCGAACATAAACAAGGTGAACTTAAACACGATGATGTCATCAAATACAGTACAATCTAAGTTTAATCCTGTTCTTAGATCATAGAGGGCAATTATGGGTCTTGATAAGACATTTTAACCAGGTTTTCTGAAGGAAAATAATGGTCATTAGATTGGTGAATGTTGGCGGGCGGGCGAGCTGGTGGGCTGGCTGGCGTGCGGGCGGAACGAGCTTGTCCAGGCCATAACTTTGTCGTTCATTGTGAGATATTAAAATCATTTGGCACATTTGTTCACCGTCATTAGACGGTGTGTCACGGGAAAGAATGATGCGATATGTCCAAGGTCAAGGTCACACTTTGAGTTCAAAGGTAAAAAATGGCCATAAATGAGCTTGTCCGGGCCATAACTATGTCATTCATTGTGAGATTTTAAAATTATTTGGCACATTTGTTCACCATCATTGGACGGTGTGTCATGGGAAAGAAGTGGGTTAACTTTGAACAATCAATAACAATGAACATTTTGAGTTGGTCTCCCTTTATCAGACTTTTTTTTCAAATTGAAATCAAGATTGCCACGAGTAAAAATAGATTGAATCTTACACAAGTGGGGTAACAATGCACATTTTGAATTGTCTCCCTTTATCAGACTTTTTTTTTCAAATTGAAAACCTAGTTTTGTGACAATTTTGACCCTTGTTTTACATTGCTTTTAAACGAATCAGCACAATGCTACAGGGTAGTAAATGTATATTGGGCTTGAGCTTTGCGCTTGCTTAATATTAATTTACAGACCCTGAAATATACTGTTATATGGAATTAACGCTTAGACAATACATATAAATTATAATAAATGTTGCTTTTCACAGAGTAACTAACTGTTGGAAAAGATGTCAATGTTCAGTTAAATAACAATTGTTTTGTTATTAAGTTTTTCAACAATGTTTAGTTTGACCATATTGATGCATTGCTTCCCTTGTCCTTTATTATTATAGTAAATTTCTTCCTGCAAGCATTGGTCTTTACTAATGCATGTATTTTCAGTAAGCGGAGGACATGTTTGTCTGCGTGATTTCACTCTTGATAACCCATTTGAAGGCAGATATATGAAGGGTCGTTACACGGATAAGACAGACTATGTGAAGACCACGCTGTGCTGGTTTTATGACCACCACCCTGACGGATGTCCGAGATCATCTGACAAGTGTGCGTATGCACATGGTATACAAGAACTGCGCACAAAACCAAGGAAGGAAAAATCATAATCAACGTTTAACTTTTATAAATTTTGATATTTGATGTACATGTATTTGCATGTTTAAGTTATTTATTGAAGCTCTGATGGGAAAGTGACAATAATGGAGAATAACGGTTGACAGTAATGTTGTTTTGTAATATACATGTATCAGATGAGGCTAAAAATAAAAGCTGAGCTGTTTTTATTTGTGCCAAGCCTGATATATGACAACACGATAGGAAAGTATCCTTTTTACTGTTTTCTAAAGAAATTTAATTTATTAAACATAATTCCCTTTTACTCTGCATTCTTGGCAGGAATGTATATGTTGTATGATGTTTTACATTTTTATAATGACATCATGGGTACTTGAACTTAACAATTGTTAATTGCATTTTTAGCTGTTTTTGATGACAATTTAATACAGCTTGGCATCTTATTTTTTGTTGTGTTGAATCTGCTTCATTTTAAACGAAAATATATATTTGATTGCTTTTTCCGAGTAATATGCCGTACCTCCAAACATTGTCAGATATATTAGCCTACTAAACTGATATCGGGTAAACATCACAAATTTATTATGGGCAGATTGTAAGGATTTGTGGGCAGTAATGTAAATCTGATAATGGGTATTTTGTATTTCTGTATAAAGCGGAAATCAATACGATAAATATCGTCTTTAAATGGTAAATGCATTATCAATTATGCATAACACGAATCAGGTTAAATGTAAATTATGGGCCTTTGAATAGGCAAGACCGACATACTTAATTTAAACATATTTATTTCAAACAAACATTTTTAAACATAGAATTTCATATAACATGTAGATGTTTGCAGGGTAATGGAACGAAAGAAAAGGTCTTCTATAGTTTTTCTCCGTCAGTAGCCATTCAATTGAATATTGTCAGACGAACATAATTGGTTTTTAAAATATTAAACAATAATTTCAATTAAAGATGTGACAAAAAAATGCACTATAAAAGGCAGAAGATTGAGGAAAACAAAAATACATTTTGAAAGACTTCTTCGGTGTAAAATAAAGTACTTGTGAGAGTAGTTCAGTAGCACAATTACGCACCGCCGTATGCGCACGGTGCATATAATGATATAATTATAATACATCACATTGTATGCATATTAAATTTAATACATTATTAATATAATGTCAGTATTTGCTAGTTGCGTTCGACGCATCTACATCATGACAAAGCGAGGCAAGGAAGACAAGGTCCTCCACCTCAGGCATCTATGTACATATCTATTGCCACTGGGCTCTTCACAACCAAACCACGAGAATACCATAGTCTGATTTACCAGTCTCAGACTTCCTTGGCTCCAAGCAATTGTGCCCCGCTCCATTAAGACAAATAACAATAAAATATGATCTACGTGCATCTAAGGTCAGTTACGAATTCAATTAAAACTGATCAAGAAATCAATTTAGTTCTTTATTTACATAATTTTGTATTTGTTAAGTTCTGATTCACTGCCTATGTATTTAATGGTCGCTTCGGCGTTTACAGATACACTGATCGGTAAGATTACATCGGCTTACCAGGCATTTTTTTTTCCATTAGGCCAGTCCACATGCGACAGAACACAGCTGCGTACGGTATTGGGTCAGTTCTTTATGAAGATGTTTTCAAATCCGCTGCGTGACTTCAGTTCACGTCTACCTATGTGAAGCTGTTGTCTGGCCGTGTAGCTTATACAATTTACTATTATAGTGCGGGGATTGTGTCCGCCAAGGTTTCCAGTGCTGTGAGGGAAGGTCTATTTTAATGAACATATCAACGTCCTGGATCTTAAACAAATGAATGGTTCTGTCGCCTGTACTTTCCAGAACACAAAAAATGCGAACATTATTTTGATGCTATATTGCTTGCTGGCATCCATCGAGTGTTCAAAGTCTGTAACATGATCTCGAAACATGTTTTCATTCCAGAGCTCAGGTTGCAGATATATTCAAGTTGTTTTTCTTAAATATGCCTTGTGGAGTATTTCTTGGTTTCACAACAACATAAACCACGATCAACACTAGCCGGAGAAATGTCAGAACAATAGTAAAACACACAGTTGACATGAAAACAATTAAGTAATATGTCTGGCACCGATATCATCATTAAACACAATACTTATTCTGGTAAAAGGTTCAATGACGCATATACAATATAAGGTACATATTATTACTGAAATACAAAACTCACTCTTAATTATACATATGACTTAAAAATAAATAGTGGTAATTATGCATAACTTCACATTTATAGTCACCCATAGGCTGTAATAAGAGCTCCTGCGTGTAAATACGAGTATAGTTAATGGATATAACACTAGATTCATAGCACATGGTTAACCATCATACCAGCTTATATTGGTTCAGTCTGCAGCCGAATTTCCATTCCTTTCAGTTCCAAATACACCAATGTAATGGATTCGTCGTCAAAAATGTTAATGAATTCGATTTCAACTCTTTGCGTTGTATCCTAAAAGTGTAAAAAACATAACATAGTATCCGGTAAACAAAACTAGCACATCAGTAAACACAACAGTATTATCAGTAGTCAATATTGATGTCACTGTCATAATGCATTACATGAATCGTAAGTAACATCCGGCATTTCTCAATCCAACAGTACCTTGCACAGTGTTTCATCTCTAATTGCATGGACGTCAATAATAAAGGCAATCAGAGCTTCTGACAACTCTCCACTTGTTTCTGGTAACTGATTTTTCAATGATTGTATCATGTGATCCAATTCTCTTAGATCAAAGAGCATCTGGAAAATAAATTTATATATTTAATGCTCATTTTTGACAGTAAAGCTTCACTATAGCTTAACTCTACATAGATTGACTAGCCTCGCTATTATATTATTTTAACATCTCATCTGAATTATTCCTACAAACCAAGAGAGTTATCTGTAATTCTTTATATGTCATACGAAAGCAAAACTCGACTAGTAATTTAAAAGTTAATTACAAATCTGATGAAATAAAGTTGATTTTGTTTTTTCATGTACTTGTTTGAGTAATTTTTTTCAACAACACTTCCACAAAACACATATGTGTATTTATTTAGAGTCGTTCTTGTATTAGACGTTCTATGTTACCTTTCCATCAGAGATTTCAGACACCATTTCAGAGACACGCTGACCTTTCTTTAGCAAGAGTACGACAGGCTTGCCTTTATCGATTCGCTCGCACTTCCTTAGTTTACATCGTATCATTCGTTTTGAATTCCATGCCAGCATGAGCGTTTTCATGTTGCCTATCTCATCGACGTGTCTCGAGGCCAAATCAACCTCGATGGCTAAGGCGTTTACCAACTTTGCAAGTTTAAATTCCTTTGCAGTTGCGTGATATTCAAAATGCTCACCAAGAAGAGCTTTGGAAAATAAAAGTAATGTTTATCAAACCGGGAAGCGATACGATATACTTTAAATAACACAACATGTAACATGTATTGTTAATTCTGCAACTTCAAACAAGTTTGTTTGTAAAAATTATGTTTAATTAGTTGTTTCTTTAAAAACGCTTAGCGCGAATGCAATTACATTACTGTAAGGTTGGAGCAAACGTATTTTAGCTACACTATTTCCTCAGAAGGGTTGCACATCCACTCAAAGTCACTTCTAATGAAACACTTACATTTTCCCTTATTTTTCAATTATTTTTTAAGATATTGCTTAAAATTGTTGACTCGAATGATTGATGATTCGATGAAATATCATTGAAACATCAATACCATTCTTAAAAAAGACACAAAATAACAGACTCTAAACAAGATGTGTTTGTGAAACACTATGTCCCCCATATATTTGACCTTGAAGGATGACATTGACCTGTCACCAATCAAAATGTGCAGCTCCATGAGATACACATGCATGCCAAATATCAAGTTGCTGTCTTCAATATTGCAAAATTTGACCGTTGACCTTAACCTTGAAGGATGACATTGACCTTTTACCACTCAAAATGTGCAGCTCAATGATATACACAGGCATGCCAAATATCAAGTTGCTATCTTCAATATTGCAAAAGTTATGGCCAATGTTAAAGTTTGACGCAAACCAACAAACCAACAGACAGGGCAAAAACAATATGTCCTCCAGTAAAGACTGAGGGGCATAAACATATATACTTTAACTGAATAATCATTGAACCCATAATCTCAATGAAAAATTAACTAATTAAGTATACATTTCTGGTGGCTCAGTGCCCTTTTTTGTGAACACATTGCTGGGTTGACACATTGACACGTTTATCTCATTGAAAACCCATAACATCGGCATACTGCCAATATAATGTTCTTTCATTCCAAATACAAACTACAGTCAAGCTACCGTAAACTAAACAACAATGGGATAAAGATAGGTTCTTTACAATCATGTCAACTCGTCACAAAGGCTTTATAATATTTGGATAGGATAATTTGAATGGAAGAGCATTTGGTTGTTATATGTAATGTTAGTCTTGTGAAATACATATGTTGTTCTTGGGGTAAAAACTTGTTACCAACTACATGTCTGCTTTTACGATGACGAGTCTGCTATTGTATTATTGCACACACAAGCTTTTTCATCGTTATAAGAATATGACAGTATGCAAAAGAAAATAAAAATTCTAGGCATACTTTCATTTTCAGGTGCAGCGAGGGGAAACCATACCCGCACGTATCTGAGCGTAATAGATAAATTAATTTAACGCTACGTTGAAGACAAAGTTAAACAAAACGAGATCAATTTGGTAATTAAGTCGTTTTTGCGATGAGAATAATAAAAGTGTTACGTTGGAAGTGCATTCGAGTGTGTACAGACAATTCGATGAATTATTGCGATTCGTTGTCGGTAAGTTTTCCTTTAAACACGAACTTTGTTTTTAATATAATTTGTACTAAGGCATAAGTTTTTATATACATTTTTTATAGACATGACGTTAAAACACATTAATAACAATAATACATGTTTTGAACGAAATTACTTAATATGTCGTTGCTTTGGATACTTACCAATATATTTCGGAAACAGAATCTCTGATTTAAGAGTTTGAAAGTCGGTCAAGGCCGCTGGTGTCACATTTATTATTTTTGACAAGGAGAACTGTGGAACGATGACATTGAAAGAAATTTCCACTTTAAATGCGTAGTTATATGCCAAGTAGGTGCTCCTCCAATCCACATTTTTCAAATGCATACTCGTATTCATTTGCATAAGACCTTCTCTGTGTTCATTTAAGTAGTCCCAGAGAGATCCAAGTGATATGAAGTCACCTTTCATTGTACAGTGACTCTTGTGCAAACTACATTCGCCTCCAGATGCCTTCATTGTGAAAGCTTGGACCAAGTATTTGGTAAAGAAACTATCTTCATTTGGTACGCATATTGCATCGTCCTTCTGTCCCGAGGCATTAAACTGTATCAGAATCGTTTCAGTTCGAACTTCAATCGGTTTTGATTTGCAACAATCGAGAAATGCGATAACTTGTTCTATTTTTTCCCTTTCTTTTATTTTGTTATTTATCCTTTCCATACTGTAGTATTCGTTTTCACCTAACCAAAATCCTTCTTTGGCATGATTATGCCCCGAGTAAAGAAATACCAAAGTGTGTATATCTTTCGAGTCCAGCCGGTCAAAAGCTTTATCAATCTTGGCTGACAATTCTTTCAGCGTTTCTTTATTCGAATCAATAATTTCTATGTTATCCCGACTGAAATAACGCACCAAAGTCTTATTTATAATAGGATGTAAAAATAAATGTAATGTTTACAAATTAAATAAACATTAATAATACAAGAACAGGTTTTGGAAAACATTTCAGAGTTTGGCAAAATGACAATTTTCCAAAAGATAGTCAAATATAAAAAAAAGTATATTAAAACAAGCAAAATAACACTTCTGACAGAAAAAATGTTACATATATATGTTTGTTTATTGATAGTCATCAAATGAAATATGAAAAAATCAATCAATCATTTTACAAACACGCGTGTTACCGACAGAGCGTTTAAAGTACCATATTATTTTAAAAGCCTGCGTGGTGAAATGATACTGTTTTATAATTTGCTTCAGGGTGTCACAGATTCGTACCATAGAGCAGGAATGTTTTTATTTGATATATTTTCCTTGTTTTATAATAACTTAAACATATTCCAAATCTATTTTTTTTCGTAAATGCATTCATTTACATTCGTCTAATATACGAAAATGTGTGAAGAAGTCTCTTTTAAGATCCATAAACACTCAAAATCAACGAATATTTCGTGTTCCTAATAGCAATATCCAAAATTTCAACGCTAAACATGGGTTTCATCACTAGTTATTACATTTCGTGAATTGATTCATGTGCATCAACCGGGGGTTTGACAAAAAATACTTATGCAAAAAAAAAAGAATTACACGCGTTTTGAAAGCGTTTCGACCAACGCAAATATAATGCGCAAACAAACGCTGCCTCAATGTATGGTATGATATGAAAGTATTACATTAAAAAATGTCAAGTGAGTAAACGCACAGCTGTTTAAGTATTTAACGATGTAAGTATGTAATATATCACACACATGTTTATTATTGATTCTTTTAATTAATTACAAATTAATAGAGATATTCTTAAGTCAGTCATTTGAACATTATAATTGAGCTTTTCAGAATAGAAAAAGGAGCATAGACTTGGTCCATACCTTATACACATGGCTGGAAGGACAACATTTGTAATAGCATCTGCGAACTGCTTAATGTCTAAGTCGAACATTTCTTGCCCGTTCTGTTTATGCCCAGCAATTAATATAGCCCCCCATCCGTGACCTGCAATATAGTTCTAAAGATTAAACGCTTTTTGATCCACTACTTCTCGTAAAAGTACGAAAATTTAAATTACAGGTAAATAAAAGAAAAATGAAAACCAGATCACCACTAAATTAAGCAAAATATTATTAAAACACTGCTTTGTGCTGCTTAATTCCCTTAAATAATTTAAGTTCAATTTATTAGGTCAATATCAACACGACTTTAGGTAAAATGTAGACTCTGGTTGTCATACGCAACGACTGTCGAAGTATCCAAATCCTATACGGACCAACTTCGCTCGTATGTGTTTTCTTACGTTATAAAACGGTTCCAATAATTATAAAAACATCGCTGTTCATTATTTGAGTGTGGGTAAAATTGTCATAACGTGTGCGTCATTGTAGCTTAAACACATATTTCATGTATGTATTTAATGCTAAACATATGTTATTGAATATTGTACATCCATTTACTTTGGTAGACCGATGTTATTGATGGAACGAATTCTTTTTTTTGTAAACATTTGCACTACAAAAGCATACATGTATAAAATTATTAAATTGGAATTTTTTTTCGCCAACAAAAGTATATGTTTCGTGGAAAATGATATAATACTATATCCCCAAAAATATTAGGGACATACTGCAAACAATTTCGAAATGCTTTGTTATTCTCTATAAGAACAAAGAAGATTGACCGTTCCACCTCCACTATTTCTATGCTAGGTTTGATGTTTGGCATGTCCTTTAACCATTTTAAGCTCAAACTTTGTTTTTGCAATGACCATTTCAATTTGGTGACCCGAAAATTAATCACTTTGTATTTATGTCATGCTGTGCGTCTATTATATAACTTCTATGGTATCAAATTTGCTTTTGACCTTGTATTCATTGCCGGATTAAGTGTAAGGTAAAGAATGAGGTCAAACGCAAATGACATTACTTCTAGTACTTAAATAGTGATGTAGTATCAGCCGCGTTATGAATCAGCACGCTAATTTCATCTACATGAAACTGAATATATGTGTTAATAAACTATCAATCAAACTAAAGCGTTTGCAACATCGTGAAATAGGTTAAACGTGACAAAATTAAGATAAAATAGAGCAGATATATTAATACTTGCCTCAATAATATAGAGACGAAATTTTAAAAGAAATTACCATGGGAGCATTCGGAGCATACTCGAGAATGACTTGTAGTATGTGGTCGATGGAGTATATTTTTAAACGCTAGAACAGAAACAATCAAGATATATTGATTTTCTTCTGTTGCAATATCTCACCTATTATAGATTTGACGTCATTTCCACAATCGTAACATTTGACAGGATTGATGTAGCTGTTTCGCATACAGGCACAGCACGTCTTTATAGGGTGTGGGCAGTAGTCGATTTCTTTGTTGATATTGGCAAAAGCAAAAAACGGTAACATATACGTAAACTAGTAAAGTGCCGTCTCAATGGGCGAGTCAAGTATCAGTTCTGATAAGCTGAAGTAGGAAATAAAAGGTATAGAAGTAAACCTGCTGCGTGTAAACATACGTTTAACAGCGATGATCAAATGGTTAGATAACAATTTTGATAGATGAAACCATATAAAGTAACTATTTTTCATTGGAGAAAAAATGTATTTCGACATTAGGAACTTTTATAGTTATTTCAGATTACACATTCAAAATCACTTGACTTTGTGAATACAGTTAATGGAATGTTTTAGGTCTATACTGATACCTAAAGAACGACTAATGTTGATACCTACGTTCGTTTTGAAATACAGTTCTATCATTTGTCTTCGTGTTTTTAAGTATTACAGAATAATCAGCTAAAACGTTGACATGTATAATCATGAAATTATGAATACGATATCAAACTTAAATATTATTGAACTTTTGCATCGTAGTTTTTCGCCGTGATGTCCATTTACAAAAACACATGAGGTCATGATGACCCATTATCGCTCACCTGAGTTCACGGACACAAATTGCTGAAAGCTTGAGCAGGTTATCTAGATTTCGACCACACTTGAACCAGATTCAATTATGGAATTCATATTGTGAACATAAACGCGCTGACCAAGTTTCACCAACACTGAGTCATACATGTGGCACTAGAGAGGTTACACTTTTTTTTTAAATATTTGACCAGGTTATCTAGCTTTTAGACGCATTTGATCCAGATTGAAACTTGGCCTTGATATCTTTAAAATAACAATCCGACCAAGTTTAATCAAGATTGAGTCATAAATAATGCCCGTTGGGTTTTCAAAGATTTAATCTGGAAAACTAGATTATTTATGCTCGATTTATGCTCAGGGGGAGGGGGGGGGGGGGCTAAAACGTTACGGAACATATATTTATCAAATTATTATCCAATTATTGGGACCTGCATTTACTTTTTAGACGACTATGCTTTCTTTAAGATAGCGATATTTATTATGTATCCAGCAGTTGACAGGTACACCTCTAATTTGGCAAATAACACTGAAGACTTTCCACTAGACTCGACCATTTTATACACGCAAAATAAATTAATACGTTATAAATCACAACAGCAACATAGAATGCTTGTTATCAGGTTGACATTAAAAACATTATACATTATACATTAATAAAATGCTAAATCGCACGTGAAAAGCATTTAATAACTATATTTTCTGATTATCGAAAGACCTTCTTAAGATTAGCTTGTGATGTATGAAATACAGAAAAAGAATACCAGCGTGAACATCTGGGACGGATTCATTCAAAAGACATATATCACATCGGTTATTTTCCACGCTCATCCACTTTGGTACATCATTCGACACCCTCATTAACTTCTGCAATACATAAGAATCCATTTCTTATAAATAGGTATGCTTTGACTTGAATCACATACTGAATGAGTTTGTAAACCACGGTTTCGAGCAGTATTGGTAAGTTAAATTCTAATTTAGTAGTGTATCATCTTTTTTATGGAAATTCATGTGAAAACATTTAAGTTGTTAATTGGGTGACAAACACTCGTGATAATGTTGTGTGGTATAATTAATTCATTCTCATTGTATTATAACATACATTTCAATAATATATTGTACACATTCAGTTTCTCTACTATTGTATTAGCAAACCTCTAGCTTCGAATACAAGTCTTTTGATGTAAATTTTCCATCCCCTGTATAGTTTGCATCCTTCGCGTCAATACTTCTTATGCATTCGTAAGAAATGTTGACTATTTGTTCGGTAACTTCAGTGTCTGTCCAGATATTTTTCTAAAAACAATTCCATATACAAGTATCCAGTGGTGTACAACATTTAAGACTCGTGAACACGTACCATTTGTGGACTTTTTTTCATGAAATTGCAATCTTCGTGCTGCCTTTTGTAGCCAATAGTAAAACAACCGCGATTGTTGTGGGCCAAAAGTCCGAGATAACTCACACGAGAACACAAATACCTAAACAAATCTTAAAAGTTTTTGTGATGTGTTTATAATAAATGTGTATTCTGACCTTGCTTTCCACCTGGAACCATTTTTAAACGTGGCTGAGATACCAATAGAACATATATTTTGATAAATTGTTATGCACATTTGGCAAAATCATATGCCTTCTTAAATGTTTATGTTTCAATATTGAAATATGAGGAAAACTGACCCATACACTTGTAGCCATGTTTTTCAATGGAACGAAACCATTTTTAATTTATCGGCCAAGAAATCATAATGACAAATTATCTGTACATAATTCATGACGAATGGATAAAAAAGTGAATTCTACAGTCACCGTTCACAATGTTTTACAATAGGCATATTCGAAAAAATGCCCCGCTCCCTGTCGGCCTTATCATATGGACTTTTAAACTCATTATAAAAGTCATTAGAAAAAATGAGGTTTCACGAAGATTGAACGAAACATGTGACGTTTAGAATGCTTACAAAATCTGCAAATGAGTATGCGAAAAACTCGTACTGCCCAAGCAAATCGATCCAATTAAGGCAATAACAAAATGGAAGTAATTCTGTACAAAGGATTAGAAACAAATCAATTGTTTATTCAATCGTTTAGACTGACACATGACATCAAACTTAGAACTTTTCAGTATAAATATATTATCTTAATTATTCCAATTAGTTATAGTAATAGTTATTTACTTATATGTGTTTTAATATTCCACGTGTGATTTGTGTAGCATGTCAGTAGATTCGAATATACATGTCTTTGGCAATGGCCTGTTATTCAACGTTTTCGGTATGGAGTAAAAGTGTACACTTGGAGACTTTTCTCACGCAACACTTTTCAAACTTGAATATATCAGTTATAAGTTAAGATTTTTATTTAAAATTTCTCATGTTATCATTTGGCTATATTCTATGCAAGATGATGATAAACTAATTCATATGTGACAATCAGGCGCTTTTGCACGTGGAGTAGGTGTGGTTTCATCTTTGTGCACGTGAAACAGGTGAAACACGATATGATTATCATTTTATTTCAATTTCTTAATTTTGGGTGGGTTGATACACAAGAAAAACATAAAATTAATTTTGAAATCAATACGTAACGTATAAAATTTCAGGAGCACAACAGCGCAAGCGGCTTGTTGCAGTCTACATTCCCCACTTGCTTAAGCACATACTGTAGTCAACTGATCACACGTACAATTTAAAAGCAAAGTATTAACTCATAACTGAGATAGTTTAGTTTGAAAAATGCTGCGTTCGAAAGTCATCAAGTGTAGTACAGCGCGCTATGTAATTCCAATTTAATTTCAATTGCATCATTCTAGGTGGGTTTGTACACCTGGAAAACATGACATTAATTAGAAAAACAATATGGCTCGTATGAGCGCAATGATATAAGCAGGTCGGTCATTAAGACGTGTAAGTTAATGCGTTTTACCTTTCACATGATTATTTTACGATGTACGATTTTGAGAATTTTACTTTTTTCTAAGATTTTTTTATTTTGTTATGTTTGATATTTTAATGTTGATCAATTTCAATTAAATTAACATGAATTATTAGATACATGTTGAATTATTCTGAGTCCAAATTTCAACAAAATCCGTTTGAAAATAAGGGAGCTATATTGATTTGAATACGTGTTGCGTTAGAAAAGTCTCCATATGATCGTACGAACTGCGAATTTGACATGCATTTTAAATGTTGATTATGACTAATTTCATGTTTCATTTGGTCATTCAAAAATGATGTTAATGTTATCATATTGTTGGTAAAATGTATATACTTGCACTCTGTCATTTTTGTGCTTTGATAACTTTTTCGAACCTTTTAAAAGTATGTTAATTACTACTCTCTCGTGTTTAAATTTCGACAGATATGATTGTGAGATTGCTTTTTTTATTTTTTTTATTGATATTACTTATTTTGTGTAATTATGTTGTTTTGTGACTAATAACTCTATATTTACTTAAAAAAGAATGTTTAAAGTAATTCACGATTGCCATATAAAGAAAAGCTCACTATGTGGCCTCTAGAGTATTCGTAGGCCTTTTCTTTACTTTGATCGAATTAACTAGTGTTTGATCCCACGTGACTCAGTTCCAAACTCAGCCGAGATATTATTGAGACAAGTCTCATGATGATTGGGCAATACATGGCGTCTATAGTGTTCACAAGGCAAATGTTGCTGACGAACAACATACAATGAACGACGGACAAAAATATCAAAAGCCCACCATGAGCACATTAGGCTAAGATAAGCTTAAAAAAAAGGTTAATACAATCTTATACAAATGGTATTTCCCCAAACACAAACATTTTCCATTCAATATTTGTCGATAATAAAGATCTCATAAGGCGAAATACCACTTAAATGTTTGCGAGACGACTTTAAATACTTTTATATAAAGAAATTGCATCATGATAGATATTGTATATTCCATTTATTTAAAGACCTACGTAAAATACGAACATTATTCAGATAAAATCATGCTTTCATAAGCTATTGAAATGTTAGAGGTAATTGCATTGTAATTCTATTTAAAAAAAAATATCAGAAAAACAAGAGTGTAAACTTGTCACAAAATCGCCCTGTTTAAAGGTCTAGAAAACATTGATATGTAAAAGATGTATACATGTGTTGTAAACGTGTTGGAACAAAGAGAATCATGAGACAGCAACAAGGCAGCACCGCCAAACTAGATTTTCTATGTTTTACTTATCAATCTACTAAAAATAAAATAATATTGCATTTTCTAGCCAGCAATAAAGGTAATCTAAGTACAAACAAAGCTAACAACACATCCAATTGTATCTCAATACCTCTTTCCAAACTCATAATACTGAACACGTATTCTGTTATTTTTATCTCACGCCTGGTATGCAGGAAAGCTACATTCATTTTTTATAGGTTTAATGTATCCTTCCAAACAAAAGTATTTTAGAGAATAACACTTTTTTCGGCGTAGCTGTTTAACGTCACTTTTGACCTTACCTGACCTGTGTAAAATTCAAATAAAATTTCCCGCGGCTAGACATAAATACACTTCATTTATTCCATTGGCTGATTTGAGTTTACCACCAGAGCATTGGAAACATATCCGCGTCTTTGTAACACTGTTTTACTGCATGAAACAATTGTATCTCTAATGAAAAGGCTAAATAGATAGAACAGTTTTACACTCAACTCTCGACATCAGTACAGTTTGTGCGTTATTTTCAGATGATTGCCAGCGCAAGAGCGTTTTTACTTAAAGGCTATGTTATCATATTTAGTACTTACTTCCATATTCCTGTCAACATGTTAACATGTAAAAGTATAAAGAGCAGTGAAAGCGTGGCCTCACTTTAATGCATTGCATTTCAACCCGCGAGGTATCAGGGTCAGTTCGCGGCCAGTGTGTGTGAATGTCAGAGTTTATTTAAAAGTCATCGCTGCGTCTTCACGACTACCTTATGTGCTGACCTGAGTTCGCGGCCAGTAAAATAATCGTTACGTAATATAGACGCTATCCGTGAACTAGGTGACCTGGAATTTTCTTTAGATCAGAAATATGTTAAATGAAGATATTTAGCGATATAATTATGGTATGTCAATAATAGATTCTTAATGTGATTTCAACAATACCATGATAAATATTATTTTTGATTAATTTAACAAGAATTATTCAACCTTATTGACTAATGTATTAAGCATGAGCGCGATGATTCGCGATACTGTTAATAATGGAATCAAACAGCAATGCCCGACAAACCACTAAAACAGGTTTGTTCGAAGAACGCGCCTATAAATATTTAAAATATGTACGGATACTTTGCGTGTGGCCGGTTGACTCATATCTTTTAATTTCACTTCCGTTCTTCTTTTGGTTTTCTGTTTTGTATCTATAGGTTTATGACCAGCAATATGTTATAATGTAAAATAAGCCGCGAAAACGCCGCGTAACATCCCGTACTTCGTGTGATGCAGCTAAGAACTGCACAGAAAAAGACATTCGCTATCCTTGATCTCATTCATTGAACTCTTTACCTTTCACAAACTCCAACCACAATCAACGCCGTATATCTTTTTTTAAAGATATCTCTTGTTATCTCTGTTACAGTGACCCAACTTTGTTACAGTGACCCAACTCGCCCCATGCTAGGACTGAATCTAATGTACCTGCACACATTGATATTCCTACATACAAATTCAAGTTGTTGAATAACACCGTTTTTTCTATTTTTACTGACAAATTGAAGCGACAGATAACACATACAAACATGCTTTTATCCAAGATTTATCACGATTTGTCTCTGATAACAAACGTTATTCACCAGAAACCACCTATTTGTTTCTTTTCTACTTTTAGTAACAGTGACCGTGATCCGACTGAGCCAAAATCCAATCCTAAACTAAGTCTCCAAGCAAGAAACCTAAACAAAAAATCTGAATACAATTCCTTAATATCAAAGGAGGTCATTAATCGGGAAACTTTTCCTATTTTAATAACCGTGATCAGACTGAGCCAAAATGCAATCCTAAACTAAGTCTCCATGCAAGAAACCTAAACAAAAAATCTGAATACAATCCCTTAATATCAAAGGAGGTCATATATCCGGAAACTTTTCCTATTTAAGTAACAGTGACATTGAATTTGACCTGACTAGCCCTAAATACAATCCCAAGCTTGGACTCTATTCAAGCTTGCTTTATCCGCAGTTTTATCAATATTTGTTAATGCAGACTAGACTGCATTGTGTACACACCGGTCTTACTGACCTGTGTACTAACGCGAAAGGAATTGTGGGTAGCACTTCTTTTACGAGTGAAAAGTGAAAGCGAAAGTAGGTCAGGTAATCGTGCTTCTGATAACCGCGATCAGTCTTAATAGAGATTCAAAATCACATTTTAACATAATTATATAATATTTCTTTAAACTACATTCCATTTTAAACACCAATAAAAAAACGACTTGTCTTTCATTATTGGCATTTTCATTCCTACGCAGAACTACTTTGGCGGAAGCATAATTCCCCAAACCAGGGGAATGTGATGCGTCTTAGTATAGAGGTGACAATAACGTAGTGACGTCACCAACTATGAATAGACTGGACTAGACTGCTATATCTGAATTTTCTTTATTATTTGTTCGTGTGAACTACTGTCAGTGAACACAAACCACCTGTTTGACGCGGATAAATATGACATTTAAAGGTGTTGATTCAAATTAAAAATATACAAGAGTGCCATGAATTAACTTGATGCCTCACCTGGTTTTACAGGTTAATGTCAGTTGGGAGATTATTAAACGTTTAGGTATGTGCAACAAGCAAAACAATATATATAGGAACAATGAGTATCCAGAAACATGATCAGTAGAGAAATTCTTATTGACATGGATTTCAAACTTTGTCCCCTAGTCTTATCACAAGGGCGGGCCAAATTTGACCTTGTATTCAAAATTTAAATAAATTCGGTAGATTTCCACTATATGATATAACATACCAATTTCCTAACCTTATATAGGATACACAAGTTTAAAGCAAGGCTTATTTTGGCACCACAGGAATGATTTGAAAACGACTATCATATGAAGTAGACTTAGTTTCATTTCTCTATATTTATTTTGGTTTTGGATTGGGCAATACATTAACCGTATTGTAGTAAACAAAGCAAATCTATAGCTGTAACAATATATTATAAGCCCCTGAAACGAAGCTCATTTACGCATAATATTGTGACATAGTCTTTGACACACATAATAATAATTTACATACGCAAAGTCCTGTTCAATGTTCATTTAGATTTATTTCTATTGATTTAATTTCAACACAACGTTTCCAATTTTCGTAAAATAATCTTAACTGTTAGTTAAATGTAATGGCCTTTTGGCCCCATGACAATAACAAATTGTGTGACCGTTATGTTCGTCGATCTCTCGCTCTCCAACTAACTTCCCTCTACTGACAAAGAGTGTAATAATATAGATGGAACACCCAATGCTGACATGTTGATTTCTGACGGGATCTTGTGCACAACTACATGCCCAAATGTAGCGAAGTAACATGATATGCGAAAGACAAATACGGATGGTAGTCCGCTATTTACATGAAATCATACAACACCCGAGACATGTCCTATTAGTGAGATAAGCAGTGAGTAATTAACTTTATGTGTTCTTCTGTATTATCAATTGGCATCCATCTCCAACATGTATTATCAATTAGCTTAGCCATTTCATAATTAGATCGTTATTGATTCAATATTGACACTGCTCCAAAGCATATGTAGGAATTGTTTCCAATTGAATTTGTTGCTTATAATTTTCCAAAGCGTATACTATTTTGTATACAAATATTTAATATAATTTTTAATTTGTTACGTCACACATACTTTACCCTCAATAATTAGATTTTTTATGCTTCATGATATTAAAAATCTTTTAAGTTTTATAGAAAAAATTATAATTGATGGCCTAATATATCATTAAAACAAGTTTAACCCCAGTAGATGAAAATAGACACATATAGAAAATAAATGCATAACATGTTAAATATATACTGATATTCAAAGATAACAGCTGAAAGTGTAGGTAATGTAAATCAATTTAAATGTCAATGGAAATGGAGTGGAAAATCATCACATGTCAAATGGCGTTGACCGTTTGGCTGGCTGTACGTCGGGAGTAGGAGATGGAACATCAAAATGTTGCTCGCGGCGAATACGCTGATGTTATTAGGTAGGTTCTATAGTGAAGAAGATCGGCTCGTTGCCAATCTGTGTATGTGAGTGGCACGAAGTAAATACGCTGTTGCTTTCAAGTCGGGTCTGTCGCAGCCGTGAAGAAGATAAGCGCGTCTTTTGTATGTGGTCGGCTATCGTTGATCTGTGTACCAAGGTTCACATCGAGACAGGCTATTGTTGTACCTGTTGTTTTTGTCGTTGAACTAACCGTCATCGCGTTGTTGTTTCTGTTGTTGTTGTTGCTGTTGAATCCGCCGTCATCGCGTAGTCGTTTGTGGTGCTGTTTTTGAACCTGTTGCCATCGTTTTTCTTGGGACATTAAGGTCTTCATTTGATAAAAATTCTTACATGGTCATAACTATGGTAGTTCCCCATGATGTCTTCACGGCGCCATATTTATAAGGTTGAAATCCGGATGCTTTATATAAGCACGTCAATAAGATGAACCGCTGCATCATTCCATATTGTTAGATGTCACAATTATTTTGACCATATTCGCATCACGAAGTGTCTTTTCGAAGATTCTCCGGTGTTGATTTCATCTAAGCAATACGAACCATGTATTATGCTTTGAGAGCAAAAAACAGTGATGTCCCAATGCTATTCGCGTAGTATGTTCATCAATTCGTTGTGGAAAGCGTTGTAAATTTTCATCTGCGTTGTTTTGATATTCTTCTAATAAACCGTTATTCATAATGATGGCAAACATTTATGAATATCCCTTTAAGTTATTCTTAAATATCGACATTACAACTTCCTAGAACGTCTAAGTAAATACAATCTTTGTTACATCAATTAATCTCGAAACATGCAACTCTTTTTGCTTGAAGTAAATTTTATAATGACATACCTTATCTATTTATACCGTGACCTAAAAGACTTTATCAATTGCCGTTTACTTTATTTACTTTGTTGTGAGACAGACTGTTTTCTTTTTATATACAATCAGTATCATTACTTTTATTCCTACCTTTTGATATATCTCAATTTCGGGTCTTAATCTCTAAATTATGAGGATGCCAAAATTTTGATTTACAATCCTGGATATGATATGATCATACGCCGTATTGACAGCCATGCTCATATAAAAATTTAATGCGAAAGCATTCGTCTACCATGCATACAAGCAAATGTGGCAGGATCTTTTCAGTTAAGCTTAACACGCTTACTGTCAGAATTCTCTATGTAACCTTAAGCAAGGGTAGCCGATTAATCGTAGATCCGAGCATCCTGAAACTATTAGGTACATTTATAAAAGAAATTTAATGAGCACATATCGTGGGATTTTAACTGCGCTAGACGCGACAGAAACACATTAGATTCTATCTCTAAATTACTTAAGACCTTCGATATATGTATATACAACTTTTCCACTTTCTCATACCCATACGCAAAATACATTTTAAACATGTATACATTACCTTTTTTATTGTCTTAACCCTATGTACATTCCTATTTTGTTTACATTCCTGATTAATTTATGTTTACACTGCGTTATTTTTGTATTTTTTTTCGAATATTCTGTTTTATTTGTACATCTCTAAATACTCATTTATATGCTTGTTCCTATCTCATTTATTTAAATAATAAAACGTTATGGAAAATTCTTTAAATTTGCTTGATCATCTGTATATCGCACATTTCTTAATTTATATCATACATTAAAATAACGTACAATTCTGATATTTCCTAATTTGTATTTGTACTTTCTTACTTTCTAAAATCAAAATAATACAAAATTATCTAAAAATGTTCACACAAAATCCTAAATGATTTGTGCACCTCTAATTGTTTTATTTCTATAATGTCAAAATGTATTTATCACTCTTCAAAATTTTGTTTTTAAATGAAACTTTATAAAAATACCAACAATTAAAAATTTATTTATTTATTTTATCCTGAAAAATGTGCCCGTACATGATTCGATAATACAAAATTGATATATTTTTTTCATACTCTCAATTATCTGTTCGCCTCTACTTTCATTATTTCTAAAACTCTTGATATAATGTAAAATACAAATACTCTATTAATTTATTTTATTTTCAATTCATCAGAACCTTTAGAAAAATTTATTGATCGATGCAAAATATTATTGAATTTGATACTTGCAAAAATTATCCGTAGATAATTCATTTTAGTTATTGTTATCCTTCTAATATCAAACAACGTAAAATTCTTCAAAACAATTCTAAAAAATTGCGTTGTCATGACGCCGTTTACTTTAAATTTCTAAATTTATAAATTTTGAGAATCCCTTCCCGTTTGCCATAATTAATGAATAAACTGACCTTTTCATCAAAGTTGTCCTTTTTTCCGTGGCCCGAGATCTTGTATAATGGCTTTTTACTTCTGATTCGATCCTGCTTGTCACGAGCACAATTTAAAACTGTGTCGCATAGTTCTTCGTGACAAAAAACATAAACAGAGTCCAATTCTGATTTCTTTACGTTTTATTTCTGCTTATTAACACAACACAACGTTTCCAAAATGTTTGTCAAATACAAGATACATGCGAAGCCCGCAACGGGCTCCACCCGCGACAGCAAGCAATAATACGTCTGCTATCTACGACTTCCCAAGCAAGACTGCCTTATAAACATAGATATAAACAACGAATTGTTACGTGTACAATTCTGATTGGCTGTGTAAAGTCCCATGTCTATGACGAATGCAACGGACACATAACGAATACATACGAAATGACCGAAGATTGACACATAAGGTAAGCAAATATTCCTGCCCGGTACTTATAACCAGAGGCTAGTGATTTGTTAATCCAGGTTGCTGCCTCGTTAAGATTGTATGAAATTTGGTACAAATTTCGATGATTATATAAATCCAACAATGCCCCAAATGTACGTTTTGTGTGCGTTATGTTAGAATATTTCCAGATTACCGTTGAGAATGAAATGGTGTGTACTGACACAACGGCATTTTGTACTGAAATGTATTGATGGCAACCATAAACAAACCTTGCTCTTTATAAGATTTAATAGACTAATAAAAAAAAAACACTAACATAAAGTTGTGAGATGGCTAATAGGACTCTGGCAAATTAAGAAAGAGAGCATCCTCCCAAGTTTAGTCATGTGTTTTTATCTTTTATGAGACACGTTTTTAACTTTATATTGTTAATTAATTGTCTGAAGCAATCATTGAAATACAAATTCGTAAGTAACGAACTGCGATCTAATCGCCATGCGCTAATCACAATACTTGTAAACGTTTACCACTCATATTCTTTCAATATACGAGTATTTATAGATGTTGTATCTGTACACCCCACTTCTATGTGATTGCTAAAAACCAAATATCAAGCGCACTGTAACGCTCAATGCCGAAGTTTCGTTCAGTGTCTGATTAACCAAAGTATGTTCCTAGTGTGTAATAATTATAGTATGTAAAATGTTCTTTTCGGCCTAAATGTTTATAAATTAAAAATATAGTGGAATGTTGTGTTTATATTAGTAGTTGTATACACATTCAAGCTATGTAATCAGGCCTTTTACAAAAGCATATCGGCTTTTTCCGAAGATTCATTATGAAGATCTAAGATTAGTACTTTATTATGCCACTTTCTGAAATCATGCAACCAATAATAAATTAAGTTGTTAATTGATTATCGTAATTCACCGTGCCTCAGTAGGTTGTTATTAGTTTGATCTGGAACAAAACATAAAAAAATAAATTGCAATTAAATTCAATTGAACATTTCTGTAATTGCTTTTGAATTTGTATAACAATGCTACTAGGTTAATGTTTAGTAATATGTGAAGTTTGATGCACGATTCAACCTTTTGAAACCTAAAGTCTTTGCATGGACCGTTCCAAGACGGTGGCCAAAGCTTTAACCTTGTTTGTTTTATGTCGTGGTATATTAATTGTTCTATTAGGCACTAATAAGCTCAGAAGGGAAATCTTTATTCAGTGAAAATGGTCGTTGAACTTTTTATAAATAATACAATGTTTTCTTGGTACACAGGATAAAATATGAGTCATTTTTGCCATATTTTCTAGTTTAAAACATGTGCATGCAAAACGATATGAAGGCAAAATAGCCAGAGACTTAAGGCATGTCATGAATTCAAGGATTTTCCCATAAGTTTTTGTCTTTCGGAGCCATGGGAATATTGCCTCAGTATTGTGTAAGCAAAAGGTCAATTCACTTACAAAAATACAAAATACTAGCCGTTGTGCATAGGAGTTTCTCTCCAGAAAATGTATCTTGCATTTATCATATCTATAAATTCAGTATCAATAATTATCACAAACAATGTCATGTTAAAGTTTTTGATAACTTTAATGAAATGTTCGAGAGTTACGTTCATGTGTTCCAAACTAGTAAACACATATTGCACTTGTATTTATTATTGATTTGTTATTTGTTGGTGAATCAGTGTATTAATAAATTAATGCATTAATTAATTAACGTTTTAACAAAGGAATGAATAAATGAATGAAATAAACTAAATAATAAATGGTTGCATTAACGATTGACTGTATGTATCAATATATTAACAACTGACATCCGTCTTTCCTTTTTTACATAAACACGTGCTTATACCAAAATAGAAAACATTTACCTGTTTATGTTCTTTTACATAAAAGTTGTGCCATTTGCGCATTTCTCGGTCATTCGTATCGAGTTCTCGAGGATTGCGGCCAGTTAGTAATTCACGCATAACTGCAAAATTATTGAATATTAATAAGTATTGAAAACAATAGTGTGCACATGTTGTCTAATTTCTACGGTCACGGACACTGATGCTTTCACAACACATGTTTGGAAACATTAAAACAAAATATGTATTGCCTAGTGGACCAAAAGACAAAGAACAATAATATGGATTCACTGTTTGCAGTCAAAATTTCTTTCGTTAGGATCATATACGTGTACATATTGAACTGTGAACGTTTGAGCGATTTTACCCTGTATTTAAAGGGTATTTAAAAACCAAATTTTGAGACTCTAAATTCTACATAGTTAACTCAGATAATGCACCATAATTCTGCCAAAAAATGTCGAAGCCAAAATTCCTTACTTTAAAATAATCGAAACATTAAAGCAGTACAAACTGTAACAGTAAATAAAGATCAAACCTGTTTTGTGGGGAGTTGAAAACAAAATTTTGTGTGACTATATTATATATTGGGAAAGAGACAAAGGGCCATAATTCTACCAAAACTCGTTGCAGCGTAATAGCCTTTCACTATGATCATCTTCACATAAAGTGGTTAATGAAGAGTGGAACTACACGCTTGAGAGGGCTTTAGTAAAAAAAACAGAGAAAGTAAATTTTAAAATTATCACAGAATCCAGAAAAGTGTGACAGACTGACAGAAACCCAGAGTGCAAACCAAAAGTCCCTCTCCGGTTTCACCGGTAGGGGACTAAAAAGGAGTCTGGTGCTACAAGACCATACAATATTGTAAATTAAAACAATGAACAACCTTCAGTGAAAGAAAATGGGGTTTAAAACTCAATACTATTATTAAGGAAAATGAACGGAACTGCATTTTGAACTACCCTTTTAAATAACAAATGATGTAAAGGTGCAGTGGTTCCAATAAAGAATAGTTCATAGGATACTTGGGACAAATAGTCTTTGAACAGAATGAAAATAACTGATGATTCATTGTGTTCTTTTTGCAAATGTACAATGTAGTGAGGAAAATAGGAAACATTTATTTTGGGAATGCCAGATAGCTAAAACATAAATTGATGAGATATTACCAGGACAATTATTTCCTCTCATGAATAATAAAATTTTTCTCTTTGGGTATTAAACGAAGTCAGCTATAGCCATGATTAATGTTATTTTGTTTATCAAGCTTATACAAGTGTAAATACAATAATAAAGTATGAATATGATAAAATAAGAAAAATATCAATTTCTAAAAATAATTCAAAATCCTTTGACGGTGAAAGGCAATTGTTTACTACCATTGACGAAAAAACTAAATATTAAAATTTAAAGAATATTGTAGTTCTTTACAACTTTGTACAAATATTTTTTTAACTCAAAGAACCAAGTTGAAATCTTAAAACAAATTATAGGTAGTACCTATGTGTCATAAATCACATTTATATATACCTATTTTTGTTTTTCTAAGCCTTTTTAATTTGAATATGCAAATACTATTTGCTTACTACAATTTATACATACCGGTACTTTAAAGGGATCTTTTCACGCTTTGGTAAATTGACAAAATTGAAAAAAGTTGTTTCAGATTCGCAAATTTTCGTTTTAGTTTTGATATTTGTGAGGAAACAGTAATACTGAACATTTACCATGGTCTAATAGAGCCATTATATGCATCTTTTGACGATTTTAAAACCTAAAAATTATAAAGCGTTGCAACGCGAAACGAATGAATAATTTGGAGAGTTCTGTTTTTGTCGTTAAATTTTGTGAAACTACGAAGATTGCTTATATAAGGTATAAAATACGTTCAGCATGTGTACTCGGCGGAATAGCTCAGTAGGCTAAAGCGTTTTTACTTCAGGACTCTGGCAGGACTCCAGGGGTCACTGGTTCGAAACCTGGTTCGGGCAATGTTCTTTTCCTTTTTTTAATTTTATTCTTGATTTTTTACTGGAGCTTTTACGATCCAATGTTTACATTTATCGATATAAAGCATTTAATGAATAAGTTAAAAAATGCCAAAATCTGTGAAAAGGCCCCTTTAAATATGTATGCATCCTGGAAAATTTCTTTATTTTGAAAACGGACCTATTATTGTTTTTAATGCTTTCTGTTCATCTGAATATGCAGACGCTATTTGCTTATTACAATTTATATATACTTTAATTATATATATATATATATATATATATATATATATATATATATATATATATATATATATATATATATATATATATATATATATATATACACTTGAACATCTAGTTTTCTACTTTTGTTCTCTATACATACTTTTAATGTTTTTCCAACACAAAATTGCATGCAACTGTCTTATATTTACAGCATTCTTGTAAACTTGAAATGTCTGTTGACATGAAGCTGTGTCTTTTTCTTGTAAGAATTTGGTATGTAATCGCTAAAAAATACATAACTAATATTGCTTGTGATTGTGTTTATAAACACAAGTAATATATACACCATTTAGAGTAAAATGTATAGAGGAAATGATAAGCTTACGTATAACGTTGATAACATATGACTTTAAATGTGTTGCATATGTATTTCTTTGAATGTCACTGTCTATAATTATATGGTATATTGTGTTGCATATGTATTTATATATGTATCTGGTTCCAGTCTTGTAATAAAACGTGTTGGAAAAAACAGAGTTTCTATATTGACAATCATCTACACATTTAGGTCATTCAACTGTATAAGATTGAGCCATGTTTTAATAGCATATAAACCGCTATAAAAAGTGTGCATAGCCATTACACCGCTCCTATCTGTACACTGAAATCAAACGTCCATTTTAAAATTTCGATTTTTTTTTAACATCTGGTATAACAAGGGCGTATAATTTTAGTTTTTAACAGTCTCATGACATTTGACATATGTAGAAATGAGAGAAAATACATAATTATTTAATAACTAAAATAAGTATACCAATCACATAATCATATAATATATATACTTTTAAATTTACATAATATTTGTGCGGACAATCAGACGATCACATAAATGAAGAAATGCAGGGATTGACAGAAATACAAACGTCAAACACAAACCTAAATGTGTACATCAAGTTTCATTATCATATGCTACGTAGCTTTTGATTAATAAAATGATTTAGTATATGTCCATATTTTGTAACAGTTACTTTAACTTTATCCACTTGTGAAAACTGAAATGGCTTTTATTATTCCCACATGACACTCCACATAATAGCAAATGATGAAACATTTTCAAGAATACCAAGTTTTATTCGATAATCTTCAGATTTTAATGAGATATCAGGCTCCAGATGAATGTCATTTTTAAAAGTAATATTCTAGTTATGTCAGTTTTGCAGACTGACAGACAGTTGAACAGAAGAAAAGAGGAATGGATTTACAGACAATCATACAGAAAATCTATAGCTGACTTTTCATACCAAGTTGCATTATTATATTGCATGTTAGTGAACCAGATTTGAATACAGCATAGGTATTATCAATACGGCTAAAATTTTGTCAAATTAAACATTCTAACAATGTTTCATTAAGATTAATCTATAAATGTGGACTATATATTGGTTACGACGTTTTTCTAAGATTTGATTTGGTGACCTTGTTTTTTAACGCACGGGACCCAGATTAACAAGCGGCTTAAATACCGCCTAAATTTAAATTAAACTAAGTTAATTCAAATTTGAGTAAAACATGTTTTATTATTATATTGTATGAACTTTACAAATATCTACACTATTAACGTGTCTAATGCACACTCACTCGGACAGATGAAATGTTACAATAAGTGTAACACTGACTTACAGAAATCGTAAAGCTGAATGTATATAAACTAAGTTTCGTTGAAATTTATTATATACATTTTGAGTTTTAACATTATTAAGTTTTGTTCTGTTTCTAGTAACAACCATCTGGCCTATGGTCTCTAGTGGGAAAGGTCGTTAACAATCATTACATGTTTACATTACCAATAGTAAGTTTACCAATTTTCTTCAGAGCATCTTCAGTACTTTGTAAACGAACGCAGGAACATTTTTTGTGACGGATGGACTGAAACACTTATATTACGTACAGAGAGCAAACCTATAATCCCTTTCGGTGAAACCAGTAGGATACTTTTATATGATCTCTTGAACCTTACCGACACCGAAGTTGTGGCAGTCGTGTTGTTGAGTCAGTCTTTTGTGTTGTACAGTTGGAAAATAGCCTTTTGTCCCATCAACCGTTGTCATTGTTTCTGAACAGTTTCCTTCCTTCAACTCGCGGGCAAGTCCAAAATCTATCAGCCTTGCGTTCAGCTGTGAGTCCAGAACAATGTTTTTGGATTTGATATCCATGTGCAGAATAGTGCCCCTATGAAGTTAACAGATCAGAACATCATCAAATAAAACTTCATTATCTTATTTTTTTTTATGTTCAGTGATGTGGTTTATGATTTGCCATGTATTGTATTTCATGAAAGAACTTTTCTAACAAAACAGTAATATCAAGAATACATTTCCATATTTATAATGACACGGACAAATATTAAATAACAAAGTTCCTTTCCTGATGCAAATATCTGAGGCATCTTAATGACAAAGCTACCAAACTACAACACCTAAGAGGCTTTTGAATTTATGGGTTAGTTTAAACGTTATGTTGGTAACATCGGAGCGTTTATGCTAAATTATCTATGCAGTTAAAAGATCAGAACATCTTCAAATACAACTTCATTAGCTTTGTATTGGCTTGACTTGCATGTCACATGGCTTTAAGGGACTTGTTCACATGACCTGAACCTTTATCTATTTTTTGAAATTCATTTGAAGATTATCCATCAACGAATCGATACTTAAAACAGATTTATAAGGCAGGAGTGCTATTTTGCCTGTTTAAATATAACAAATACATTCTTTTATAAAACTATGAAAATTTGAAAATTGTCAGTTTGCTAAACTGTGAACATGTTTCTAAGATGAAAGATTATAGGTCTAAAGAGAGACAATACGTACAACAAAACACTTCAAAACACAAGCGACAAAATTATCACAAAACCAGGTTTTTAATTAGTAAAAAAGTCTGATAAAGGGAGAAAATTCAAAATGTGCATTGTTATTGATTGTTCCTAGTTACCCCCTTGTGTCAAGTTTAATTTATTTTTAGTCGTTGTAACATTGATTTCAATTTGAAAAAAAGTCTGATAATGGGAGACAATTCAAAATGTGCATTGTTACTTATTGTTCCTAGTTACCCCTCTCTTGTGTCAAATTCAATTTAGTTCGAGTCGTGGTAACCTTGACCTTGGAGATATCGACGTAATCCTTTCTCATGACACACCGTCCATTTATGGTGAACAAATGTACCGAGTGATTTTAAAATCTTACAATGAATGACATAGTTATGGCCCGGACAATATCATTTATGGCCATTTTTGACCTTTGAACTCAAAGTGTGACCATGACGTTGCAGATATTGACGTTATTCTTTCGCATGACACACCGTTCAATGATGGTAAACAAATGTGCCAAATGATTTTAAAATCTCACAATGAACGGCATAGTTATGGCTCGGACAAGCTTGTTCCGCCCGCCCGCCGACATTCGCCAATCTAAGCACCCATTTTTTCCTTTGGCAAACCTGGTTAATAAGATGTGTAAAACCGGGCTCAGACTTATATCGACTTATGAAAAAATCAAGTCATCCCTCAAACTTAGTCCCGCGCAAAACTCTGAAAAAAGTCCAAAGCAGAATGGACATAAAAACACACACATTTTTCATAAATAAAATATATATAAAAAAAACATACCTGAAGGAATTCTTGGTATGCATATAGTTGATAGCGCACGCGACCTGATACATCGCTCTCAACCTGGTATTCATGTGCATTCGAATCATTTTGTCCTCAGCATTTCTGTCTGACTTGATTGCCTCGTACAAGTCACCGTTGACAAAGTACGGTGAAATAAAATAAAACTTCCTACAATTATATATATATATAAAATTGATTTGAAAATAAAGATTGTATTGGTTTAATAGTACGACGTCTTTTTTTAAATCTCATCTGTCTAAGAAGGGGAGGCTGACCAACAGTTAAAGTATTTTGAATGTCGCAATAATGGGTTAGGATATTGGTTACTACATAAGGAATTATCCGTGTGTATCTTGTATTTCCTGTTATAATGCTATTTCAAATTATAACTGGCTACTTGGCCTGTGAATAAATGCAAGCGGAGAAGAAGAAAGCCTAAAAAAACAGACGTTCCTTATAAAAATAGCGCATATCATTTATTAGAAAAATTTGTAATTTTTTATGTGCATTTTTTTCGGCTTAAAACGATCTTTTCACGCTTTGGTAAATTGACAAAATTGAAAAAAGTTGTTTCAGATTCGCAAATTTTCGTTTTAGTTATGATATTTGTGAGGAAACAGTAATACTGAACATTTACCATGGTCTAATATAGCCATTATATGCATCTTTTGACGATTTTAAAACCTAAAAATTATAAAGCGTTGCAACGCGAAACGGTTGAATAATTTGGAGAGTTCTGTTTTTGTCGTTAAATTTTGTGAAACTACGAAGATTGCTTATATAAGGTATAAAATACTTTAAATATATGTACTCGGCGGAATAGCTCAGTAGGCTAAAGCGTTTTTACTTCAGGACTCTGGCAGGACTCCAGGGGTCACTGGTTCGAAACCTGGTCCGGGCAATGTTCTTTCCATTTATTTAATTTTATTATGGATTTTTTTACTGGAGCTTTTACGATCCAATGTTTACATTTATCGATATAAAGCATTTAATGAATAAGTTAAAAAATGCCAAAATCTGTGAAAAGGCCCCTTTAAAGAATGATTTTTAGTCAGCAATTTGTATCTAAATTGATACTATCTCCCATAAATGTAATGCATTCTCCATTTTTTATTCTAAGTATTTTAGGATATTGCAATAAATGATGCTATCTGTGATATTTAAATTATTTATTATTTTTTTTTAAAAAGTGTTTTCAGGCCCATGCCAGAGTTTTGAAAAGTGGGGTGCGAATCTTTGTCGGCAAAGTGGTGGGGGGGGGGGGGGGTGTGGGAGTGGATGTCCCCCTCCTGCAATCGGGGGCTTTGGAGGTTCTCCCTCTAGAAAATTTCGATGATGAAACGTAAACTCATGCCTTCTGGTTACTTTTTGACTGTATTTAGAGACTGAAGTTATAGAGTATTTTTATATGAAATTTCACTTTCATTGACCATACTCAGTGACTGATTGACATGAATATGATATAACATACATGTATTCCCTACCACGTTTTTCAAAAACCACCTTTTTTGATCAGTCACGGTTACACATCATTTTATACGGTGTTTAACCCGACACTAGTATGCGCGCACACACTGTGTTTACATATGCAACAACACATGTATAGACTGTTAAATCAACAATAAGGACGGTATAAATATTATTTATTGGAATCTTGGAATCTAAGATAAAATTGGTGTGTTTTACCATTTCAACATTCTACCATTATAAATGGAGTAAATTAAATGGAAATATTTGACTTTGTTCAAACCAATTGTTTGTTTGCTACTATGGATAGTAGCAGAGGCATAGCATTACTCTAAACGTGCTTATAGTGTACAACAAACACTGATTTACAAAACTGGGTCTTCTCTAATCTGCATCAATACTAAAAAGAAATCACAATGGTACAACTGGTTACTTTAATATATTATTTATTCACTATTTTTAACAAATTATCTTTTTTTTCTAAACGAATTTCAGAAACATATAACACTCAAGGCTTCATTAAGACCCTATTACCACAAACTACTGGCCCTATGGTCTCAAAGTCCTTAGCAATATATACCAGGACGTTGAAGATAAAAGATGTACTTATTTGCCCATTATATGCTCAAGATCCGTCACAGTTGATGAACATTTAACGTTGACGTCCACCTGATCATATGTTATAACGTTATAAATTCATTATAAAAACTGTTTAAGAGGACATGCCTAGTGTCAAGTGTGACATAATTAAAACATTGTGGAAAGTTATGTTTGTTGAGCAGAACAGACGCCATTAAGTGTTGGTAAACTACAAAAAAAGCTACATTGCTTTGTAGAAATGATTTGTTTTCTTGTCATTCAACAAAAAATTATCATGTCTTGACCATAGCTGATATTTTTGTTGCTGGAAAACCCTTTAGGGGATCCAAAAATGGTTGTTCAGGGATATAACAAAAAGACAACGCAGTCTGTTGGAAATGCTGTGTACAATGTGAAATTGTTATAAATCGTGGTATAATGCAAAGTTATTAACCAGTGACTCATTAGTCTTCGGCAAAAGTCGAAGGGTGTCTATTGATTTCAGTCATTTTTGGAAGCTGACATAACATTCCGTTAATAATCATCTAATGTATTTTCATTTTCATAAGATTATTTATTCAAGTAAATCAAATTGTTTTTCAAGCCATTTAGATAATTGTCGAAAAAGGTTAATGGACTGGAAGTTCAACCCACAATAAGTTGGTTTCATCATTTTGTCATGATATCTTTTAAAGTTATAGCTTAAACAGACATTAATAACGATGACAAAAGTTACAAAACAATAATTCAGTATCAAATATCCATAAATAAGTATCGATTTTATACGGATTAGGGTGCCAGGTTAATAATTTTTCATTATACAAAAAAAACAAATATCCATTTATAACAAAGATTCAAATTCCATTTTGCGCCGACAGGCTTCTTAGATCTTTTCAAATTTAGCTGTCAAAACGTCTATTGATTTCAACAATTCTACGGTTAAAAATTGTAACTAAAAATTATGCGCTACAAATGCATCTTGGAAATGACTTAATCGAGAAATGAATTATATGGTGACCATTGAATGCATTATTTAACGCTAAAATACGAAGACTCGCGGGGTTCCTGGAAAAATAAACAAATGTATGTGATATTTTTTTTATATATTGTGCATGTTGTAAATGCCAATGTATGCATTCCTTGTCGAAATAAATCAATAGACGTTTATATACAAACGTGTTAAATATGCTTAGGTGTCCTTTTATAATTAAATTGTTAAGACATGAACATGTTTAACACTAGTATTATCCTTTCAAGACTGTTCAAAACATTTCTTTTACCTAAAATATGGTGATAGAAGTGGGTTATTCTTCTAAATGGATTCATGTTAATTAATGCACCAAGCATGAATATACATTTTTTTAAATACGAATGATTAGAGTTATATATTTTTAACATGATCCAACTTCATCAAAATAGCGTATGCAGTTTAACGTTTAGACTATTTTAAAATGTCCTTGCATGTAGATGCTATTCAAAGATAAGTAAACGTACTAGTCTATGAAGTATTATGAGTTTGCTTACAAAGCAACAACACGTTTTTCAACTTTTCCCAACAAATAACTGAGTAACTCGAAACCGTCAATTAACGCATCAAAATGCTTACACAAAATCACGTTTTAATTGTCACACACTGACTTAATCCCACTAGGTATAATTTCGTTATTGAAGGCGTCATGAAATGTTATAACGGTTTAAGAGAACAGTAATATAGTTGTGATGCACCTCTTTACATTTCTTAAAAAAAAGTCATCTATGTATTATCTGAAATACAATTAAGTCCGATTCTTTCAAAATACTTAAGTCTTGGGGATCGTGGTATCTGATGTTCGAGAAAAATAAATGGCATTTATAAGTTTCATGAGCAACATATAATAATGTTTCATTAAGATTAAGTTATAAATGTGGCCTATAGAGTGGACACGACGTTTTGCTAAGAATTGATCTTGTGACCTTGATTTTAGACGCACGTGACCCGGATTCACACGCGGCTTATACAGTCATAAACTAAGTTTAATCAAAATTGAATCATAAATATGCCTTCTGTAAAAAAAACAAGATTTTTCTAAGATTCGAACTGGTGACGTTATTATTGACGCGTTTGGCTAAGATTCAAAATCGGCCTAATTATTGTCTAAATTAACATTTTAGTAAGGTTCGTTTAGTCATTGTCATAAATGTGGCATTAAGGGTGGTTACAATGATTTGATCTGGGGACTTAGTTTAAGGGCGCTTGTGACCCTTATTCACAGCAAAGATATTGTTCAGCCAAACATATTTACCAAGTTTTATCTTGATATGGTGAATATACTAGTCTCTAGAGTAGTAACAAGGTTAATAGATTTGACCTGGTGACCTACTTTCTGACACACCTCACCAAGATTCAAACTCAGCATAGAATATGCCAAGATAAAATTGCTCTAAGTTAATCAAGACCGAGTCATACATATGGCCTCCCGAGTAGCAACAAGGTTAACTAACATTTGACCTAGTGATCTAGTGTTTCAATCTTAGCGTAAATTAAGTGAAGATAAAGTTCTGAGAAAATTTATTAAGATTGAGTCATACATGTGGCATCTAGACAGGTAACACAGCTTTTCTAAGATTTGAACTGGTGATATAATTTTGAGTTGCACTTACTTTTTTATTGGATAAAGCCTAGGTATATCCCCATAAACGCTATGACCAAGTTTCATCAAACTTAGATGAGTGATGAGGTCTCTAGAGTGATAACGAGCTAAAAGTTGACGTAACACATCGCACGCCACACATCGCATTACGCCGGAAATAGGTTCCTTACAATAGCTCAGTTTGAGAACTTCATGATCAGGTGAGCTTAAAAAGTGCTCGAAAGCGCATAGCTTCGTCTACATACTAAACGTGCTAGTATTTAAACGTCATTTGATGACGAAAGTACAATTCTAAATAAGAATTTAGTATTAAACAGATTGTGGAATAATGTCCAACAAGATGAAATATTACATCCGTTACAATTATTTTAGTAGAAAACGGAGATTCTACTAAGACAACTTTCTTAAAATGGTAACAGATACGTGTCAGTCAAACAGTAATATAGGTTGTTAAAACAAAACTTACCCATTCACATGGTCGTCATGATAGGCCAAGAGTGGTACAATGCCAAAGTGCATAATACGTGAGGCGAGCTTCTCCTTTAACAAAGTTTAAATTAAGAAATGAGATGCTTTGTAATTTGTATACATCATGGCCATGAACACATTAATTTTTTTACATCGTAAATATGAAAATAATATATATTCAAAAATACACAACTCTGGTTCTTACGCTGGTAACATATCCAAGAAGTTCCTTGTTTCTATACGGATATCCAACATCGATCTCCTTAAGAACTATTCGCTGCTTAAATGCGGGAACTTCAGAATGTGCTAAAAGTAAAGTTGAATATGATTATATGATTGCTATCGGCAAATGCGATCATTGATACAATAGTCTCAAACATCGATGCATGCAAGATGAATTTTTTTACAACAAGTTTACCAATGTATATTTGCAATTTCATGACTCGATCATGGAATGTTACTTCACAATGATATGTATTATACACTGCAAAAAAGAAGTTTGTTGTTAAAACTTGTGTCATCATGTTTGCATCTTGCTTTCAAAGCGGTTCAATTTGATTTTTTTGTAAACTCTTACAAGTTTAATTAAGTAAGTAATTAATTTAATAAAACGTAAGTTTTCTATTTGGTTGAACGCTATCCGCTAGTTTATTTCCTATTTTGGTTATGTTAACTTATCATGTGTGTTATCTGCATTTGTTACTTGCCAATGGAAGACAGCGTGCTGATGACAAGTGAGTGACCCACTTAGTTTGTATTTGTTTTATTAACACGTAATACAAAGTGCAACTTAACATCAGCAACCTACTTATAAATACTTTTCCAAATCCACCGTTACTAATTGGATTCGTGGCACTAAGACACATCTTCAGATGAGAAATGTACTCCCTTCGCAGCTCAACTAGTCTGCCGTCATGAACGTGGCTTGAAATCTCTTTGGGTTCATTTCCTTCTCGACAATAATCACACTGAATGATACCAGGCCGGGTTACAAATAAAGGACCAGGCTGGGGTGCAACTAAAGGTAAAATAAATTTAATTTTTGAACGTATGTTTGTCATTTTCTCTGTAATATGTTTAATTATAATTTTTCGCTGCAAAGGTAAATAAAAGAGCAAACAAGGGCTGTTTGTAAAACATGCATGCCCCCATATAAGCTCTCAGTTGTAGTGACAGCCATTGTGTGATTATGTTTTTTGTCAAAGTGACCTTGACCTTTGACCTTGTGACCTGAAAATCAATAGGGGTCATCTTCGAGTCATGATCAATGTACCTATGAAGTTTCATGATCCTAGCCATAAGCATTCTTGAGTTATCATCGGGAAACCAATTTACTATTTCGGGTCACCGTGACCTTGACCTTTGACCTAGTGACCTGAAAATCAATAGGGGTTATCTGCCAGTCATGATCAATGTACCTATGAAATTTCATGATCATAGGCATAAGCGTTCTTCAGTTATCATCCGGAAACCATTTTACTATTTCGGGTCACCGTGACCTTGACCTTTGACCTAGTGACCTCAAAATCAATAGGGGTCATCTGCCAGTCATGATCAATGTACCTATGAAGTTTCGTGATCCTAGCCATAAGCGTTCTTGAGTAATCATCCGGAAACCATTTTACTATTTCGGGTCAACGTGACCTTGACCTTTGACCTAGTCACCTGAAAATCAATAAGTGTCATCTGCAAGTCATGATCAATGTACCTATGAAGTTTCATGATCCTAGGCATAAGCGTTCTTGAGTTATCATCCGGAAACCATTTTACTTTTTCGGGTCACCGTGACCTTGACCCTTGACCTTGTGACCTGAAAATCAATAGGGGTCATCTGCAAGTCATGATCAATCTACCTATCAAGTTTCATGATCCTAAGCATAATCGTTCTTGAGTTATCATCCGGAAACCATTTTACTATTTTGGGTCACCGTGGCCTTGACCTTTGACCTTGTGACCTGAAAATCAATAGGAGTCATCTGCGAATCAGGATCAATCTACCTATAAAGTTTCATGATCCTAGACCTAAGCGTTCTTGAGTTATCATCCAGACACCATTTTACTATTTCGGGTCACCGTGACCTTGACCTTTGACCTAGTGACCTCATAATCAATAGGGGTCATCTGCGAGTCATAATCAATGTACCTATGAAGTTTCATGATCCTAGGCCCAAGCGTTCTTGAGTTATCATCCGCAAACCACCTGGTGGACGGACCAACCGACAGACCGACCGACCGACCGACATGTGCAAAGCAATATACCCCCTCTTCTTCGAAGGGGGGCATAAAAATTGTGCACCGACGGACGGACTCTTGGAAACACGGACACACAAAACGGCGACTATATGCTCCACCCAAATTTTTTTTGGGGGGAGCATAAAAACTGAATAAAAATGTGTATGCATTATCTTTTAAAGCAATCAGTGTTAATATTTTGAAAATGTCTTATGACTTCAGTTTCAAACAAATAGGAAACATTGTGTATAGCAGAAAAATTACAAGAGCACCGCCTTGCGGGTGCAGACCGCTCATCTATTTTCTTTTTAAAGGTGAAGGGACTCTCATTTTCAATCACAAAGGAGGGAGGGGTGGAGTGAAGAGGGGTGTATAGTGTGGGGGTGTGGACATTTATTACATTATCTTCCAAAAATGCGGAAAAAAATGCAAAAAAAAATAAGTTCGGGGATGGGGGGGTTGGGTGGGGGGGGGGGGGGAGGGGATTCTTGGGTGCGATGGTTGGATGGTTTCAAAAATAAAATAATAAAAATAAATATTTGTGTTTTTTAACTTTTACACAAAAAAAATTTAGGGGGTGGGGTGGGGGGGGGGGGTAAAGTGTGAGGGTGTGGTGGTCATTTGTGAGATGATCTTAAAAAAAAAAACTAGGGGGGGGAGGATTCGGGGGGGGGAGGGGGGGAGGGCACTGGGGATGGTTTGGGTGGAGTCTATTGTGGTATGTCAGGTAAGATTAGTTTTGTCAAAGTATCAATCAAATCTAATCATAAATAAAGAAGTTATGGCAATTTTAGCAAAATTTAATAATTTGACCTTGAGAGTCAAGGTCATTCAAAGGTCAAGGTAAAATTCAACCTCAGCAACCTCATGATAGCATGAAAGTATTTGAAGTTTGAAAGCAATAGCCTTGATACTTTAGAAGTAAAGTGGATCAAAACACAAAATTTAACCATATATTCAAAGTTACTAAGTCAAAAAAGGGCCATTATTCCGTAAAAATGACAACCAAAGTTATACAACTTGTCCTTTTACTGTACCCTTAAGATAGTTTGCGAGTGTTCCAAGTATGAAAGCAATATCTATGATACTTTAGGGGTAAAGTGGACCAAAACACAAAACTTAACCAAATTTTCAATTTTCTAAGTATAAAGGGCCCATAATTCCGTCCAAATGCCAGTCAGAGTTACATAACTTTGCCTGCACAGTCCCCTTATGATAGATAATAAGTGTTGCAAGTATGAAAGCAATAGCTTTAATACTGTAGGAATTAAGTGGACCTAAACACAAAACTTAACCAAATTTTCAATTTTCTAAGTATAAAAAGGACACATAATTCTGTCAAAATGCCAGTCAGAGTTACATAACTTTGCCTGCACAGTCCCCTTATGATAGTTAGTAAGTGTTGCAAGTATGAAAGCAATAGCTTTGATACTTAAGGAATAAAATGGACCTAAACACAAAACTTAACCAAAATTTTCAATTTTCTAAGTATAAAAAGGGCACATAATTCTGTCAAAATGCACGCCAGAGTTATCTAACTTTGCCTGCCCAGTCCCCTCATGATAGTAAGTGTACCAAGTTTGAATGAAATAGCATTGATACTTTCTGAGAAAAGTGGACCTGAACGCAAAACTTAACCGGACGCCAACACCGACGCCAAGGTGATGACAATAGCTCATATTTTTTTTTTCAAACAATAGATGAGCTAAAAATGGAATAAAAGTAAATTTATTTTTATTTCGCTCGCTTGCTCAATTTTTGGTTGGCTAAAATCCGTAGAACACATCATCAATTTGTTGTGACCTAAGTTAATACGTTTATCAGTGTCTTCACAATTAATACTAATTTAATATTATTACCAAATTACTATCAATTTTAGACAAAATGCTTACTGCTTAAAGTAAAGGCATATAAAAATGGCACTCAAACAAAGAGCTGTTCCTTTCCTTCGTATCATTAGTAATCATAATAACTTATTTAACATGACCGAAATATGTAAAAGAGATTTGCATACAGTTTACGTAGAAAGTTGACAAAAGGCAGCCAGAGAATCCTTCGGTCGTGTTTGATTTGACGAGCATTCATTTTCTTTAAGTTTAAACTTCAATTCCAATCTTTTAGTTAAAATTATTTATAACATTTATGCAAATACCATCTGGTTCGTAGACTACAAAACACTCGCAATTCGCTGCAAACCCGTCTTCATTGCACCACTTGAATTGATCTGTAAGGGAAAAAAAATAGTTTCATCTAACTCATCATGTATCTATGCTATTATGAAAGTGAAAAACAGAACAAATAAACATGATATGTTTGTGTTTTCAAACGTGGTGAATCGATTTTAAAGGAAATATGAAGTAAATAAATATATATTTATTTATGCTATTTATTTATGTATTTATTTTTAATTACACAGCATTACCTTATTAAATATTTCAAATTTAAACCACAAAAATGTCCACATTTAATATCATCGATTCTTTTAATTAGATCAATTGTCTGTTTGCGTATTTTCAGGGTTCCATTTACACTAATTACTAAATTGTTCTAGCTTGACATGTATCACCTACCTACTAAAAATGTCCAGTTTTCGTCCGTAGCTGTGTGTTTCATCACAAGCAGTACAATAAAATGCATTTGTTTTGATTCATCGTAGTATGATTTAAGTACTTCAATTCGAGGCCCTTAAAAGATTAAACTAAGATGAAATATTAGTAAATATTGTAAACCTTTTCCTGCTCCTTCGATGTGATTATTTATATTACCAAAATATATTTTACTGGTATTTTAATGCTTTGTTTATGCATACAATATATAGAGGTTATTTGCTTATTTTCGTGGTATTACCGTGAACTAATTTTCTTATTACGGTACCTAGATTTAGGACGATTGTAAACCAGATTCAAACTCGGGCTAGATACTGTCTACAAAAACATACAGATTTAGTTATATCAAGATCGGATGAAAAACATGGCTTCTTAAGTGGTCAAAACCTCAAACATGACGACGCACATCACACACCACACAACGCACACCGTACAGCGCACAACGAAGAATGTCGGACATAGGGTAATCACAATAGCTCACGTAAAGCACTATGAGCTCAGGTGTCCTTAAGTGTGTCAACATATAAAAGGTTTTACTCATGTTATTGTTATGGTTTAACATACTAGAATAATATTATACTTGTATAAATCATTAATAAACACCATGTATATGTCACTCTGGAGATTGACTCCCTGTATATCTTTATATGAAACACGTGTCATATTGAACATTTGATTAAAATTAATATTTAATATTTTAACATATGTTTTTGATAAGGCTTTATGAAGGCAGTGTGAAGGTATTATACCTTAGCATTGGGCATTTTTAAGCTTGAACATTGGCTATAATTCACTTACTGAAAGACAACAATCCTTGTAAATTCATCCCTAATACTTGCTGTTACCAGACTGCATGTTTTCGACGTTGGCCATCCAAATTTTGTTGGATAAGCATTTGCCACCATACACAGGTGATTAGCGTGTGGCTATGATATTAATTAGTGAAAACATCATTTTGAATGATAAATAATCATATTATAAAGAAAAATCAACTTTTATGAAAAAAAAAATTCACTATCATATATATATATATATATATATATATATATATATATATATATATATATATATATATATATATATATATATATATATATATAACAAGGTATTCAACTCGAGATCAACCGAAAACATGGTGCATCGCTTTGTTCAAAGCGATGCACCCTGTTTTCGGTTGATCTCGAGTTGAATACCTTGTAGGGCTGTCACGATACGCCGTGAGCGTACCGCGGTATATCGTGGTACGGCAACACTGTATCGATATTTTACAGAATATGTATCTGTGAAGAAAACAGCAGAATAACAAGTTTTACAAACTTTATTGAACTCAATAATCAGAAAACACTGGTATCATAGTATGACTAGAAACTGTAAAAGAAACTGTAATAAACTTGATAGAAGTAGTCATTGTTATTGTTATTGTTATTCGCGTCTTTTTCTAAAATGTCCGCCATGTTGTTTACAATAGCTGTGACTAAATCTGTGTAATTCGAACGCTTCAAGGGCATGTTTAAAATGCGGAGTCAGCAGGCCCAGTATTGAAAATCCGTAGCGTTCTGACTCTTCCTCGACTAATTCATAATCTTAAGATAACATGATTCGGAAGTGCCATGCTTTGAACGATCGATATACTAAAGAAAGAAAATAAGAAATAGAGTAAACATCGTTTGGATAATTATGAACTTATTTGCAAAGGAAATCTGTCCCAAATTCCAAAAAAGGTACGGACCCATACATCGCCGTATTTTTAACGTGAAAGTTAAACATCTACCAGTGGAAGCGCTTGCTTGACCTGGATATTAACGGATTATTTATTTAGCCCTTTTGAATCGCTTCTACAGTTTTCAAAACAATATCTATATCAAAATAATTATGTAATGTATTTATATCTGTGCTTATATAATAATATTAAAAAAACCGGTGCGGCAACGCCGTACCGCGGTGCGATTTTTTTCACGACATGCACCGCGATATACCGATATACCGGTGAATCGTGACAGCCCTAATACCTTGTTATGTATATATATATTTGATAATGATTTTTTTTTCTTCAGAAAAGTTAATTTTTCGTTATTATATGATTATTAATCATTCAAAATGATGTTTTCACTAATTATTATCACAGCCACACGCAAACCACCTGTGAGTCTAATAAAGTTGTTAGTTTAACATAAGTTTATGTTTTGATAGTTGTTAGTCAAACATAAGTTTATGTTTTGATAGTTGTTAGTTTAACATAAGTTTATGTTTTGATAGTTGTTAATCTAACATTAGTTTATGTTTTGATAGTTATTAGTCAAACATTAGTTTAAGTTTTGATAGTTGTTAGTCAAATATTAGTTTATGTTTTGATAAGTGTTGGTCTAACATAAGTTTATGTTTTGATAGTTAATTTGTTAGTCTAACATTAGTTTATGTTTTGATATTTGTTAGTCTAACATAAGTTTATGTTTTGATAGTTGTTAGTCTAACATTAGTTTATGTTTTGATAGTTGTTAGTCTAACATTAGTTTATGTTTTGATAGTGGTTATTCTTACATTAGTTTATGTTTTGATAGTTGTTAGTCTGACATAAGTTTATGTTTTGTTATTATAATGCAAAGGCATTTTACTAGTTTAACAATCTTCACTTGTTTGTGTTAAACAGATAAGAAAATTCAAGCCGTAGTTTCTTTCGTTGTTTTAAATATGATATTATACATTGCATGTTATTATTTTATTTTTGTTTCAAATGCCTAGAAAGGTCCATGACTGGAATACAAGCTGATCTCTTATCTCGTCTTGTGATTAGTTTATTTAGGCTCACAGAGAATGTAAATCATTCTTAAACAGTTCCGTTGTCAAAGAATGACAATATCCCACCTTGTGCTGTGTGCACATACACCAGAGTCATTGTATTTTTTTTCTTTAAAGTTGGCTCGACGTCTTGAAGATAAAAGTCTGCCTTTTTAGCCTTGGGACTAGCTTTGTAATTTATATAACTAAAATACTAATTAGAACCCAAAGTAAGATAATACGCCTGAAGGATGTGATGACCTATTAACGTGAGTTTCTTATTATTTAGGGGTGATTAATTTCCCATTGGTCAAATTTATCCCGGCTTCCCAGGTTTTTTTTATATTTATTTTTTGAGTACAAATACACCAGTGCATGTTGGCCAATGAGACCTTAATGTTTACTGGTAGTAATCATCACCATCATCGCTATAAGTACCATCATCATCATCATTATAATTGTTATTCTCCGTACTGCCACCATTATTGGTATTATAATTATTACTACCGTTATCATGTTTATAAACGATTGTGTACAGTTTCTTTATCAAATTGTGTGTGTTGTTACTGTGCTCTCCGCCCCAAGAGAGGTGTATGTGGGGGATCGAGCGGGGTACAGGAAACGCCCCGATTCCAGAGGCGTCACTGGTTCTTTTAACAGCCCGGTGTAGAGCACCGATATACTGCACCCCCAATTAATGTCCCTCGCAGAAGACATGTTAGTCAGTTAGGATAGTATTTACAGTATTAGTTAAACAAATGCACACAAAAATAAAAACCATATATATGAGCAGTGAATGAAAACTTAGTAATAAATACTTGCATGATGAGACTAAGGAATTATTAGAAAGAAGTAGTTTCTGAGTAATTAGAGGATGGCATTGAATGGAGTATTAATGCTGCCCGTCAATATAAATCAATACTCGAACACTGAGATACAAATATGCAATTTAATATTTCAAGAGGGGCATGGTACATTTTATATGAAGACATGTGGTGATATTATAGTAGTCTCTTTTTTTTCTTTTGAGAGAAAAATGCAGGGCGATTTTACCATTTTTCCCCCTAAATTTTACTGCTTACTTGTCTCCCATTTAACATCTAGAGCTTTGTCACAGACTTGACGTATACCCACACATGCTGCATTGACACAGAATATTTTGCATGCTCTCCAATGATTGTGAACAAATGTACCGAGTAATTTTAAAATCTCACAATGAATGATATAGTTATGGCATGGACAAGATCATTTATGGCCATTTTGGATCTTTGAACTCAAAGTGTGACCATGAACTTGGAGATATCGACGTAATGCTTTCGCATGGGACACCGTCCAATGATGGTGAACAAATGTACCAAATGATTTTAAAATCTCACAATGAACGACATAGTTATGGCCCGGATAAGCTCATTTATGGCCATTTTTTACCTTTGAACTCAATGTGTGACCTTGACCTTTGGTGATATTTACGTAATTCTTTCGCACGACACACCGTACATTGATGGTAAACAAATTTGCCAAATGATTTTAAAATCTTACAATGAACGACATAGTTATGGCCCGGACAAGATCATTTATGGCCATTTTTGACCTTTAAATGCAAATTGTGACCTTGACCTTGGAGATATCGACGTTATTCTTTCGCGCGACACACCGTCCAATGATATGTGAACAAATGTGCCAAATGATTTTAAAATCTCACAATGAACGACATAGTTATAACCCGAACAAGCTCATTAATGGCCATGTTTTACCTTTGAACTCAAAGTGTGACCTTGACCCTGGATATATCGACGTAATTTTTTGCGCGACACACCGTCTAATGATGGTGAACAAATGTGCAAATTTTTTTTAAAATCTCACAATGAACAACATAGTTATGGCCCGGACAAGCTTATTTATGGCCATTTTTGACCATTGAACTCAAGGTGTGACCTTGACCTTGGAAATATCGACGTAATTCTTTTGGGCAAAACACCGTCCAATGATGGTGAACAAATGTGCCAAATGATTTAAAATCTCACAATGAACGACATAGTTATGGCCGGTACAAGTTGATTTATGGCTATTTTTGACCGTGGAACTCAAAGTGTGACCATGACCTTGGAGATGTCGACGTAATTTATTCGCTCGACACACCGTTCAATGATGGTGAACAAATGTGCTTAATAATTTTAAAATCTCACAATAAATGACATAGTTATGGCCCGGACAAGCTCATTTATGGCCATTTTTGACCTTTGAACTCAAAGTGCGACCTTGACCTTGGAGATATTGACGTAATTATTTCGCGTTACACACCGTTCAATGATGTTGAACAAATGTTACATATGATTTTAAATTCTCACAATTAACGACAAAGTTAAGGCCCGGACAAGCATTGAACATTTGAACTCAAAGTGTGACCTTGACACTGGAGATATCGAGGTAATTCTTTCGCGCGACACACCGTCCAATGATGGTGAACAAATGTACCAAGTCATTTTAAAATCTAACGATAGATGACATAGTTATGGTCCAGACAAACTTTTGGTTTAAAGCGCACTTAGTGACCCCGTGACCTAGTTTTTGACCCGGCATGACCCATATTTAAACTTGACCTAGACATCATCTAGATACAACTTGTGACCAAGTTTGGTGAAGATCGGATGAATTTTTTGGGACAGACCGACAGACAGACAGACAGACAGACACAGTAACTCCTATATAGCCCCCATTACCAATGGTAATGGGGGTATAAATATCAAGCACTGTAAGCCAAATGCTAAAGAGAAAAGTACGAGAGAGCATGCGATAGACAAGTGTAAACCGCCACCATTTTTTAAAATTTTGAATGCTAAGTGGTTCATGTCATCAGTGCCAAAGCGCGCGGGCGTCATGGAAATTCGCCAGGTGTGCGCCGCTAGCGCCGCTGACATGCTCTACCCAAAATATTATAATACATATAACTACATTTTGAATCTAACATAAAGCTGTCATATTTAGATACAACATTATTTACACTTTCTGTGCGCGTACTTTTTGTTAAGAGAACACTGTGGGTAGATGAGGTGGACCCATGTTCGCACTTATTGCATATTGCACCGATGGATGGAATTTTGTTATACGCGTAGTCGGTAGCTAGTTACAGCTTAAGAGAGGGAAGGTAAGAGGGTCTCGTGGAACCCTGGTTTTGTTACATAAAGCGATTTTATTAAAGTGTGACCACAGTGGTCATTCGGCCTAATGAAATGTGTATTGTGAGTACCCTTCCGTCGTTTAAGTGTGCGAGTTTTGCAATGCGTTATATCAGCCTGTCCCCGGCCACTACCATTGGTGTGTAAGCAGGGCAACGACATAAGGGCTTATGGGTAATCGCCTTCAGCCCGTCGTCGGTGTCCTGCTTAGTTTTTATCGTTAGAGGTATTGAGTGTTTGACTGACATAGGCAACCGGGCTTATGGGTATTCCCTTTCATCCCGTCATCACTGGTTTATTTAGTGCTGATTATAGTCAGAGAATAGTTGAGAATATTGACAGGTTATGGTTCGGGGTACGTAGGCAATAGATAGGTAGGATTATGCGTATGACTAATATTCAGCCAATTCTCGTTGTACCGTAATTACTCTATGTTTTCGGACATTCTAAGTTTTCGGACACCCTTTTTTGCAAAAATAATTATTTTTCGTGAGTCTTAATTTTCGGACACACGAGTTTTCGTCCACAATTAATGTCTCTAAGTTTTCGGACAGTATATTGTACAGCGCTTTTTTTCAAAATTTCGGTCCTGTTTTCGATATCTAATGACACTTCGATCATGGGGTTAAACAACTAGATTAACATCATAAAACATGGCAGGTGCATGCCTGAGGGCAACGGACCATCACATTTGCGTTATTGGGTAAATTGTAGCGTAATTGCGTATTGTTCGTGGAGAACACACAGTAACCAACAAAGTTCATTTCTGATTTCTTTGCGTTTTATTTCTGCTTATTAACACAACACAACGTTTCCAAAATGTTTGTCAAATACAAGATACATGCGAAGCCCGCAACGGGCCCATCCCGCGAAAGCCAGCAATAATGCGACTTGTATGTTCGGCCGTTTAAGTAAGACTCTTCTTCATACAACGCAGATACCAATTTATACAATAATGGACAAATAAATTGGGTGACGGCTGTCTGGATGATTGACTTTAACATGAGTTGAATTACCTGATACGGGATGGCTTTATGTGTGACTTACACATCTTGTGCATATATATGCCAATAATTAAGCGAGACCACGTTTGTTTAACTGCATATATGAAAGTTCACCTGTCATTTAACATGAAAATATACACAAATTAACAGTGCGCACGTGCTTACCATAGACATAACTAATTAGTGAACCCAGCCATGGGCAATAACTTGGTGCATTTTTTTCGTCTAATTTGACGACGACATATGATGCCCATTTATGCATTTCTTCATGAAGACAGATATTATGTATTCAGTTACACCGAACAAGGAATATACATGAAATACACCAATTATGCGACATTAAATGCATCAATTATGCGACACACCTCATTTCGTGGAGAACACACAGTAACCAACAAAGTTCATTTATAATTTCTTTGCGTTTTATTTCTGCTTATTAACACAACACAACGTTTCCAAAATGTTTGTCAAATACAAGATACATGCGAAGCCCGCAATGGGCCCATCCCGCGAAAGCCAGCAATAATGCGACTTGTATGTTCGGCCGTTTAAGTAAGACTGTATTTCATACAACGCAGATGCCAATTTATACAATAATGGACAAATAAATTGGGTGACGGCTGTCTGGATGATTGACTTTAACATGAGTTGAATTACCTGATACGGGATGGCTTTATGTGTGACTTACATATCTTGTGCATATATATGCCAATAATTAAGCGAGACCACGTTTGTTTAACTGCATATATGAAAGTTCACCTGTCATTTAACATGAAAATATACACAAATCAACAGTGCTGCATGTGTTTACCATAGACATAACTAATTAGTGAGCCCAGCCATGGGCAATAACTTGGTGCACTTTTCTCGTCTAATTTGACGATGACATATGATGCCCATTTATGCATTTCTTCATGAAGACAGATATTATGTATTCAGTTACACCGAACAAGGAATATACATGAACTACACCAATTATGCGACATGAAATACATCAATTATGCGACACACCTCATTTTCATTAAAGAAAGATTTTATATTTTATGATTTAAAATCTTTAGAAAGATCGAATCCTGAATGACAAGTGTCTTACAATATCATGTATCAATGTTAAATGACGTTGATCGATTGTCCACGTAACACTACAGGCGTTGTTTGACTAGTGACCTCCTGTGCTGTCCATTCGAAGAAGGTATTGCCCGGGTTGAATATGTACCTGTTGCTGTCAAGTAGATGTCTTGGTTTGTTGTTTTCTGTCTATGTTGATTCATGGGTGATGTTATCTACCATTGCTGTCGTGAAGAAGCTCTATCTATCGCCAAGCTGTGTAGGCAAATCGCACGTGGTCGATTGCACTCATCTGCGTATCAAGGTTCACATCGAGGCTGGATATGTCATCGTGGTTTCTGTTGTTTTTGTCGCTGAACCAGCCGTCATCACGTCGTTGTTTCTGTTGTTGAATCCATCGTGATATTGTCTCTGGATATGGTGTTGATGCGTACCGCGTTGCTTATCAATTGTGACGTATGTTTAAACCTTTGTGATCGCATTGTTGTTTCTGTTGTTGTTGATTGTACTTTTGTTCTTGGTTCCAGCGTCTTCATTTCTCTTGGGACATTAAGATCTTCTATTTGCCATAATGCTCACGAGGTATTAACTATAGCAGTGTTCTCCTTGATGTCTTAGGCCTCGGAAGTATCATTCCAAATGCGTTATCTACGCACGTCAAACAGTTGAACGGCTGCATCTACTCTATAGTGTTTAACGTCACAAGTATTGTGTCCAGTGTTGCGTCACTTGTTGTCCTTCGAAATCTTCTGGCGTTGGTCTTCTTTTAGCGATAGAACCAGGTATTCACTTTGAGAGTAAACGCCGTGATGTTCCATTCTAATTATGTTGTTTGTTTCTTCTATTCGTTGTGGAAGGCGCTCTCTCGCGAAGTCGCTCTTCTTCGGCGTTGTCTTCAAATCTCGATATTTTTATCTGCGTCGTGGTGATACAAGTATCAGTTGTTCAAAATCATGGCAAACATTTATAAATATCCCCTTATTTATTGTTAAATATCGTCATGACAACTTACTGTGATATCTTATTCAAAAAAATAAATTATTTACAACGAAAAAATATTCGTCAATTCCTCAAAACAAACTTCGGATAAGTACATGACAGTTTGACATCTGACAAGCCATTTACTTAATATGACTTGTGTACCTCCTTAGGCATAATCATTTTACGCACGTGCGGCCGGTAAATTTTTGACAGGCGCGCACCACTTTATTGACCTAGAGTAATGGGTAATGATAGACGTACCTGTTCATATCATGGTTTCATAAACCTCATCTTTATCACTATAGTTTTGCCGTTGGGCATAGATTTATTGACATGTTTGACCTGTGCACTTGTAAAAATGCGCAAATATGACAAGGCAGACTTTTATATATATGCATTCATAATATAAGAACACGTATCGGTATACTTCAAAATTCAGGTCTTTGCTCCTAATCGAACTACTCAAATAATTCTTATGCGACATCGCATCTTCTGTCCATAGCGTAATTTGCTTCGATGGCACAGGGATAAATTCTCTTACTCATGAGGACGCTAAGGTTATCACAACCTCGGGCTCGGTATGTCCGAACGCTGATCAGTCAGCCGTGCTCATAAAATATAATTGTAACCCTTAAACAATTATATTAGAAATTTAATGCGTACATATCGTTATATTTTCACTGCGCTATACGCGTCAGATCGCATTAAATTCTTACTTAAAATTACTCAAGACCTTCAATATTACCGATATCCTACATACATTTGCAATCTACACAATGACGTATATACATATTTACATAAATTTTTTTTTAAGTGTCTGCCCTATTCATATTCGCAATTAACATTATTTTTCTTATTTCCTATTTTCTTTCTTTTACAATTCGGAAAACTATTTTTAAATTTTCCAATAATTTTATCTATTCGTCCTCTTTAATTTTCTCTATCATTCTTATAAACAAAACCCGCCTTATTTTCTTTATTAAAATAAGAAACAAAACTGTCTTAAATAATCTAAATTCCTAAATTCTTAATTCTGCCAATGTAAAATACTAGGTAAATTCTTTGAATATTTGTATCATCTCCGAGTTTTTTCTACTATATTAATAAATAAAACCACCGCCAAAGTTTCTTTATTAAAATAATAAACAAAACTATATAAGATATTATTATTTCCTTGTACGTTTTAATTAAATGGAACTTTATAAAAAATACCAACAATTTAAAATGGATTTGTGCGCAAAAAAACGCACGTTCGTATACAATCTTTATTATAATCATACACAATTTATTCAGAATTCTTTAAATATTCTCAATGATTTGTTCGCCTCTAATTTCATTATTTCTATAACTCAGAAAATTCTGTAAATTTAAATTACTTTCTTTTTTATTTATTTTATTCTTAATTTCCCGATATTTATAAAAATGTACCGATAAATGCAAAATTGGCATGATTTTAATATTTGCTAAATTTGTTCGTACATAATTTATTATCAACACTATTTTTTTAAACATCTAACTACATTAAATTCTTTAAAACAATTCTTAAAAATTTCGTTGTCATGACGCCTTTTACTTTCATTTTCTACTTTATAAATTTTGAAATTCCCTCTCCAAGTTTGCCACAATTTTTTTAAACAACTGACCTGAATTCATGTCGCGTTGTGGTTGTGATGTTTTCATTTTTTCGGCACGTGATCGCACTTGTGCTCGTACTTCGGTCGTATCCATGGTACACGGCTCCATAAAATGTACTGTGTAGCGTAATTGCGTATTGTTCGTGGAGAACACACAGTAACCAACAAAGTTCATTTCTGATTTCTTTGCGTTTTATTTCTGCTTATTAACACAACACAACGTTTCCAAAATGTTTGTCAAATACAAGATACATGCGAAGCCCGCAACGGGCCCATCCCGCGAAAGCCAGCAATAATGCGACTTGTATGTTCGGCCGTTTAAGTAAGACTCTTCTTCATACAACGCAGATACCAATTTATACAATAATGGACAAATAAATTGGGTGACGGCTGTCTGGATGATTGACTTTAACATGAGTTGAATTACCTGATACGGGATGGCTTTATGTGTGACTTACACATCTTGTGCATATATATGCCAATAATTAAGCGAGACCACGTTTGTTTAACTGCATATATGAAAGTTCACCTGTCATTTAACATGAAAATATACACAAATTAACAGTGCGCACGTGCTTACCATAGACATAACTAATTAGTGAACCCAGCCATGGGCAATAACTTGGTGCATTTTTTTCGTCTAATTTGACGACGACATATGATGCCCATTTATGCATTTCTTCATGAAGACAGATATTATGTATTCAGTTACACCGAACAAGGAATATACATGAAATACACCAATTATGCGACATTAAATGCATCAATTATGCGACAAAATAACCTTGTAAACCGGTATTAAACAATGGTTTCGCCCGATGGCATAAGCGTTATGACAATTACCAGGGGTAGTGCCAATTAACAGTTCAATTATCTATCGCAATGGTACTACCCCTTCTCAGAAAAATAACTGTGACAAATACTAAACGCTTCAAAGTGTGACGCACCCTATTGCAAGTTTTACGAACATTGGAAGGTGTTAGACAACAACTATCGGAAATGAACAAACAAAGAATTCATAGTTTGCTTTTTTATTATGTTAATTACAGGTTCATACTAGCTAGTATCGGTACATCACATGCTCATCTTTGAACTCGTTGGTCAAAGTACTACCTTTTAGTAACTTTCTGTCAATAAATTAAGCATTTAAAAGGATTTAAAATGCAGTGCAAACATATATAACTGTAATTTATACTATACGGCATGGTATTTTACAAGCGTGTGCTATTACCGGCAGTCGTTGATACGATTGTCCGGGTCGACAAATTTACAGGGTGCCGACTGTCCGGGTATGCAAAAAAACACCGGATACCCGTTGATCTAATTGACGCTATTTTTGGACACTTCGATTTTCGACTCTAAGTTTTCGGACACCTGTATTTTGTGAATATTTGTCGTATCTAAGTTTTCGGAGACGAAAAAAAAAATTAGTGTCCGAAAACATAGAGTAATTACGGTATATCTTTTTTTCACGGTAATTTTAGATATGTACCCATTGGTTTAATGAAGGGAACGATCGACAAGGGCACGTGGTACGTGGTAGTGAGTGTGTAGACAACTGGGCTTATGGGTATTCCCTTTCAGCCCGTCATCACTGTCTTGTTTAGTGCTGCTTATAGTCAGAGAATAGATTGGGGAACGATCGGCACAGGCAACGTGGTACGAACGTAATAGCGATACAGAGGGGACGGTAGTGATTTTCTGAAGATCTCACCGGGTAGGAAAATTAAGTAGCAAGGTGTTATTCAAATTGTTTGCGGGTGTTACTTTCGACTGATTGGTTTCAGTAGGCGGTCATCAGTTTGCGTCTTTTTTATAAATTCAGTACAAATGGTCATAGGGCAGTTAATTTGTTAATTAAAGGGAGGTTTATCACAAGTTTGCGTGTAAGTGATTATTTGTTTGAATATATACCGATAAGTACATTATATAGAGTGTATGGTGTTTAAACGAGAACCGCTAGTATCGCTATTACTACTAAAGGAACTGCGCGCGCTCTCAAGTGAACGTTTCAGCAAAAGGGTCATATTTTATCTAGGTATCCCGTGTCACGCAGGAACTTAAACGCATGAAGCCGCAACCGTGAGGCGATGTCGTTGGGCGGCATCGACAAAAGTTTTGATCTATATTAAGTGTTTTTGTAGGCCGCTAGTATACCACTGCTCAGATATATGTGTTGCACGGTGTTAGCCGGACATAAAAAGAAACAAGCTCACTCCTATATACCCCCTAAACTTTGTTTGTGGGGTATAAAGCTGCTCAAACGTATTAGGAATGTTACATTGCAGACAGGGGAGGGGTTTGTAATAGTCCCCATGCAGCCGCGACACCTCAAGTCTCAGGCGCGTGTACATGTAAGCCTTATCTTCCCGTTTAATTGGACTGTATATGTAGATCTTATGACTACGGTTGTTACATAGCAGGAAATCATGATCACCGCAGTATATTGACCAGCGGTGGTCCTGTTCGCTATAACCTTTCTGGTTAATTATTGCGATCAGTTCGCGTGCGCTAGGCTGTAGGTTTGAAGGTAGACCCTCATGAGATCCTACGCGGGCGAGTTGGTCAGCGTGTTCATTTCCCAAAATACCTACGTGACTCGGATTCCAAAGAAATTTAAGCGAGATCTGTTTAGTTGTTAATTTAGTTATTTCCTTTAACACAGAATATATTGTGTCAGGTCGCGTGTTTGATGTACCTGCTTTTAACCTTTGCAAAGCGTTGAGCGAATCAGATAGTTTTACGTAGTTAGTAGTGAGTCGCTAGCAGAGTGGTACGCGATGCTACCATTATTTATTTTTGCCCAGATAGTGGATATATGCGCATGAGGTTTTTTGTCAGTTCCCAAGTTGTGTCTTTGAATTGCTTTAAAAAAAAGAAGGTCTTTTTACATCGAGTAATTAGGTTAATTATGTTATCTTTCCAGGTTAACTGTTTATCAAATGTCATTCCTAGGAACGTAATGATTTCGAGGAACGGAAGTGGTATGTCGCATAGTGTGAGATGCGGAAGGTCGTTACATTTTTGGGATTCGTGCACTGGCAGAAAATAAAATGGCTTGTGTTTTTGATGGATTAATTAGAAAACCATAGTGTTTGCTCCATTTTTCTATTGCAGTGAGGGCAGCTTGTATTTTCTTTATGGCTAATTTCGGTGATTTAGATGTGGCCCATATCGCACTATCATCTACGAAGAGTGATAACTGTATCCGATCGGTACTATTTGCAGAGTTATGCTCCTGTATTGCTTTGTCTAGCGTGTTAATAGCAATTGAAAATATTATCGGCGACAGTACACTGCCCTGGGGGCAACCGTTGACAGTTTCCACTGCCTCGGATGTTTGATTGCACCTTAATTTTACGAGTTTTAAGGAACGCTGATAGCCATTTCAGCATGGTACCCTCTATTCCTTACTCATAAAGAAGCTGAATATTTGCTTATTCCATAGTTTATCAAAGGCAGTCGTGGTCTAAAAACACGGCTTCCACTGTTTGACTGTTAAGTTGTGCTTTTTGGACTGGGGCAGAGCCCCAAGACCATAGTAATGAAACCAACTTCTGAGCTTATCCGAATTGACTGGCTGCCAAAAAACAAATTCCCAAAACTCCGATTACCGCTTAATTCATGCGCAGCAAAGTAGTTCTTCGCAGATCTCTTTAACCCGCATTGTAAATACAGAACATCACTATATAACATGAGAGTGTCATAAAAAGTGTAAACAAAATATTATTGAAGCAAAACTGCTTAAGCATTGGCTACGACATACATTTTATTGTTTACATATTCATGCGAGAATAAGTTCCTCACTTGACGGTCTAGGCCGAAAAGACACAAGTGTTTACAGAGACAGTAAGATAAAAAATTTCTTAGACATTTTTGAAGACCTTATATTTGATATTTATAAACATATTTTTTAAGTGTTATTTTATTTTGCGTTAACAAGACATTCCAGAACAAGAGCACCGCCTTGCGGGTGCAGACCGCTCATCTATTTTCTTTTTAAAGGTGAAGGGACTCTCAATTTCAATCAAAAAGGAGGGAGGGGTGGAGTGAAGAGGGGTGTATAGTGTGGGGGTGAGGACATTTATTACATTATCTTAAAAAAATCCGAAAAAAAAGCAAAAACATTAAAATAAATTCGGGGTGGGGGGGGGGGGTGGGTGAGGGGGAGGGGGGGGGGAGGGGATTCTTGGGTGCGATGGTTGGACGGTATTTCAAAAATAAAATAATAACAAGGGCTGTTTGTAAAACATGCATGCCCCCCATATGGGCTCTCCGTTGTAGTGACAGCCATTGTGTGAATATGTTTTTTGTCACTGTATGTCAATGACCTGTGAAATGTATCCAATTAATAGTGCAAAAACCAATCAGGACCTATACTAATCAATTATATCCATTATATGATTGAGTCTTTGATTTTTTGGATTCCTTTCACACATTTTGACTTATTTTACAATATGTGAAACGTGCAAACAATTTGTAATGTTTTATATATTAATGGTAATGAAACATGTTATTTATAGCAGTTAACTCCCCTAGTCAATGACAACCATAGATAGCAATGCAATCTGATTAAAAATAGCCAAGGCTAGTGTTGTGTATTGGGCAAATGTATACAAGTGCAACTTGACCACAAGACCAGTATCATGTGTTTACCACACACAGAAGTCAGTTATGTAATAGACCATTAATTCCGCTTCCAACTTTGGCCACTTGCCAAGATACTGACCAGTATCAGATGGGGTTGTGAAACTGTGTAAACAGTGAACACCAGTCCATGTAATACTGGCCTACCACTTGTACTAGTTGATTTGGAGTTAATACAGTAATGCATGTACAAATGAGACACTAAGCTCAAAAGTTAATTATATGTGCCTCTGAAAACTAACCAGAGGAGTGGGTTGAAATTTACAATCTTTACTTGGCATTTGAGGAAATCTGAACTCTCAGGGTTTGGATAGAACATCCACAAATTAACTTTTCTTTACACTGTTGTTATTTTTGTTCAATACACAAATATTAACCTAACTTCACAAATCCTGTACAGTAAAGGAAACTAAATCTAAGTTGATATTTTAATATGCTTGATCCTATTTATGTATTTACATTGTTGTATACATACAAACTGTGTTGCTGTTTTTCAATTAACAAGCAGATTAAAAATTAATTATATTTTTATGTATAATTTGAATTGACACAATTAAATGCAAGTTGCGTAGCAAGAATTACATGTTAGATTTATTGTCAGTGAATCGTGACATTTTCTCAATGTTTCAGACCACCAGTTTGTCAAAGCTATCAACCGCATGGATGGTCAAGCTAAATAGAATTGACCCAGCAAATCACAACTGTCCTGTTGCCATATAATATTACATATCATATTACATTGGTTTTTTAAATGTTGAATTCTCACGTCATTTCCATAAACATAGTATTTACTGGCACAGAAACAAAGGCTTATACATCATTATGAATGAACATGTGTCAAAAATTCAATTTGTAAGTCTCTTTACTGGACAGTGTGAAAACAGAATAAACTAGTGACCTGAAAATCAACAGGGGTCATCTGCGAGTCACGATCAATGTACCTATGAAGTGTCATGATCCTAGGCAAAAGCGTTCTTGAGTTATCATCCGAAAATCATTTTACTATTTCGGGTCACCGTGACCTTGACCTTTGACCTTGTGACCTCAAAATCAATAGGGGTCATCTGCGAGTCATGATCAATCTACCTATGAAGTTTCATGATCCTAGGCATATGCGTTCTTGAGTTATCATCCGAAAACCATTTTACTATTTCGGGTCACCGTGACCTTGACCTTTGACCTTGTGAACTCAAAATCAATAGGGGTCATCTGCGAGTCTTGATCAATCTACCCATGAAGTTTCATGATCCTAGGCGTATGCATTCTTGAGTTATCATCCGGAAACCATTTTACTATTTCGGGTCACCGTGACCTTGACCTTTGACCTAGTGACCTCAAAATCAATAGGGGTCATCTGCGAGTCACGATCAATCTACCCATGAAGTTTCATGATCCTAGGCGTATGCATACTTGAGTTATCATCCGGAAACCATTTTACTATTTCGGGTCACCGTGACCTTGACCTTTGACCTAGTGACCTCAAAATCAATAGGGGTCATCTGCAAGTCATGATCATTCTACCCATGAAGTTTCATGATCCTAGGCATATGCATTATTGAGTTATCATCCGGAAACCATTTTACTATTTCGGGTCACCGTGACCTTGACCTTTGATCTAGTGACCTCAAAATCAATAGGGGTCATCTGCAAGTCATGATCAATCTACCTATGAAGTTTCATGATCCTAGGCGTATGCGTTCTTGAGTTATCATCCGGAAACCACCTGGTGGACGGACCGACCGACCGACCGACATGAGCAAAGCAATATACCCCCTCTTCTTCGAAGGGGGGCATAATAAAGGTATTTGGCGAATGAACCTTGATTTCTTTCTTTATGTAAAGTTACGAAAATTTTGGGCATCATTGTATAAATATTAAAATCGAATTTCCTTAGCAACGACATAACCCAAATTTCATACATTTTTTAAAAGACAGTTACGCATAAACCTGGCAATTATGATTAGTTTTACCACAGTCACTTCATTGCCTTGCCTCAGGTATACAACGCCAATTAGATTTTGCCATTCCGTATATAATATTCTTCAATCGGCTGGTAATTTCGTTTGTATGTCATTAGCGGTCAAGCATCAAACATCGGTCGATAAATCTCGTTATTGTACATTTTAATTTAATACTTGGTAATTTAACGTTACAACTCACTTAATAATTGATGCACTTTGATACTTACAATACAGAGGGGTCCATTTAATTTGTTAATGTGTAACTGAAGTATGTTTTGAAGGTATTATTAGTGGTTAATGTCATTTAATACTTTTTACCTAGCCTTTTTTATATTTCAAAACTCTTGCTTCATGTTTGCTTTCATATGAAGTGTTAATAAGAGTTCAGTAAAATGTGGATGTATTTACCAGTACACCTTCTTATTCATACGCGTTTTTTCCTGAGTAATCTTTTTTGTATGCAGATTAGTAACATAATCATTATAAAAGGTAGAATCATTGTCAAATTATTACTTTCTCCTGTATTTGAATAAAATTAAATTGATACGACAAAGCCGAAACTTATGAATGTGTTAATTTGCAACTTAATTAACATGCTTGTCATTTTTTTTATTTCTCTTCTATGTTTATATGATTAGATTTATTATACAAATTAAAATTCATAAATGTGTTTATATAATTAAGCAATAAAATATTATTTACATTTTAAAATACTGACTAAAATCTTTCAGTAATGGCTAAAATGTACATGCATGTAAACAACTCTATAAAAAGCACATGCACTTTAATTGCTCAAATCAATAGCTGTTGTCGTTTCTACATTAGGAAAGGAAAATTTAAGCGGATTTATTTCTTAATTTTTCGGTTATCCGTTTATCAGAAGAAATTTGTATCCAAAAAGACAGGTTATTAGAAAAAAATATAATTATGAACACTTTAAAAGGTGTGTGTTTCGGTGTAATAAAATTAATTTTTCAGGTTTGGGGTGTACTGTAATTTTGTTAATTCGCATATTTTGATTTGTTACATTATAATACACTAAAGCCTTATATGATTTGCTAAATTTCAATTTTAATATGATAAAAGTAATACAATTATATAACCTCCATCATCCTCGAGTGTCTGTCTACCGAAATCCGACAACTTCAAGGGCCGAAGTCCAGGACACTTCTGTACTTGAGATATTAGAAACCCATATGTAGCATCAGACTTGTTTTGTTCTTTCCATTCACGCAGAATTTGATAAACTTGTTCGTAATGAGAATAATTGTAGTCTTTCTTAATTTGTTTTACGGTTTGTTCTGCAATCCTCAAATTGGCTGATAAGAGGTCAAAATTATGGTGTATCCGAAGTGTTATTCGTTGTAGATGGATGTCTGTAATCTGTGTGCTCGAATTTACAACTTCGTTATCTGCCAAAAACAGAATTAATTTTTCAGTTCATTTGTAACACTTTGATTGAAAGCGAAATGAACCATAATGTTATTAGTTATAACTCGAAACATAAAAAAGAGTCGGTCGTTGAGTCATTCTAAATGTAGAGAGTACAATCATATATCATATTTAAAACTGTATTTATATGCTCTTTTTAATGAAGTAAAGAGATATATTTCAATTTCAGTTTTGTTGATGAGTGGGACACATTTCTGATTCGTTTAAAGACGTATAATGACAAAACTAAATCATACACATGCATGTACAATGCTAGTAGATAATTTTGGGACCAAATCAGTGTATATTTGACATTACCTGGGTGCTCCAAAGTTGGTTCTTCTTCATGCTTTTCAAGGATCTTCAACAAATCGCTGTGGTATCTGACTAGGTATTCTTTGAACTTTCTGTAGGTGTTCACACCACCTTTACATATCCCTCTAATCAACACACGACATTTTGCTCTATTCGTGAATAAATTCTGTAAAATAAAATGAAAACAAGCATTACCAGTGTAAAAAATAATAATAAGTATGTAAGCACATTTGCATGTGTGGCCTTCCTTTTCGATTTCAAGCTGCGCCAATAACTGTTAAAATGGTTATATACAAAACCATACAACTGAGGGTTTTATCATTCCACATTTTTCGAGCACGACTTTCGTATAAATGAAAGTTAAAGGCCTAGTTTAATCCTTCTGTATTAGAGTCTGCTTCCAAATAGATATCGTACGTCTGTGTACTGACAACCTGCTGAGGACAGCGGACACGTATAAGCTGCGATCAATACATCGTATTCAACTCCTAATTATTTAGCTGAGAGAAAATATAGAAGATACGCATACACATAAGGAGTGAACTACAAATGTGTCGTGGCCAGACTTAGAAGCACAATGTCCTTTTACATACTTATTATCCAGCTGAAGTTTGGTTAAAGTAATGCTCGGATGGTTATTGTCGGCTATGGTACTACTTATAATAAATACATGTAGCTCGGATAGTATCAAGTATACTTCAAAGTACTCGAGGTACGGACATACACTAAAATGTACCCAGGTGTATGGTCGGTTCCGTAAGTTTTTTTTTGTACCCAGAGTATAGTGTAGTATACTTAAAAGTAGTCGGGGTATTTTTAAGTAGTATCGTAGAAGACGACGACCACTGCAGCTTAATTATACCGTATAAAATCTCAATTGTTTACAAATTATAGGCCGTGTGTTGTCTACCTTGATATCAACCACGTCGTCTTTCTTCAGAAAGCCCTCAAGAAACGTTAGCGCTTTGTCTACATCTATGTTTGCCATCAGGTCATTGTGAGCTCTAGACAACACGCGTTGGCAACCGTCATCATCTACCGAAACATATAATTTGTTGACATATATTCGTATGTATTTTTCTGTTTTCGCAAAGGGATTCCGTATCGGAATTCTACATGGTTTTGTTTAGATGTCAATAGTGGTATTGCAGGCCATTCATGAGTCTCAAACCGGTCAAAACAGAAAGTGTTATTTACGCATGTGTATGTTTTGACGTACATAGCGTATTCTAATCAAAACCTATTGTGAACATACTCACAGGTTTGATGGATGGACAAACCTTTAGTAACTTAACGGTGGCACATTCGTAAACTCAATAATAAAACAAGAAGATGATTGGTCGTAAAGCCTTTTTGTAAGGCGTTATAAGATATATTTAACTTAAACCATACGTATATTCGTAGCCGACTCTTAATTAGTTAATACACATTCTGGGTTATTAATATTTGAAGACACCTGTAAACAAAGTTATCGAGTGGCCCGAATTCGACCTTAGCCGTTAACATAATGTTAACAGCTCACAATAACTGAGTGTTTGTTGTCTTCTTAGAAATTCGATTTGAGCTTATTATTTAAATGTTCGTTCATATTTGAAATTTGTACCAATAGTATTCGATATGTGTGATTAATTTGTATGTGTTAAAAATCTGAAAGACAAATTTTGCAGCATATAGTGTATCCGTTTTTATACCGATATTTCTTGAAACACTGACAACGAGAATTATGTATATGTGTCATTGTGTTAGTTTTGCTGCTATCAATAACTAATATTTATAAATAGTACTACTCCTTTCTGCAAGTTTGGTTATAAAACTAGAACATTCGTAAATCAAAGACAAAAAAGAGTCGTAAGATTATCTTTTTATGTTTTATCTGGGCCTCAACTCAACACGACGTTACGATGTTAAATTTATATTATGTTTTGTGCCCACTTAGTTATGACAGCAATCCTGTTATGTAAACGATTATTTACGCTTGAATGGTTGATCATTAATTCTATAAAATGTGTCAGGTTCACCAGGCGTTTTATCAACTGTGCTATTCGGCCGTGTAAGTAGAGTTTTATCAATAGCTCGGTGTAGTAGTTTTAAACTCGACGTGACCTACTTTCAGTTTAATGTTTAAAGACTCTGTGGCAAACAGCGCAATTTCTAGAGCGCTCATGCAGTATTACAAATTTTTTTCAAGGACTCCTAGTCCGTTAAAAACCTTTCTTGAAGTTTTGATAAATTTGGCCTCCAGTTTTGACTTGTTTTTAAGATTCATGTGGATATAAAATGCATTAAATATTTTTTTTTGTATTTGAGATCATTTTAATCATGGTCGCAAAAGTCACTCTTAAATACAAAAAAAATGTTTAAACGCGACCAGGAATATTTGCTATAAGTTTCTTGCATGTGCCAGATGTTCACATGGTGGATGTTTAAAATCAACGTCGTAAAGGGGAGAATGTAAGCTCACCATGAAATGTCCAGATAAGCTGCAAAGCCAACTTACTCAAATGGTATGAAGTCATCATCAACGCGACTTGTTCACGAGTTTACATTTGGACATCAGTATATCTGAAAGGAAAATGATGTATATGTGTGTCCACAATATAGTCCACATCGTCAGCAGACTTACTGCTTATTTACATCGAAATGCCTTCATACTTTAAAGTTGTATACAAAGTCAAATGTCTAGACTTGTCAATAACGATTTTTTATGGTTATGAATTATTTGCTCATGAAAAATAGTCCAACCTTTACGCTTAAATAACTGATAAACGTGTGCTACTTGTGTATTTATTGCCAAATACCACATGAGAATACTTATCACTAGATAACATATAAAAAAATAAACGAAGTGTTTAGAAAGAATTTTGTTTACCTAGGGTATATGGTATAAATCGCCGAGCTGCAGCTTAAGACATATTTTAAGTTCATTTGTGGTGACATTGACTTATTAATCATTGGTGTCACAGGTAGTACTGGGTTGTCTCCCTTCTAGCATTAAATACGACTAATTTATTACTTGAAATTCTTAATTGAACTTTTAGCAACTTCGATTACCTCTTTTTAGTATCAGGTAGAGAACTTATGAAACAAACCTTCATACTACATTTAATCTTTACTTAATATATAAGGTGTCATAAACAAGCTGTACATAGGTCCGCTCGAATTTATAATGGAAAACGAAACTATAACGAGTATATAATGGAAAAAGAAACTAGATCTTAACGTATCGTTATTTACTATTTAAATACATTTTTGATACACTTTTTCTTACTGGAGCATTACTATGGCAAAATATAATCTTTAAACACCAACCTTTATTGCAAAAAGTGTGAACTATCCCTAAATAAACATAATTATCTACAATCTACACGGTAAATACCCAAACATTGCAATTCATACAAGTATCCATCGGTAAGTCAGGTTACAATCGTGCTATATCGACTATTTCCGGAATCTTGCGTAACATCGATTATATCTGGCGTATCGATTAAGGAAAAAGGAGTTGTCGACAAATGTTTTAGAAGGCTTAAGTAATTTCTTTGATTTATTTTAAGCACTGCCCTTGTCCGATCGTGCGACCGTACATGTGTGTGCGTGTAGGTTCTGATAAGTCGACATGACTAACAACTTTCCATACATCAATAATTATATGTAAATGATCTTATACAATCTTTTTTTCTAAGAGCATGGCGGATAAAAACACTACTTGAATTGTTAGGAATTATAATATTAAAGACCTATATCTGATTTCGATTCAAACATAATTGTCGCGTTTTGATTACAAAAGTTCCAAATGTAAACATCTTCCAGGTAATTCATAAATTTCTGTATAACTTAATATAAAGAAGGGAAACTACAGCTGCTGGAGCAGTATTGCATTTTCATTATATATACAATTAGTTGGTAATTTATTTAAGACAAGTGACCAATTGCCAAAACAGCATAAAACAGCACAACACAAAACAACATTAACACATAAAAGAATAAAGCTGGGGTCACCGCCTTGGAACGATCAATGCAAAGCATTGGGGGTTTAAACCGGTTTTAGAGCACTCAACCTCACATTTGGCTTAGCAATATTCATGATACATATAAGTGTAAATAAAGTTTAAACTCATAGCATTGCAACTCAAATTAAACAATAATACAAGGGAATTAATTATCATTTAATTATTCAATGGTAGGAAAGAGACCAGAGCAACAGAGTTACAACTTTTTGAGGAACGATGAAATGAAACTACAAACAAGTTAAGTCGGACATCATTACAGTTCTTATCAGGTCGACACAGTTCATTACGAGTACATTTCTGCCAATCCTGACGACACTGTTCGAAGTAAAAAGAATAAGCGGTTTGTCTATGTTAACCAACTTGATTTGAGTTAATCCAAATTTTTTGAATGGATTTGGTGTGTTTATGAGGCATCTTATTTCTCTCACTTATCGGACAATCAAACACGAACAGTAAACAAATTCGGCCATGAAAACCAAAAACAGTTCGACTTATTGCCTATTTAAACTCCAGGCAAGAATATGACACACAATCATTTCAGGTGAAAATGTATACACAATTTTATTTTTTTATTGATAACAAATAATTGTATAACAAAATCAACCACAAGAAGATCACTATGGCAAAACGTTTTGTCATAAGATAAGTTCAATAATAATAGATGGCTTTGAGACAATCCTGCACTTAGTTTAATGACAACTTATCTGAAGCAACCTTTTTTGAAGTGAACGGCTGTCAAAAAGGGTGACTTAAGTGCATCAATGTTGTTATTGATGGTTTTTATTGACATAATGAACCACATAAACATATATATATATATATATATATATATATATATATATATATATATATATATATATATATATATATATATATATATATATATATATATACATTAACTATTCAATCAAAATTGATGAACTTGTGCTATTTCTCATAATAACAGCTTACAACCAAATTCTTTTCAAAACCTCTTCGATCGCGCTATAAGTCATTTTTGAAAAGACATACAGAACAACTGTAAGATCAGGAAAGTAAAAATAATACCGCCAAACTACAAAAGATACATTGTTTAATTCAAGTTTCAAGTTTTTATTGGAACATCGGCAAAATGCCTTTGACCATGTACGTATTCAAATTAACAAATTATGATCGAAGTGCATCAGTACAATACTAAAAACGCACATAATTATACACATAAATAACTATGTAAAGTGTTCAATAATCATTTACAAAAGCAAATGTATTGACAATTATGTAAGAAGAAACAAGACTATTGCCATCAATATATGTCCCCTACCGGCTCCGCCATTGTCAGATTGTTTTTTTTATTATATATTTGTTGCCATAGCAACCATAATTTTTAACGTAGGAACACAATTAAATGACGTGCATAGTTTCCATATTGCAATCTGTCCAGGTTTCAAGTTTCAGTAACAAATATGAAGAACTTTTAAAGTTATCGCAGGATCCAGAAAACCACCACTTTCAGCAGTATTTCTAGTCTATTTGTTGCCATAGCAACCAGAATTTTTGACTTAGGAACAAAATGAAATGACGTGCATTATGTCCATATTGCCATCTATCCATGTTTAAAGTTTCATGAAAAAATATTAAGAACTTTGAAAGTTATCGCAGGATCCACAAAAGTGTGACAGACTCACGGACTGACGGACTGACGGACACACGGACTGACGGACACACAGAGCACAAACCATAAGTCCCTACCGATTCCATACAATATTAATTTAAGAAGCAGCAAATACTTTAATTTTTCATCACGGAGTTTCATTGCCTCAGTAATGAATCTGGCAACATTGTTAATTACTGTAGTATTTTGACAAGATAGCATATTTTTTAATTTGTCTAAGTTTGACTAAGTTTAATAAGATTACATGTTTTTATTTATCCATATACCAAAATACCAGAAGAAGTGATTTATTTAAAGTACCTATAAGTGTATTTCTATAAAATGTTCATTTTATTGGAACGCAAAATTGTTTGAATGCATTTTGAAAAATGCGCGGGAAAGCGATAATTAGACCGCGCACAAAATAAAGAAATAATGTAGTAAATAGGTCAACCTGTCTGCTATTTTTTCTCGTTTTATAATAGTCAAGTACCGGTGGTAATATGCCATAAAAGTAATCGGCAAATCTTTGCAATAATGCAGTTTATCATTCCATATATTAACGGTTATATGCACACTAAATGCGTTTTTTCATGAAAAAAATATTCAATTGTTAATTATCATTTACAATACTACGACGGACATTCGGAAGCATTCGCCAAAAAAAAAAACTATCGGCAAATCTGTGCAATAATGCAATTTATAATTCCTTATATTAATGGCAGCGCTGGATGGTATGGAAGCATAAACTTGCCCTTTTGATTTGTGAGTTATGACTTTTGACTTATGACTTTCGACTTGTGACTTTCGACTTATGAATTACCTGTCTGACATATTTTGGCGCGTTTTTGAATAAAATGGCAGACAACGATTCTTCTGACGATGTAAGAAACATTTCAATGTTAAAGGACAATTTATATCTCATGTACGGGAGATTCTAGCGATATCTCTCTGACCCTTTTATTAATATAATGTGAACTTTTGAAATCAGAACCGATTGCTAAGAGTAAGTCAGGTACCACTTTTCATACAAGACTTATTGGTATTTTCAAAAAGTAGCATCCCTTCTTCATTTAACGCCATTTGTAGTTTGAATCCGGTAAATTAGTCATTGTTTACATGCGATCATTTTTTTGATAATTATTTTTACTGTAATTATAATGATGATTTAAGACTTTTTGTTAACTTCATGAGGTAAAGTATGATGATATATCTACATATCGTTTTACATTAACTATGCATCACAACAAATCGTGGTATGCTTTGGCTTGGGCATATCGTGCAGCCCATAGGGACCCGGCAGACAAAAAATCATATATGATATATAATATATAGACTATGGTGCAGCCCTGTATGGGGAGTTACCACATGACCTCTGAGAGAGAGTAGGGATGTTATGCTGAAAATAAATTAAATATATTCCTTTAGTATATATTGTATAGATCTATAGCAAAGTGAAACGATCTATAAAATTGTTCATTTACAAACGTATATATTACAGGACATTAATAGAAGAAAGCGGATAAAACAAATGCTGGAAAACATTCGATCGAAACAAAAACAAAAAAAAGGTACCAAAAAAGGCCGCGAAACAGACTGGAAACAAGGAAACTCAGGTAATTAAAAAGTGTGAAACAATATTTTTTACAAAAAAATGTTCAAATCATGTTCCCTGGGGTTAAATTGATCATCACATAGGGGCCGGGGTAAACACCACAGGATACCCTTTGACACCCTGGATACTACGGTGCACCCTGGGGCTCCCAAAATTATAGAAAGTTTTGGTTTTAACTTATTACTTAAGTTTATAAATTAAACCCTTAAAGTAATCAGTTGAGTTATTAAAGTTAACATGTGAAATAGTAAACTTACATTTAAGAGCGCTTTGAAACGCAAACTGGTCATACAATTTCTGAGCTGTGTAAACATCCCAGAATGCCCAACTCATTATTTGGGTCCCGGGACTTCAAACAATTTTATCTGGTAACAATAAAATGAGTAAGAAATGTTCAGCATTGTATGTTGATTTTCTAGCTGTTACAATTTAAAACTAAAATAGAGTGAACATTTATATGTTTGTGCACTAAGATGTCTCAGGGGTTGATTTCTCACAGACATGGTGCAAACAGAGCTACAGATAAGGTGCGTATTTGCGTAAATACGCAATAAAAAATAGATGGATACGCAATTTTTTCAAAATCTGTGCGTACCGGTACGCAAAACAAATCGCCGATACCCAATGCGAGCTGCCTTCTATGCGTAATGAAAAATCCCGTTTTGTTTTGGCCGTCTTGAATCGAGTCTTAATCGACAAGCGCTTGTTTTTATCTGGTAACGTATTTACCAATCGTTTAGATAATAACAAAAGCGAGTCAAACAAAATGGCGTCTCGAGGCAGACAAAAAGTTTCGCAAAAGAATAGAAAAACATTTAGATTCCTTTGTCGTGGTAAATCAATCTAAATATAAAACAATTGCAAAGGGCATAGTTGATAACTATAATGAATTTTGTTTGGGGCATTTTCGGTCAAAATACACTATATTATACTACCACAATACCGTTCCAAACCCCTATGATGGGGTGTGTTGGGTTTCTAAAACAAAAGTACTGGCCCATATTATTGGAACAAAAACAAGTAGAAACACTTTCGATGAGTGGGTTGAGAAATTCCCTTGTCTTCAGATTGTTGAATCTGATAGCAGAAAGATGGAACAACCTATACTGCGATTGAATACATAACAGTGACTTTATGTAGGTGCGGTTTTGAGAAGCTAAATTCACGTTTTATTGCAAATACCCAATTCAATTGTTTGTTTTGGTACAAATACCCAATTATTTTTTTTAATGAGCGGGTATCATACTTTTGGATACCCAATCACGTTTTCCATTACCCAATTCATTCTTATTTTGAAGGGTATTACCCAATTACCCCAAAAAGCTTATCTGTAGCTCTGCTGACAACATACCTTACCACAAATGGGTACATTGATACGGCAGTTCAGAAGGGTGGAGTGCCAGTCTTCTCAGGGTTTGTGGAGCATATCAGTGCAATCAGCCAGTTCATTAGAATAGCAAAGGTGAACAAAGCAGACCTGACTGTAGTATGGCTGGACATTGCAAACGCCTACGGATCTATTCCACAAAAGCTCATCGCATATGCCCTCCATTATTACCATATCCCTGATCACATCCACGGGATGATCAATGCGTACTTCAGGGGAATGAGACTGCGCTTCATGGTTGGCGAAAAGATGACAGCTTGGAAGAGACTGGAGAATGGAACAGTGACTGGGTGTACCATCTCAGTTGTCCTGTTTGTGATGGGCATGGACCTCATAATCAACCCTGCAAACAAAGAAACACGCGGGCCAAAGACATCTACAGGGTTCACCTGCCAACAAACAGAGGCTTCATGGACGATCTGACAGAGACAACACAGACACACATACAAGCAAGATGGGTACTGAAGGCATTGGAGGAGGCAGCCATCTGGGCTAGAATGAATTTCAAACCCAAGAAGTCCAGAATGCCGGTAATCAAGCGCGGATCTATTTCAAAACGGTTCATCCTACAAGTCCAAGGCAGAGACATACCATCAATTATGGATAGCCCCATTAAGTGCCTGGGCAAGTGGATTGATTCGAGCCTTAGTGACAAAGCAAATGTAGAGCGCATCAGATTACAGCTCCAGGAAGGGCTGAAACAAATCGAGAAGTCCTCTTTACCAGGAAAGTTCAAGACATGGCTCTTCCAGAATGCGCATCTCCCCAAACTGATGTGGCTCCTTATGCCATATGAAATACCTACATCCTCTGTGGATTGCTTGGAGAGAACGGTCAGCAGACACCTGCGCCGATGGCTGGGGGTACCACCAAGCTTTACCAGCATCGGATTGTATGGGCGATCCAACCAGCTACAACTCCCACAATCATCACTAGGAGTTCAAAATTGCGAACACACGACTGGTAGTGACGCTCAAGCAATCGCATGACAGTTCAATCCGCAACGCAAGAGTTAAAACTAGGACAGAAAGAAAGTGGTTAGCAAGCCAAGCAGTCGAACAGGCTGAGAGAAGACTCCAGCAAAAAGACATTGTCGGTATCACATCTGTAGGAAGACAGGGACTAGGCAGTTCCAACATTACATTATGGAGCTCTGCTGGAAACATAGAAAGGAGGAGAATGGTGCAAGATGAAGTCAGAGCAGCAGAAGAAGAAGATAGAATAGCAAAAGCTGTGGCTATGGGTGCACATGGTGCGTGGACGAAATGGACAACGACAGAAAGAAAACTGGCCTGGGCTGATATTTGGAGCTACGATCCACTGAGGATAGCGTTCCTGCTCGGATCAGTCTTTGACCTGCTACCGTCAAACCTGCACAGATGGGGTCTACAGGAACACCCAATATGCCAATTGTGTGACAGAACAGGAACCATGGAACATATTCTGTCATCGTGTACCTCAGCCCTCACCCAAGGACGCTACGGGTGGAGACACGACAGTGTTCTTCAGGAACTCACGGACAAGTTGGAACGTGAGAGGACCAAGACGAGGCCCAGACAGAAACCCCGAATGATTCAGTTTGTGAAGGTAGGACAAAAGGCGCCTAAAAATCAGCAGCCTACCAGTTCTGTGTTATATGAATCTGATCAGTGTGAAATGTCTGTTGACCTAAAGCAAAAGCTAGTGTTCCCGAACATTATCCAGACTACATTAAAGCCTGATATTGTGTTTTATCCTGCCTCAGTTGCAAACATTGACCAAATAAAGCAGGGTCGGATAAACTAGTTGATATCCGGCAGTACATCACGTGACCGTGATCTAACCGTAAGTATGTATTCATACGCGCCGATTAACATGTTCTAATATTTGACCTTTGAAATTTATTGGGACGCATCATGAAAGTTATCGTAATATTATATATCATCATTTTTATCTTCTTAAAAATATATTACCGAACCAGACTTCCGTATTTATCATGTTCATTTACTTGATTACGCAATTTATGACGTATCTAGTGTGACGTCATTTCTCTGACAAAACATACTATCTAGTTTCTCTCAGGATTTTAGGGACAACAATTTTGACGTGGTGGTTTTAACAGTATTTTTTAATATTTTAAAGCATCGAACGAATCATAAATGTTAACTTCGATAGGAATAAAATAATTCGCTACGACAGGATTACGGTTTCGTTAATCGGGTTTTGGGTCAGAATGGTTAGCATTCGATACAAACGCTATCAAAAAAGAGTGTGGTTTAAAATACATTCCGATAATAGAGATGGAAAAACAGAAAATGGATTCCGACAAAGGGATGGAAGAACAGACAATGAATGTGTATATCGTTGTACATTTATTGTTATAAGCAATGGATTAAAGTTGTCATTAAGGTAAATAAAATTTAGTTTTTGTTTTGCTGATGCATTTTGATTTCCTTTTTTTACCAAGAAAAATATCACATTCTCGATTCGTTTTTTTATTTCTTCTCTTAATAGTTTCGATAGGAAAGTATTAAAAGGAACAGTTTAATGTGGAACTATTTTTAGCGTGACACAATCGGTAGTTATTCGGTCGTCAGGAATGTAGGAGGCCCGACAAGAATAATTATTTTGTTATGTAAATTAATCATTTGTCTTTGATAAAATGTGTCAACGGCATGAAGCAGGATAAATCGAATACATGGTTGGTGCCGAGATGGAGAAAGTTTATCCGGTTCGGCCCGAAAAAGAAAAATAGGGCTCGCTAAAGCTCGCCCTATTTTCTTTTTCTAAGCCTCACCGGATAAACTTTCTCCATCTCGGCACCAACCATGTATTCTCTATGTGGTCTACTAACAATATGTGTCTGATTATGGTTGAACTGACAGATCCTTTGAATCTTGTTGCGAAGAGGCCTTCGGACGGAAAAAGGCCAAGTATACATACCTGTAAGAACAGTGCAGAGAGAAGGGACGGCGAGTGTGGCTCTACCCGTGGAAATCGGTGCTAGAGGATTCCCCGCACAGTCGCTGTGGAGAATGTTCAGTGCCTTGGGCATCAAAGGAGCAGACAGGAAGAGAGCAGTGGGCAAACTGAGCCCAGCAGCAGAAAGTGCATGCAGTTGGTTGTGGATGAAGAGAGAGGACAGGACCTGGAAACCTACCATCAACACGTAGTGTCTGATCAACACTGCGGGCCCTCCGCCTGGAGAGTATCCTGTGATTAAAGGGCCGATTCACTTGTTGAAAGGCGGTTCTCAGCTGAGAATGTTGGTGGTACTAATATAAACATAAATATTTATAAACATAAATATTGACAAAGTAACAGTTTGGTAGTACATATATTTATACATAAATCTATAATATGTGTATTACTGATAATAAATGAGGTTTGACAATTGGAATAAAGAAAACATAAGCGAGGACATGCTGTTATCTCCCCTTATTGTACACATTTAAAGTTCCAGCTTCACTTGCTATTGCATCCACGTTCACACAAATAAATATGCCATAACCTTGCTTCAGATTTGAGGATGTGGTGTTGCATTAACATATGAAGCATATTGTATTTATATATAACTACATAGACTGCTTACAATTATGAATAACATGTATTACATCATTTGTAAGCAAAGCAAAGTAATTCTCAACTAACCATTGATATTCAGAATTACAGGGTTTCAATACATTGTAGTTTAATTCGGAAACATTATGTTGATATATGTGAAACTCACTGACAGTTCATTAACAACTCGTCTGATAACAAGCGATATGTGTATATGGAACCTTAACAGATCAGTAATATATTACTTCCTTAAACCTTTAAATTAATAATACATGTGTTGCAAAATATATGTGACAGGACAGGGGAAATTTTGTTTTACTTGAGAAACAATTTACTTCTTCACACGTTACGTTGTTAATTGTTTTATTGTCATCTTATTTATTTATTTATTTATTTACAGCACTTAAATATTTGGAAAATTAAAAAAATAGTTATAAAAGCAAACAAACAAGTTGATAAAACGTGTTTTCTAAAGGCAGGATTTTAATCCCTTGTCCTGTCGATGTGAAGCGTATACTTCTCGTCCACACCCCATAGACGTTCAAATTAAAGGACTGATGATATGATGTAGTATATTGATTTAATTTCGACCGAAATTCTGGACTTTTTTGCTTACAGTATAGTAAATGTACAATAAACAGTGCTTATTTGCAATGATTGCATTTAAATACACGTTGTTATAATTAAACGATTGAGAAAAACACAAAATAATGTAGGATAAACAAAACATGGACAGTAAAACTCCAAAAACAAAGAATATCGCTTATCGATTTGACAAAGCGCAAGCGATGGTACGGATATATGCACACACTTGTGAAAGTGTCCGGTTGAGCCAGAACTCTTTTACTTACATTTCTATAGACAATGTTGTTTATAATACTAAAACCGAATTCACCTTTCAGCACTGCGTCAAGTAGGTGAACCATTGCAAAAACACCCTTAGCAACGAAATGTACATGTGCCGATGGTTAACCTTTCACTCATATGAAAACTGTACAACATGCAAACTCTGCCCAAACTTACACTTTGGCAAGAATAGCCGAATACAATTGTGTTCATCCAGGATTGCCACTTTCGTCCTACTAGCATATGTAGAGCAATGCACCGAACGTACAAAACTCACATGCTGATCAACATCATCCAGAAGCTGGACTCGAAATAACAGTCAATTGAAAACAATATATCAAAACTTGACTTCATAAAAATTAAAATGTTGGCTCTTCAAACGTAAATCGGCAGTTAGCAGCCAAAAACAAGTGCACATGTATGAGGTCTGCTGCGAAAGAACTCCTAGCATTTAATTAGTCTCTAATTGACTTCATCGACGATTGCAATTATTCAATACAAAAACTTTTTCGCATATCTCGAAAGATAGTTAAATCATTCAAGGTGAAATGTTTGAAAGCACTCATCATCTCTAATTGCGAACTAACACTCACAAATAAGAAATGCCTAAACATAAACTGAAAAACAGGGTCGACAATCTGGTATTTGTAGGCATGCCGGAAAATTATTCAGAGGATATGATGACACAGACAGTAACATCAATATCCAAGAACACTGCGAATCTCTATCCCACTAGAGATAACGATTGACCTGAGGCTATCATAGAAACATTTAGAGTATTTACGATCAAGGTCCGAGCAATTTGTACATTTATACCCATCGTAAATGTATGTCACTAATATAATGTGGACTAATATCAGACCAAATTCATTTTGATTTGATTTAATTTGTCAATGATTTTTATATTTAGTTTTGGTCTTATGCTCGAAATAACATTTTACCATGTATACAGATCATTAACACCGACAGTGAGCTAGTTCTTTGGCTTTATTTTCTTATAACTTTATCGCTGGTTTGTGATATTTTAAATGGTGTTGTATATAATCCTCCACAACCTATGTACATTCGGATGGGGAAGCATTTTTGCGTCTTTAAAAGGAATACCGTTTTCTATGTAAAAAGTATGGTAAAATAAGAATATGTGGTTCCTTTAATGAATGGATAAAAGATCTGAAATATTATAAATTGTCAGACATTCAATACGATGAAATGTACCAAGAATCGAATAAAGATATTATCTGTTTTGATCAAAACTGTTTGATTGTGTAGTTGAAATGTATGTCGAGGTATTTTGTATAATGATATATGATGTTTATTGTCCTGTTAGTTTAACGTTTTGTTTTCACGGAAGGTCACACTAAATATAAGATGAGCATATATGAAATATATAAACGCAGAAACGGTGGGTAAACAATGAATGTGAAAATTGTTTGCTTAGTTTTCATCAACTTTAACTTACCTGTACAGAAAATTCTGCTTATTTAGATGATTATAACAGTTAAACAACATTGGTAGTAATGATGTAAACAAAGTTGTACTTCATTATGAAAACCTTTTCAGAAATAATACTAGTACTTGTTTTAGGACAACGTAATCTAAAACTATCAACGATACAAGTTTACTCAAAAGCAAACAAGGATTCATTAATAACTGTAATTATACAAGGCGAAATTTTCATAGAGCCAAACTTGTGTTTACATTATACACAACGGATATCAATCTTATACTATCTATTTTCTTAAAATTATTGGGCAACACGTTTGCCGACATTACAGACTTTTAATGCATCATGTCTTCTTGTGAGTCGAAATTGAATCATTTCCTAGGCCTAATTGATCCACAGTCGCCAATTTGTATTCTATATTAAATTGGAATGATTTGTTTCAACTTTGAAAAGCCAGTTTCCCTGCTTTTAAGCCCAACTGTAACCTACTTTTGAAATTGAGTTTCCTGTGCTTAAATCTACTGGCCCAGGCTAACAGGTAACCACTAAACATGTAAGTTATTCATGATGTAGGATCTGACAGTGTATTAAATTAATTCAATTTACAAGTCTGACGACATTAAAGGGACATTTTCACGTATGGTAAATTAACAACATTAAACGATTTAATAATTTGTAGAGTTCTGTTGTTATCGTTAATTTTTTTCATACTACGATGATTGCTTATTATAAATTTAGCCTTGGGAGTTGACTGAAGACAATTTCGTTTGTCATGTTTGACTTTGAATTAATTAAACAATAACAATCGTCTACGTCGAACTACAAATTAAAGGACACATCTAAATAGTGATTAATTCTGGAAAATACATATATAAAGAATAATAGGTAATTCTAATGTCGTCTACTCGGGGGAAGCCATGGTGGATTTCAGTCTCGAAAACTGATAACCTAACCAACTTTGAAGTTGAACGCCTTACGAACAGAAAATTATACAGTTAAAATACGAGTCTTTAAAGAGCAAAGGCAATTACTTATAAACAACGAATATATACCTCTTTCGGGGCTCTACGGGGCTATGTCTGCAATGCCTGGCAAACGAACGGCGCCAAAAACGAGCATGCAGGAAAAGGGCAGATAACAATAGCCCATCGGGGCCGCAGGAAATTAAAGTACCAACAAGAACCTTATACAGTCTAGTTCCCGTCGCCAAGGTAGCAAATTCTGCAAATCGACAGTAACAACTTACAAACTACCACAATATCGTTGGAGCGGCACTAACACTTATACATATAAAGTATAAAAATACATCTCTAATTGTATGAGCAAGGATGGCTGAGTGGTCTAAACGATAGACTTTTATCCCAGGGATTAGTGGTTCGAGCCCAGTTGAGGGTAACTTTTTTTTGGTTAACATTTATCAATATTAAGCATTTAATGACAAACTGTGAAAAGAGTCCCTTTTAGATGTTTACTAAAAAATGCCACAATGTACAAATTTAGAACTCATTGATTGTTTATTAGATTTAAAAGTGATTTTGTTTTTGCTTTGTCAGCGAGGTTACTTTGAAGTTATAATCACTTTTTTCACATCATTAATAAAAAGATAATTAAAGCTTCATTTTGGGAAAACATGACTTAATACATATGTATTAATTGTCATCCCAGTACCAAAGACTCTCTTTTAACGAAAAGCACCATAAAATCAGAAAGTGTCGTCCTTGATTGCACAGGCTAATCAGTATGCACAGGCTATTCTTATTTGACATGCATTAAGACCTGTTTTTCTTGAAAACAAACAATATGTACAGATTTCAATGACAAACTGGCCAATGCCATCGCACATGCTGTTAAACACTATTGTTTACATGCACACACTCTGCTGTCTGCAGTGTACCAGTGGAGTATAAACAGGCAGATGCGGTGGTTATCGTTCCTAACGTAGTTAACAGCAGACTGACTTGCAAAACTCCAACTAAAAATGATCTGTAAAATTAAATTTAGATTCACATTTTACATGCATGATATACATGCTGGCGAATTCGACTGTATACAGACATTTACGATTTCATAATTTAATATCTGGCTTATTTCGCATTTGTCCACACATGTTCTTTAAACTTTTATTTTAATTTATAGTCAAATATGTGTATAATACTTTTTTTTACAAATTTTATATAAATTCATAAATATTTGACAAAATCATACAATCTCCCTTTAAGTTTCAGTTTAATAACATGTCCGTGTTTAAACGCTATCCTGTGTATAAACCACAACAGACACGATATCTATCTTTCGGAGGATTCCGGCGGTAGTCGATGTATCACGATTGCTACCTGACTTACGAATGAATCAGCTTGTGAAGATCAATGTTTTGGAATTTCCCGGTATGTCATAAAGATTTTAAGCTTTATTTAAGGATTTAATGAAACTTTTTCATTTGAAAGTAACCGCTTATATATAAGTTTGCAAGATTAACAAATACGTTACATAAAGAGTATTAAAATTGTATTAAAATAATACAAACAGCTATTTGTCGTTCTTGTTTCGGTTTCCATATATATACTATTGGTTGTAACGACAAGTTGTTTATGAATAAAAATAAGTGTACTAAATATTAAATATAGTACAGTGGTTTGTTTCATTAGTTCCCTACCCGAATATAAAAAAGAGAAAATTTAAGTCGCTAAAGTGCGTTTTAGAAATTGATTTTTTTCATTTGTCTTATACAACGTTAGAATAAACATGTTTATTTATAGACCTTTGGCTAGAAGGGAGACAACTCTTTTACTGTCTAGTTACCATGAACAGATCATGAACCATAGCGGATATGTTTGATGTTCAAGATTGAGTATCGCATTTAGAAGTAAACATGTTAAGATGATATTTTGCACAGTGTATATTTTATCTTTGTACTGTTAACGCAATAATTAAGTTGGAATCGGAATCTACTGCAATAATTGTGTTGGTAACTAATAAGTATTAGAATATTTGCAAAGGCCATTTATAAATCTTGATGTATACAGTAGATGATCATAGTTTTGTTGTTGTTTTAAGAGTGTTCAAGTAAGGCAATAGCGGATCAAGTATACTATATAAACATCAGTAAATGGGTTGTCTCAAACGTTTGACAAGCCACCCAATTGTGTTACTTAAGTTGTTATTACGTTATGTGACGGACTCCTTTAATTTAATGCTATAATTAAAAAAAGACGGCATGCATTTTATTATAAATATGATGCTTCTAAACTATTAAGCTGATATTAAGATCTAAGATCTGAAATTTACTTAAAATTATATTAACTCTATGGATTATTAGATCAATTACTTTATATATAACTGTAAGGCACACGATTCATGTATAAAACCTTTTTTAAATGAAAATGATGTACATTTCACTCATTTTTACATCATAAAGTTAACAAATGTATCATTTTGATTGTAATCTTAAGTAACAAATTACGTTCATGGTTCGAATGGTGTAGTTTTTATAATATTAAGTCAGTCGTCCAACTCTATCACTGAAATAATTGCAGAAATTAATGTTTTTTTTTTAAAGTTAAAGCATAGTCGATAATGACTTTTGATAGTCATAATGAGAAGAAGTTCACGTGCCGCGATTTAAAACCCCCCGTAAAACCCCTTTCTTTATCGAATTAAGTGCATATTCAAACTATTTTGCACCTCACTTCAATTCACTTACGGTGTTATTAGCGATAACGAAGATGACATAGTCGCGATTTTTCACACATTCAGATCTTCTCGCCATTTTCATTCAAGCCGGAAGTGACGTCACTTTTTTCCATTGTTCATGTTCTCAATAACGAACCGGTGTTATATGGCTTCGGATGTATTATCTCTCAAAACTTTAGCTAGAAAAGTTGATAGAAAATGGAAGATGATACTGATTATGATGAGTTTTCCGTTCAACCGTTCATGTATGAGCCAGAATTTAGCGACAGTCAGTCAGATTTTTCTGATTCTGACAGCGAGGTAAAATTTGTCGATGCTCAAGACGAGTCCTGTAATGTACTGGCTTTTGTAGATGTTGATGAGAAGTTGTGTCATGATCAATTAATCAAATTTATCAAAGCTAGGAAGGGGGTTTATTCCGCCTGTCTGAACACTGGAAGGGAGTATGTTCCGCGTATGCAAATTGTGAAAGGGAGTTTCTTCCTCTATGCCGTTTTAAGGGAAGGGTGTTTCTTTAGAAGGGAGTTTATTCCGGTATTCCAAGACAACAGTTGTGTTGGGAATACGGATTTGTAAATATATAACTGTGTTTCATGCATGTATCGGGAATAAAACAATCACACAAAAATAAGTTTTAACCAGGTTTTCCGATGGAAAAAACTGGTTATTAGATTGGCAAATGTCGGCGGGCTGGCTGGCGGGCTGGCGGGCTGGCGGGCGGGTGGAACAAGTTTGTCCGGGCCATGGCTTTGTCGTTCATTGTGAGATTTTTAAATCATTTGGTACATTAGTTCACCATCATTAGACGGTGTGTCGCACGAAAGAATTACGTCGATATCTCTAAGGTCAAGGTCACAATTTGAGTTTGAAGGTAAAAAATTGCCATAAATGAGCTTGTCCGGGCCATTACTTTGCCATTCATTGTGATATTTTAAAATCGTTTGGCACATTTGTTCACCATCATTTGGTGGTATGTCGCGCGAAAGAATTACGTCAATATCTCCAAGGTCAAGGTCAAAATTTGAGTTTGAAGGTCAAACATTGCCATAAATGAGCTTGTCCGGGCCATTAGTATGTCATTCATTGTGAGATTTCAAAATCATTTGGCACATTTCGAGGGGTTAGAGCAAGAAGTAATAAGTCCATTTTTCAAATAGTGGAGAAAAACGCAAAAGAAGGTTTGACAAACTACAACTTTTATTTGAATATAAATATTAGCATAATATTATGTTACAATATTAGGTAAAAGTATTGTTATGGCATTATAAACATATCATAGAATTGCATACAATATTTAATGCTTTTGTATTCAAAATAGCACTTACTTCATTATGGCATAAAGGTAAAACATATATATTTTCTGTGTGCCACTGCATTAAGTGCACTTGGTGCTACTTAGAATAAGAATAGTACCCTGGTTTTCCTATGCCATACAGGTCTAAGTGCCCTTAAGGCAAAACAGCCCTGTGCTATGCATCTTTTTTGAGAGACTGAACGAAACATGTGCACTAAGCACAAGTTCATATTAATATTCATAATACGAGATATTATTATACAGAAGTACATCATTATTTCCTTTTGCATTCTAGATTTTAACAGGACATACACATGTAACAATACATATATTTCAATCAGTATGGACTTGTTTGTCTCCAACCTTCACAATGGAAGAAAGTCAAGATTAAGATTTTCTATTCAACATTTGAATCTTCACTTTTTTCCGTTATCTGGTTCTAGAAGACTGTCCCTAGTTGTCTTATCATATGGAATATCCTTGAAATACCGGTCATATTCTGAAGGAATTATTCATTAGAGCAAAGTGATAGCAGGTCTTTTTTCTTTGCTACTGTAATTGGAAGTTTGGCATCATACAAGGGTTTTAAGTCACATTTTATAAAAGGTCCTTTCCTTGAGGATTTAAGTTGCACACACTGAAAACTGGTGTCATCGAAACTGCTCTTAAAAAACACACGACCCGGATCACTTTTTTGCAGTTTTATCCATGTTATTTTTGTCCATAAAACGTTTTGTCTACTTACGTTTACAACGTTTAACGGTAGTACATATTTGGCTACATGATTGATATCTCAAAAGGCAAAGTTTTTCATCGGCACTACACCATACGGATTTCTTTTTCGTGCAACCTTCACAATTGTTTCTCACTGGCTTGGTGCATATACCGATGTACGTTTCTTTGCTCGTTCTATCGAAGCATGTACACTATCACAACTCCATCTGGGTATGTCCACTTTCTAAAAACTTTTGTTCAATAGTGTCTCTATGTTTTTACATTTCTCTTAAGCATGCATCAATGCAACAGTAACAACCCTATTTCGATTTTGACTACAACAACAGTCAGAATAAAAACAGACATTCTCTACTGTGATAGGGAGAGATTTCATGTAAGTCAAAAGACAAGTTCCCTCTTCACAAGAGCCCCGTTTTCCTTCAGTTTCATGCCACAAAAACCATGTCGAACTTGCGGTTTTGTAAGTTATAAAAGGAAAGATTGTAACAATTAAGCTTTCTTCTATAATAAACTTTACTCACAAGAGAACATGGAATCGGTAAAACAGCCTCTAGATCAAATGTTGCAACATGGTATGACTTGTCTTGTTTTGCACGAGACTTATCCAACTTCTTTTCATCTCTAGCTCTGTTCTTTCTTTTGATATGGTATTCAAAAGCAATTTTCAAATCGGTGGTTAGCTCGCCTGCTATCTCCTTATTTCTATACACAGCGCACGTCTGAAACTGGTCCTTCTTGGTTATATGGAATGAATAGTTAAACTCCTCACAGAAAATTGTACGATACATTGAACTTGATATGTATTGCCTGCCCGTTTCTTTACAGTTTTTCTTGTATAATTAATACAATTTACTAATATTTAAATCAGATCGTAGAATACGCCTTTTAGTTTCTTGGCGTGTGTAATGTGCTTCTACAGTAGGAACTGATTCTATATGATTACGAACATCTTCTATGATTGCATCTGGGGTTTTGATTTGGGGAGTGTGCTTTCCTCGCCTGTCAAAGGAAGCAAATGTTCCTGAAGAAAGTGATTTCTCAAAGGAAGCAAATGTTCCTGAAGAAAGTGATTTCAGTGCTGTATCTATCATTCTGCCACCAATAGCTAACGTCTTCTGGAAGAAAGCTTTGCAAACACATTTCGTATCTAAGTGATATACTCTTGAAATAGCTCTGCGCTTTGATGAGTGTGTCCTTACACGACTCGGCACATCCCCCGTTAATGGCAATTGTAAAATATTGAAAACAATCCCTGAATTATGTGAATATCAATGAGGTTGGATTAACATATATCCCGATCAGACTATAATATTTAATACATTGTATACCCATTGTCTGGTATAAAAAAAATAGAAACATAGGTTTTAACTCAAACTCCTCATGCATAATACTAGTATGGTTACTTTGTTTAAAATTATTATAATGTGTGTATTACAAACTGGTAGGAGGGAAACTTATGTTTGTTCTCCATTTCATGTGCGTGATGAACTTTAGTAAAATACCTCCTTGTTATACCATTCGACCCTAACATATTGACTGATTGTATTCATTAATGTAGCATTATTTGTGTTAAATTATATTTGTATGTTTCTTATTGGCTTTTGTGGTCATGTCCTTCATTAAAATAAAAAAAAAAACCTATGTGGTAACAGTGATACATGCGTAGTAAAGTATAACACCCTGATGTGCGTGATGCTATTCGGGACTTAAGGTAGACATAACTTTTACTCTAAGAGAGATTGGCAGGATGTCACATGCTGAGAAACATGCTGATAATCATTCATTGCTTAAACAAGTGATCTACGTAAATTGATGCGGGGTGTTACAAAAAAAGATTATAATCATAGATAATGTTCTAAGTTCATGAGGTCCTTCCGGAACAGTGCCTGCATTATGTGGAGACCCATAGTGTGTCCCAACACTCCTACCTAATTTAATTACTAGACTCATGAAAGTTGAAACGAATTTTAAATTAAAGCTTCAGTTTCCAGCTACATATGTATTTAGGTTTTACTGAAAGTTATTCAAGTTTGGTGTGGTCTAATGCTGTGGGCGGGGGGGGGGGAACGGATTGCCCAGAGGAAACCCACCTGTCCGTTATAGTGACCACCTACCAAACTCACGTGCCCTGGGAATGGGGATTGAACTCCGGTTGCAGAAGTGAGAAGTGCATGTACCAACCACTGCGCTAACCGTAACCGGACAGCCTTGTAGATAATGAATTAACATAAACCTATTTAAATTGAGATTTTGAAAATCAGGTCAATGCCTTTGCTGCATAATACAACTGAATCTGGTCAACGTGTTTGCTGCATAAAACAATTAAACCAGGTTAATGTGTTCGTTGCACAATAAAACTAAGTCAGGTCAATCTGTTTGCTGCATAATACAACTAAACCAGGTCAATGCGTTCGCTGCGTAAAACAACTAAATCACGTCAATGTGTTCTCTGCATTAAAAACAACTAAATCACGTGAATATGATTTCTTCATAATACATCCAAATCAGGTCAATGTGTTCACTGCATAAAACAAATAAATCAGGTCAATATGTTTGCTTCATAATACAACAATCAGGTAAATATGTTCACTGCATAATGCAACTAAATCAGGTAAATGTGTTCACCGCATAATACAACTAAATCGTGTCAAATTGTGTTTGCTGCATAATGCAACAATGAGGTCAATGCAGAGCTCCAGATAAGGGTCATATTTTCGTAATTACGAATTGTTTTCAAGTCCGTTACGTATTTACTTTAAAATCTTGTCGTACCATTAAGAATTACAAAATCAATTTACGAATATTATTTTTACATCGGTTCGTATCGATTTTTATTGAGTTCTTTTCGCGTATTAAAGATCTTTTCGGTGCTTATATAGAATGGCTATCGAGTTTGTTTAACAAAGCGCATTTTTTTCCAATAAAAGCGGCATGTACAGTCTAACTGTCAAAAAACAATGGCGGCGCTCAGACAGCGTCCTAAAAAACTGCAAAGCGTGCAAAAACACGCGTTTAACATATTGCACGCAAAGTGAGCCGAAGTTGAATGTTACGAAAGACATTATAGAAAAGATCGTATACGATGTTGTATGTTCAGTTGCCGACACAGTCGGAAAAGCCAAAAAAAAACGCGACACGACGGGTCCAAACTTTAACAAAAAACAACAACATTGAACGAGTGGAAGGGACAATTCTCGTGGCTAATTGTTGAAAAGATTGGAGGGGAGACCCGTTTTAATTGTGAAATATGTAAAAATTCATCGAAGGCATGAATCTAAGCACAGTTTGGGCATATGAAGGTATTTGAAAAATAAAATTGTATAATACTGAATAGACACTGTTGAACTCGTATAAATAAAGTTGCTAGTATGTTTATTTTGAATTTTAGCATGAAAATAACCAGTATTATTTATTTTTAGGTCATTTAGAAAAGTTTAGAATTATTTTCAAAACTTAGTAGTAACGTAAAGAATAAAATTTTAGAGTTAAGAATTCTTTTTGAAAATCTGGTAGTAACGTTAATAATTTCAAAAACCTTATCTGGAGCTCTTGTCAATGTGTTCACTACATAATACAATCAGATCAATGTGTTCGCTGCATAATGCAACAAAAATGTCAATGTTTTCACTGCATTACGCAATAAACAGGTCAATGTGTTCGCTGCATATTGCAACAAGCAGGACAATCTGTTCGCTGCATAATACAACTAAACTAGGTCAATGTGTTGCTGCATAATACAACTATATCAGGTCAATGTGTTTGCTGCATAATGCAACAATCAAGTTAATGTGTTCAATGCATAAAACAACTAAATCAGTTTAATGTGTTTGGTGCATAATACAACAATTAGATCAAATTGTGTTCGCTGCATAATGCAACGTTCATGTCTATGTGTTTGTTGCATAATGCAACAATCAGGTCAATGTGTTTGCTGAATAATGCAACAAACAGGTCAATATGTTCACTGCATAATACAACAATCAGGCCAATGTGTTCACTGCATAATGCAACAAACAGGTCAATGTGTTCACTGCATAATACAACAATCAGGTCAATGTGTTAACTGCATAATGCATCAAACAGGTCAATGTGTTCACTGCATAATACAACAATCAGGTCAATGTGTTGTTTTTCATTAAACAACTAAATCACTAGAATGTGAATGCTGCATAATTAAACACTCACTTCAATGTGTTGGAAGCAAAATGCAACTAAATCAGGTCAATGTATTCGCTGCATAGTACTTCTAAATCAGGTCAATGTGGTCATTGCATAACATACCTAAATCAGGTGAATGTGTTTGCTTCATATTGCAACACTCAGGTCAATGCGTTGGCTGCAAAATGCAACGAAATGAGGTCAATATGTTTGCTGCATAAAACAAAAATCAGATAAATGTGTTCGCTGCGTAATGCAATCAGGTTAATGTGTTGGCTGCATAATACAAAAATCAGGTCAATGTGTTATCTGTATAATGCAACACTGAGGTAAATGTGCTCCCTGCTTTATACAACAATCAGGTCAGTGTGTTCTCTGCATAATAAAATTAAATCATGGCCATTCATACATTGACAAAGAAATTAGTTTTTACAACGATGTATGCATTTGATTTTTCGTTCATTTGCTCTTCTTATTGATATCCGAGTTTTTTTAAATTGCAGCGTTTTATCTTCCTCATATATATATTGTTTAAGTGCTAGAAGGTAACAACATTGCAGGGCATAGACCTAATTTGTGTAAAATAATACATGTCATTTACCCACAATATATTTCGTTACATTTCTATTTGATTAATTGTTTTTTAATAACAAAAAAAAATACATCTGGAGCAGTTAGGCAAACCTTCCGTGTCATACAAATATAAACAATCAATAGGAAACATCCTTAAGGGTATGGCGATTTAAAAAAGTGCTATGTGGCAGATTATATTATAACATGTATATTGCCTTTCTAAGTTTTGCTTGTCAGCATGATCGTGGCAGTCCACATAGTGTTTTCCGGTCAAAATTAGCAATACTTGTATGAATCCGGAGCGAAATATACATAGGGCAATTTGTTAGTGACTATCTTATATATCTGTTAAGTTGTTAACTTTTATCGTGTTTAATTTGGTTGTTATTGTATCTATGAACTATGATGTTCATAATAGCAATACTTAACTATCGGTCCTTCACAGTCAACATTTAAGTATGCCCTTTCGTTTACCAGATCTGCTTGCTGCTCCTCACAAGTAGTCATTTCCGTTGATCTTGATTGTGACACCAAATTGTATGTGGTACTTACAGTAATACATGTAATCTAAATGAACCTGTCAAAAGTTTTTATAATTTAAGTGTGTTGTCGTCATGCAAACAAATGTATGTATTTTTGTGTGGAAAAAGGGCATATTATGTATAAACAATCATGTTAGATTTAAAATTATATATAGCTTACGTTGTTTGTAAAGGTAATAACCAACGGTTTGTTATTCTGATGCTTGTATTTAATTCCTACCGGTATTCATCGGAACTCCAAACCGTTGGTGATTACCTCACGAAGACAATTATTAATTCGCGTCTTATAGCTCATGTCCATTTTGTCTGGGTAAATCAACAAAACATGCACAGTTTAATACTTTCATGCCATCAAAGTCGGGACCTACAATGATTTCATTACAGTTCATGACACCGACAGCAAAGTAGAGCAAAGTTACAGTACAGATCTAATAAAGCACTCCGATTTTCGGTTAAGGCCAAATAAAATATATAAGTAAAAATGTTTATCTCGACACTATTTAAATCAAAGTAAAATTTGGGCCAATTGATATAAAAAACCTGGTCAACAGGTTAAAGGTTACGCTAAAGGTGTAACAACTGTAGAAGCTACCCTTATGACTAAATGTTGATCACATTTGGTAAGAATTTGTATAATCACAATATCACAACAAAGATGAAATCTAAGTAAAGTGTATTCAAAACTTAGGTTACCATGTTAAATATAAGAAAAAGCTTATGAACACTATAAATGCTTTGATTGCTTTAACTTAGTCAAATGAAATATAGCCTGAATGGTTTAGGGTCGCATGGGTTGTATAGATTTTATAAATATCAACATAATATTCAACATCAGCGCATTCAAAATGCAATGCCAATAGGTTTCATATTATATATATTGACTAACATCCTTGTTAATTATGATCCTGGAGTCTTTACATTCCGCACTCCAGGGACAACATCCTTTTAAACACATCGATAGACCAAAAACTACTTATAACTTATTATATTCTGAACCGCCTTGTCACTTAGGTTATGTAAATTGATGCCTATGTTGTAAATGCATAGTGATTCTCTACAGCAGTTGTTTAAATGTGAATGCAGAGGTAAAAGCTGGTCACAAATCGAGGGTCACATAATTTGTATAACAAAATTAAGAGATTAACCGAGACTTACCTAAGTTGAAGGTTGATCAAAATTTTATCGACTGCATACTGTTAAATCTTCGGTGCTTTAGTATTTGCCTTGCATCTTGTATTTTGGTCCTCTACTGAGAGTTAGCTAACGTGGTTATTGGCTTCTCTTTGTGTTGTCTACAATCAGCTTCAAATCTCCACTTCAACCACTGGGAAGATTCGAACAAACCTTCACATAAATGATCAATGGGTGATCCTCTATCAAAGATGTTCAAAACGTTCCAGTAAGATGCATATATTGATCATCAGTAGTACGTTGGCATATAGGTGACATTCACTCCTTTTTGTTAATCACTTCTCTTGTTTTACATTGCACTCCTTTTTTTTCTATCTCGTTCCAACGACATACTTACTTGAGAGAACGACCTACTAACTCGAACTCGAGGGAACAGTATGCTTAGTCGAGTGAACAATATAGAAAAAACAGGAGTGCATAACTAAATGAAAGAGGCGTGCAATCAAAAAAGAGCGGTGCAGTAAATATATGAGGGGTGCATTAAACAAAAGAAGAGAGCATTTTAACTATCGCAAGGGAACGACTTACTAACTCGTGGGAACGAGTAAGCTATGTTGTGGGACAACTTACTAAGTTAAGGGAACGATCGAGATAGAAAAAAAGAGTGCAAAACTTATTAAAAGAGGAGTGCAACGAAACAAAGAGCGGTGCAGTAAAGTGTTAAATGCACTTTCCTTTATTTAATGCACTGCTCTTTTTTCATTGCACTCTTCATTTATTTAGTTTTGCACTACTCTTTTTTGTATCTTGTTCTCTCGACTTAATAAATCATTCCCACGACGTAGTTAACTCGTTCCCAATAGTTAGTATGTCGTGGGAACGAGATAGAAAAAAGAGGAGTGCAGTTTATAAAAAAGAGAAGTAAATGTTATCTCTATGCCACTGTACATCTAAATATAAATTCAAACATGTCTATATACATTTAGTTTATTCTCAATCATTTAATATTAACTAGTTATATTTGTTTCAAAATACATTTAAGCATATTGATATATTTAACTTTGCTTTGAATAATTATGCCCCCCTTCGAAGAAGAGGGGGTATATTGCTTTGCTCATGTCGGTCTGTCGGTCTGTCGGTCCGTCCACCAGGTGGTTTCCGGATGATAACTCAAGAACGCTTGGGCCTAGGATTATCATGAAACTTCATAGGTACATTGATCATGACTCGCAGATGACCCCTATTGATTTTGAGGTCACTAGGTCAAAGGTCAAGGTCACGGTGACCCGAAATAGTAAAATGGTTTCCGGATGATTACTCAAGAACGCTTAGGCCTAGGATCATGAAACCTGATTGGTAGATTGATCATGACTCGCAGATGACCCCTATTGATTTTCAGGTCACTAGGTCAAAGGTCAAGGTCACAGTGACCCGAAATAGTAAAATGGTTTCCGGATGATAACTCAAGAAAGCTTATGCCTAGGATCATGAAACTTCGTAGGTAGATTGATAATGGCTGGCAGATGACCCCTATTGATTTTCAGGTCACTAGGTCAAAGGTCAAGGTCACGGTGACCCGAAATAGTAAAATGGTTTCCAGATGATAACTCAAGAACGCTTATGCCTAGGATCATGAAACTTGATAGGTTGATTGATCATGACTCGCAGTTGACCCCTATAGATTTTCAGGTCACTATATCAAAGGTCAAGGTCACGGTGACCTGAAATAGTAAAATGGTTTCCGGATGATAACTCAAGAACGCTAATGGCTACGATCATAAAACTTCATAGGTACATTGATCATGAATGGCAGATGACCCCTATAGATTTTCAGGTCACTAGGTCAAAGGTCAAGGTCACAGTGACAAAAAACATATTCACACAATTGCTGTCACTACAACGGAGAGCCCATATGGGGAGCATGCATGTTTTACAAACAGCCCTTGTTGTTAATTGTTTTTTTTTCATTCCGCCTCTTCTAACCATGTTAAGGATGGCACCCACCTTGCCCCTGTACTGACCTGTGGGTCATTTTTATTGTCATATGGGCTGGGATGGTCATGGAAGGAAGAAAGTGTAAGATTTTGAAGGGACTTGTTCACATATTTTGTGAGAAGGTTGACTGACATAAGTCAGTGATATAACTAAAAGAAATTAATACAGCAACAAATTTAAATTAAACAAAAACAGACATATACCGGTAACTACAAATTATACAAATATATAGCAGTACATATTGTATGGTATCGTAATATGCTTTTACTGTTTTTTTTTAAATCTGTATATTATATTATTATAAGTAGCCATGTTTTAATAGACATGCGTATCTTTGTTTAATATTTATTTTATGTCATTTCATAAACTGTATTATTTCCGTTTTAAACCGAGATTGTACGATTTTGTCAAATATTTATGAATTTATATAAAACGTGTACAAACTTATTATACATATATTTCAATATAAATTAAAATAAAAGTTAAGAAGGACATGTGTCGAAAAATGCGAAATAAGCCTGATATTTAATTCTGAAATCGACAATGTCTGTACAATCGAGTTCGCCAGCATGTAAATCATGCATGTACGATGTGAATCTTAATTTTGTTTTACGGATCATTTTAATTTCCTGCAACGATATATATTCACACGACACACGAACACTAACTCCGAACCTAATAAAAAGATGAATGCTTCGGTTATTGTATGGAAATATGTACGAAATATATTCGTCACAATCGGCTCAGGGCGCTAATTTGTCTTTGCTGCATTTTATGAAATTCGTCTTCAATGTATATTTTTTCTTGCCTATTTTGCGTAATTGTAACATATTTTTATCAATATATTACAATTTAACACATACAAAAATCGTATAGTCTCGCTTTAATAATATTTGTTCAAATAAATTGCGAACTTTTTAACCAATTTATGTTATATTGTTCCATCTTAATCTGTAAAGAAAATGAAACTAACACAGGGCATCAACAAGAACGATCAAGAACGTGTCCTTTAAATATTGCTCAATCTGTGTCAGTTTGCAACATGTATGGGGAAAAATTGTTGCCTTGTTTTACTGATAAGAGATTTGATTACAGAACATGAATTTATCTTTAAACATTTTCTATAAAATATGTGTTCGTCATTATTAGTAAACAAATTGACTGCATAATGTTACATCAAATACTGCCAGGCGAAAAAAAGTCAGTTGATGAAGCCAAGAAATCATGCGAGAATTTCTAGCTGCTTATCACTCTGGAATGTATGGGTTTAGTTTTAACCTACGCCTTATATATTTTAATTTGAGTAAAGATTTATGTTATTCAAATGAAAGTTGGTTTTCTATATTCTCATTTTTTTTTCTAAAAAAAAGGGATGTAGTTGACACTTGTTCGTAATTTCATTTCATCGTTTTTCAAAAGGTTGTAACTTTGTTGCTCTGGTCTCTTCCCTACCATTGAGTAATCAAATGGTAATTAAAATGATTGCGTGTTCGTTTCCTTTTATTATTGTTTAATTTGAGTTGCAATGCTATGAGGTTAATTTTTTTTCACACTTATATGTATCATGAATATTGCTGGGCCAAGTGTGAGGTTGTCCGTTCCAAGGCGGTGACCCAAGCTTTATTATTATATATGTTTGTGATGTTTTGTATTGTGCTGTGTTGTACTATTTGGCAATTGGTCACTTGCCTTAAATTAATGACCAACTAATTGCATGTCACTAGCATGCAATACTGCTCCAGCACCTGGAGTTTCACTTCTTTATTTTCAGTGAAAAATTTAAAGATATTATGTTATTCACTACAGTAAACATATAAGAACAGTGATTAAAATATTCTATGTCTTCAGAATATCCACAAATCATATGTTTATCATAAATCATTAGAAAAAAATATATAACGATGCGCACACTATGACAAGTTTTGTCCACCAGTTTATACTTTTAAACATAAAGATTGACGTTTTTAAACGCACACTCCAATGACGTCATATTGTGGATTCACTTATTTTAAGGAGGTCTCATTTTCGCACACCTACCATTTCTCCAATTTATGATCACTGGAATATCTACCAATTAGGTTTTCCGCATTCTTCACGTTAAAAGTGAAACGTCGAATCAGATCAGTCGTAACACCCTATGCCGTTATGTTTGAACATAAGACGTTCTTCTGACGTTGATATGAACTCTTTGTAAAAGTGTTAGCACAACTTTGGCATGTTAAACGTTTATTTGAAAATAAGTTAATAGATGCACAGCTTTAAACATGCTTTTTTAAACTTTCAATGTGTAATGAACTGCTTGAATGCTATAACTATGAAAGTATACATCTGCAATAAAGCCTGTCTATAGTGAACATATCAAATGGCACTGAAGTCAAAGAGATATATACCTGTAATACAAGTATAAAATTAATTACTGCAATATCTAAAACAGATAAGCATTAATTTCTTCCTGCCTTTCAAGTCCAATCGTGAAACATTTTAGTATTTTAATTATAACAGACAGCTTTTTACACACAAATATAATACCTAAAAATCTTACCTTTTACTGTAAAAGTAGTTTTCTTTGAAAACATCTTCTTTCTTTAAGAAAGCACTTTCAATGAGAAAGGTGTTGAAACAATTATATTATTTTACAATCTTAGTGGGAGAACAGTGACTTTTATCAACATAAACACCGATAAAGTCATATTTCTCCCTATCGAATTACCCATTAGCAAACAATAGTTTGTGTTTCCTGTTGATATAAACCAGAAACAGTAATTCCTTTACTAGGTAAGGGCTTCATATTTTATTTTTTTACCTTGAATAAGGGGCACAACTGGCTTATGTTAAAATGATTTAAGTGCACTTAAATCCTTTTGGCACATGTATTACCTCTCAATATGTATGAAAACATATTGTGCCAAAAAGACTTAAGTGCTATTAAAGCTTTCTTGCAGTCATGAAAAGGATATAAAGGATTCTGGCATACAAGGGATATGTCGATAAGCACTTAGTGCACCTTGGTTCTGTCGGATATACTATGTTTTACACAAGATATGATTCCAGGTAATAGTGCAAATTAAAGAGTATTTCTAAACGTGCAAAAAAGTGATTTTTGATAAAAAGGCACTTACCACGTTCTGGCTCTAACCCCTCGATTTGTTCACCATCATTGGATGGTGTGTCGCTCGAAAGAATTACGTCAATATCTCCGAGGTCAAGGTCGCCACAACTAAAAATATATAGATTTTGAAACAAAAGGGGTAACTGTGCAAAGTTTGAATTGTCTCTCTTTATCAGACTTTTTTCTCATTGAAATCAAGGTCGCCACGGGTAAAAAAAAAGAATGAATTTTACACAAGGGGTAAAATTGCACATTTTGAATAGTCTTCCTTTATCAGAATTTTTTTCAACTGAAAACCTGGTTTTGTGACAATTTTTTCCCTTGTTTAATTGTTGTTTTACAGTACAAGCTTGTTTAATATGACTTGGTAACACAAAACACGGGTTAATAGTTAAAAATTAGAACAAATACTTGCGCCAGTTCTGATTAGGGATGTAAACATTTTTAATTAAACGAATTTAAATTTAAAACACTGTTTATATTAATAATAAAAGAGTTTCAGTGTGAACATTAATAATAATTTATTGATAAATTCAACTTCCGTTATAATCACATGATGATCAAAACAATAGCATGATGTAGGTCCAAGTGGGCAGAGTAGGACATTGGTGGGACATGGAGCTGCATCCCTTGGTTAGCTAAGCTGTAGCCCTGGTCTGATAGTAATACATATTGTTTATTGATGTAATCGGGCTTGGGCTAATTTGTAATCTGAAACCATACTTCGTCTACAAAAATCAATTGTGGTATATCAACAGATAAGGCATATTTCAACTACCAAATAGCCATAAACTCCATGACACTAATGGCAGCTCTGTGTGGGCTAATACACAACATTGGTAACTGGTGTCAATTTGACTGTAAGCCATGAGAATTCTTAAAACATAAACACAGAAATCAATCATAATGTCTATGTATATATTGTTTTCTGAGTCTATTAAAAATGGACATTCGAGTAAGAAACGGAACTCATCTTCGAGAACGTTACAGTGTTTACATAAAAAACCCTTTGAGAATTTTAAATATTGGTCTTTATTATCCTCGCCGAAATGAAATTTCAAAAGGGGATATAGTAATAATCTCCGTCCGTCCTTCCGTTTGAAACTTTGTCCAGAGCATAACTTTATATCCATTCAATGGATTTACTTTAAACTTAGAATTTAAACAGATGGCAACAAGGAGAAGTGCAGTGACCAAGAACCATAACTCTATCTACCTTAGTTTTTGAATTATCTCTCTTTATATAATTTCAAAGTAAATTTTTGTCCAGTGCGCAATTCTTTATCTACTGAAGGGATTTACTGGAAACTTGACATATTAACAGATGGCAAGTAGGAATAGTGCAGTGACTAAGAGTCATAACTCTATTTACCTTAGCTTTTGAATTATCTCCCTTTTTTAATTTCAAAGTAAATTATTGTTCGTAGCATAACTCCAAATGTATTCAATGGATTTACTTTAAACTTGGAATATAAACAGATGACAACTAGGTGATGTGCAGTGACCAAAACCATAACTCTATTTAGCTTTGTTTTTGAATTATCTCCCTTTATATGATTTCAAAGGAAATTTTTGTCCGGAGCATAACTTTAAATCTACTGGAGGGATTTACCGGAAACTTAAGGTATAAACAAATGGCAAGTAGTAGAAGTGTATTGACTAAGAACCATAACTCTATCTACCTTAGTTTTTTCATTATCTCCATTTATTTAATTCAAAGAAAAGTTTTTTCAGGAGAATAACTCCAAATCTATTCAATGTATTTACTTTAAACTTAGAATATAAACAGATGGCAACTAGGAGGGGTGCAGTGATCAAGAACCATAACTCTATCTACCTTAGTTTTTTTAATTATCTCCCTTATATAATTTGACAGTAAATTTTTCACCGGAGCATTACCCTGAATCTACTGAAGGTATTTACTTGCATCTTGAAATATAAACAGATGGCAAGTAAAAAGTGCAGTGACTAAGAACCATAACTATATACCTTAGTTTTTGAATTATCCCCCTTTATTTAATTTCAAAGAAAATTTTTGTGCGGAGAATAACTCCAATTTTGTTAATGGATTTACTTTAAGTTTAGAATATAAACAGATGGCAACTAGGAGAAGTGCGGTGACCAAGAATCATATCTCTATCTACCTTAGTTATTTTTAATTATCTCCCTTTATAGAGTTTCAAAGTAAACTTTTGTCCAGAGCAAAAATCTAAATCTACTGAAGGGATATACTTGAAACTTGAAATATAAACATATGACATGTAGGAGAAGCGCAGTGGCGAAGAACCATAACTCTATCTACCTTAGTTTTTGAATTGTCTTCCTTTGTTTAATTTCAAAGTAAATTTTTGTCCGGAGCATAACTCCAAATTTATTCAATGGATTAACTTTAAACTTACAATATTAACAGATGGCAACTAGGAGAAGTGCAGTGATCAAGAACCATTACTCTATCACCCTTAGTTTTTAAATTATCTCCCTTTATATAATTTCAAAGTAATTTTTTCCGGATCATAACTCTAAATCTATTGAAGGGATTTACTTGAAACTTGAAATATAAACAGATGGAAAGTAGGAAAAGTGCAGCGACTAAAAACCATATCTCTATCTACCTTAGTTTTTGAATTATCTCCATGTATTTTATTTCAAGGTAATTTTTTTCCGGAGCATAACTCCATTTTGTTCAATGGATTTACTTTAAACTTAGAATATTAACAGATGGCAACTAGGAGAAGTGCAGCGACCAAGAACCATTACTCTATCACCCTTAGTTTTTGAATTATCTCCCTTTATATAATTTCAAAGTATTTTTTCCGGATCACAACTCCAAATATACTGAAGGGATTTACTTGAAATATAACAGATGGAAAGTAGGAGAAGTGCAGCGACTAAAAACCATAAATTTATCTACCTTTGTTTTTGAATTATCTCCCTTTATTTTATTTCAAAGTAATTTTTTTGTCCGGAGCATAACTCTAAATGTACTGAAGCGATTTACTTGAAACTAGAAATATAAACAGATGCCAACAAGGAAAAGTGCAGTGAACATGAACCATACCTCTATCGGCCGTCGTTTTTTAATTGAAGTATCTCCCTTTATTTAATTTAATAGTACATTTGTATCCGTTTTGTCACAGATGACACAGGTGCCATGTTTTACAAATATTCGTCTACTCTCTAAAACAAATGTTCTCATACAAGCAAACACATTTCGGCTGGAATGGCCATGTTAACATGGCTCTTGTTTAACTTGTATTTATGATCGTACACACACAGCAAATTTAATTTTCGGCTAATTATAGGATTTAACCTTTGATTCGGCGTATACTATGTTTTAAGGTTTCGCATGTAATTGTATGAACCATCGGTTGTGGTGTTAAAATTATGTAGGAGCGACTGTCTGGGTTTGTAAAAATAATGAAGGCGCGATTGTCCGGGTTGTACAAATCATGTAGGAGCGACTGTCCGGGTTGTCACAAGAACGTAGGAGCGAACGTCCGCTTTGTCAAAATTAGCGTAAGAGCGATTGTCCATGGGAGCGATTGTGCGGATACCCATTTCAGAGAAATGCCAAGCTGTTCATTGTTTCGAAATAAATAAATTGTACTAATATTTACAATCCATGCACAAAACAATTTACATTTTTATCTGAATATTTCAATATAGCATACTAAATGGTATTAGTAAATAATTGTACATTTTTTCTCATACTATTCCAATTCCATTTTAAAATGTCTTTTAATAATCCGTGTATTAGACAGTAATTTATTTGAAATAAATATCAGTATAACAAAGTTTACATAATTATTTTATACCAACACTTTGATTCTCTCATATTTTCTTAAGTTATGGAAATATTATTGAAACAAGTCCAAATGTTATGTTTGATACTTTCACTATTTTTGGTCAGTTAACTGTCGCCTTATTGATTTATCAAATGGAATGTATTTGTCCTTTTTTATAGCTGTTCCATTGATTAGCCTATTTTTAATAAGAGAAGGTTTGTAATTAATTGTTTGTTACTAAGCCATAAATACATACATGCCTATAATATATTATTAATCCATTTGTTACGACAAAAATCATCCTTGGCAAATCCGAAAAGTCCCGGGTGCCGGTCAACTCGTCCCCAAGTCAACTCGTCCCGTGGTCAACTCGTACCCATTTTGGACAACTCATCTCTGTTTTTTGGTCAACTGGTCCCTACCCGAGTCAACTCGTACCCGACATACAGAAATATGCAGAAGTAGGTGTAGAATGGTCAGTTTATAAGTCTAAACCATAGAGATTTTCTCTTAATGTTTTCCCATGAATTATCTAAAGCATGCGGCTGTCATAATTAACGTCTCGTTCATAGGTAAGTTGTCTGTGCGGATATGTATAAAGCAGGGAAAGGGTTGATGAAAATTGTCACTTGTGGTCGCTGTCTTTCACATGTTATTCGTTTTAAGGGTGTGACATGGGGTTATTCACATCGGACCGTTATTAATTGCCTGTCATTATAAATTCAAAACTAAGTTTCTGTTTAATAAGTCAGTGTTCCTTTGATAATCATGTTTAACAAGGGAAATGGTGTGAAAGGTGTTAAATCAGCGCACGGTAATTAATTGCCTATTATGTTTCAATTAAAGTTAATTGGTAGTTAAATGATTAAGTTTTACTTTAATAAGCATGTTTATTCACGACAAATTGACGTGGTATAATGTCCCTTGCGTCAAAGAATTTAAAATTATTTAAAATTACGTGTTGTCTGTCGCATGTCGCATGCGCTTTTTTTATAACAGATCAAAGTTACTTCGTGATATATATAAGGCGACTGAATTTAGCATACTTTATTATAAGCTATATATCTGTGCAATTGAAACAGCTGAAACAGCTCAGCACGAAATACAAGCCATGTGCGTGATGTGTCATTGTTTCCATGGTGTAAAAATGGGTTATTTTGTGAAAGTTGTGAAATAAAAATGCTGTGTTAAACTCTATTGATGTGTTTCTTATATATGTAATAAACTGTAAACTGTCCATGGTGTACAACTCTGTTTTTTATGTGAAAATATTTAATTAAAAAATGTTGTTTTCAACTTAACAGATGTGCCATTCTGTCCATGTTGTAAACATTTTGTTATTTTGTTATTTTGTGAAAATTGTGAAATAAAAATGCTATGTTTAACTCGATTGATGTGTTTCTTATTTATTTGTATGCATATATAACGCTTCTCGAGCTTATTGCCAAATGAATAGTTTGAATAAGGTATGAGATTACCATTGGACGAGTTGACTTGGGAAAGAGTTGACCAAAATGGGGACGAGTTGACCACGGGACGAGTTGACTTGGGGACGAGTCGAATGTAAACCAAAGTTCTTTGTTTCCCTTTTCCGCACGTTCTTTGCACCCGAAAGCAACACACTGAACCATGGCGAATTACGATTACCATGCAAAACAACAACACAGGAAAAGCACACGTTTTTAATAAAAGTTGTATAAAACGAACTGTATAAACATAACACGATATAAGTGTCAAAGTTGACGTAAAGCGCGAAGTGTTCACGGTTCAATCCTTAATAACAATGGGCGAGTTTCCGTTTCTTGCGCGTTGTGTAAAAGTGACGTCAGAACCAAAATAGGTGTCGGAAATAACCGAGCGGTTTACAGAAATCAAGATCATCGTTTTTTAGTATCACATTATTTTATGCCCCCCCCCCCCCTTCGAAGAAGAGGGGGTATATTGTTTTGCACATGTCGGTTCGTCCGTCGGTCCGTCGGTTCGTCCACCAGATTGTTTCCGGATGATAACTCAAGAATGCTTACGCCTAGGATCATGAAACATCATAGGTACATTGATCATGACTGGCAGATGACCCCTATTGATTTTCAGGTCACTAGGTCAAATGTCAAGGTCAAAGTGACTCAAACGATGGCAAATGGTTTCCGGATGATTACTCGAGAATGCTTACGCCTAGGATCATGAAACTTCTTAGGGACATTGATCATGACTGGCAGAAGACCTCTATTGATTTTCAGGTCACTAGGTCAAAGGTCAAGGGCACAGTGACTCGAAACAGTAAAATGGTTTCCGGATGATAACTCAAGAATAATTAGGCCTAGGATCATGAAACTAAATAGGTACATTGATCATGACTGGCGGATGCGCCCTATTGATTTTGAGGTCACTAGGTCAAAGGTCAAGGTCACAGTGACTCTAAATAGTAAAATGGTTTCCGAATGATAAGTCAAGAATGCTTACGCCTAGGATCATACAAACAAAATAGGTGCATTGATCATGACTGTCAGGTGACCCCTATTTATTTTCAGGTCAATAGGTCAAAATAAGGTTGCAGTGACTCAAAACAGTAAAATGGGTTCCTGATGATAACTCAAGCATGCTTACGCCTAGGATCATGACACTTCATAGGTACATTTATCATGACTGGCAAATGGCACCTATTGTTTTTCAGGTCACTGGGTCAAAGGTCAAGGTCACAGTGACAAAAAACGTATTTACACAATGGCTGCCACTACAACTGACAGCCCATTTGGGGGCATGCAGTTTTTACAAGCAGCCCTTGTTTGCAATTGCTCTTGATGATTCAATTCGTTTTAGAATATACATTTTATAAAATAGAATGTATCGTTATAAAGGGCTTTTCATTCTATAACAAAAAAGCGCCCACACCCCTTTAAAGATCTGTTTAAGCTCACCTATTTTTTATAAAAAAAGAGCTATTATCATCACCAGAGCGTCGGCGTCTGCGTCGGCGTCAAGTTAAGTTTTGTGTATAGGTCTACTTTTTCTCATAAAGTATCAAATCTATTGCATTCAAACATGGCACACTTACTATCATGAGGGGACTGGGCAGACAAACTCTGTCTGGCATTTTGACAGAATTATGTGCCTTTTTTATACTTATAAAATACATTTTTTTTTGTTAAGTTTGGTGTTTATGTCCACTTTATTCCTAAAGTATCAAAGCTATTGCTTTCATACTTGCAACAGTTACTAAATGTAATAAGTGGACTGTGCAGGCAAAGTTATGTAACTCTGACTGGCATTTTACAGAATTATGGCCCCTTTTATACTTAGAAAATTGAAAATTTGTTTTTGTTGTGTTTTGATCAATTTTTCTCATAAAGTATCATAGCTATTGCTTTCAGACTTTGAACACTCGCTAACTATTATAAGGGGATTGTACATGAAAAGATGCATAACTCTCTTTGACATTTGAACGGAATTATGGCCCCTTTTTGACTAAGTACCTTTGAATATTTTGTTAAATTATGCGTTAAGATGCCATTAATTCTAGAATATCAAGGCTATTGCATTCAAACTTCCATGAGGATATGTACCTGGCAATTTTAATTTGACCTTGACCTTTGAATGACCTTGAATTTAAAGGTCAAATAAATCAATTTTGTTTAAATTGCCGTCTTTCTTTAGGATCATATTTGATTCATACATTGACAAAACAACGCTTACCTGACATACCACAATGGACTCCACCCAAACCACCCCAGGCCCCACCCCAGAATCCCCCCCAACATTATTTTCCCTTTTTTTGCCCCCGGTAGCAGTTGAACTGCCCGTCAGTCTGTGCGTCCGTCCGAAAGCTTTAACATGGGCCATAACTTTTGCAATATTGTAGAAAGCAACTTGATATTTGGCATACATGTGTATCTCATGGAGCTGCACATTTTGAGTGGTGAAAGGTCAAGGTCATCCTTTAAGGTCAAAGGTCAAGGTAAAATTTTGAAATATTGAAGATAGCAACTCGATATTTGGCATGATTGCGTATCTCATGGTTCTGCATATTTTGAGTGGTGAAAGGTAAAGGTCATCCTTCAAGGTCAAAGGTCAAGGTCGAAAGTCAAATTTTTCAATATTGAATATAGCACCTAAATATGTTGCATGCATGCGTATCTATTGGAGCTGCACATGTTGAGTGGTGAAATGTTAAGGTCATCTTTCAAATCAAAGGTCAACTGTTGCAATATTGAAGAAAGCAACTCGATTTTCGGCATGATTGCGTATCTCATTGTACTGCGCATTTTGAGTTGTGAAAGGTCAAGGTCAATGTCATCCTTTAAGGTCAAAGGTCATATTATGCGATATTGAAGGGAGCAACTCGATATTTGGCGTGCATGCGTATCTTATGGAGCTGCACATTTTGAGTGGTGAAAGGTCGATGTCATCCTTTAAGATCAAAGGTAATATTTTGCAATATTGAAGATAGCAACGCGATATTTGGCATGCATGCGTATCTTATGGAGCTGCACATTTTGAGTGTTGAAAGGTCAAGGTCATCTTTCAAGTCAAAGGTCAAATTGTTTTCCTTTTTTTCTTTTTTTTTAGCTCACCTGAGCGATAGCTCGAGGTGAGCTATTGTGATCACTCAGCGTCCGGCGTCCGTCCGTCCGTCCGTCTGTCTGTCTGTAAACAATTTGTAAACATCTTCTTCTACTAAACCATTGAGCCAATTTCAACTAAATTTCATATGGAGCATCCCCAGGTCATGGGACAAAAGAATTGTTAAAAAAAATTTGATCGCATAACCAAGATGGCCGCCATGACCATATATGGTAAAAACATTAAAAAATCTTCTTGTCAGAAACCGCTCATCAGATTTTCAAAAAAATTTCACAGGGATGACCTTTGAAGGCTCCCCTGAAAAAGTTGTTCAAAGAAATTTGATTCGTCAAAAAAGATGGCCGCAGGAGCTCGCTGAACTTTGCATGTTTATTCGTTTTTGCCTATTTTGTGAAAACTTTAAAAAATCGTCCACATTTTTTGTCCGATCCTTTCCAAATTTGCACAGTGTCTTTATATCAATGAGGACACGAACCCTACAAAAAATGAGCATTATTGGTCCATGAAGTACAGAATTACCTCCCCTTGAATTGAGAAAATGGTGTTTATGCAATAAAGTCCAAATTTTTCATCCAATTTTTTCCAAACTTGTAAGGATTTAGCATGGTTCAAACAAGGGAAACAACTACGGTTTATGCATGTTCTTTTTATAACAGATTTGCCTCCCTTTAATTCATTCAAAATCTCATTTTACAGCAGAGATTCCAAATCTGACCTGTAAATGAGCCCCATATTTACTGCCAGTGCTAGGTTACCTTTTCCCATTTGATCATTCTAAAGTATTGGTCTTGTAATGCTGCTACTGCTTCTGCTACTGCTACTGCTACTATTACTACTACTACTACTACTACTACTACTACTACTACTACTACTACTTCTACTACTACTACTACTACTTCTTCTACTACTACTACTACTACTACTACTACTACTACTTCTACTACTACTACTACTACTACTACCACTACTACTACTACTACTACTACTACTTCTACTACTACTACTACTACTACTACTACTACTACTACTACTACTACTACTACTACTACTACTACTGCTACTACTAGTACTACTACTACTACCACACCACCACCACCACCACCACCACCTACCACCACCCCACCACCACCACCACCCACCACCACCACCACCACCACCACCACCACCACCACCACCACCACAACCACCACCACCACCACCACCACCACCACCACCACCTTCTACTCTACTTACTTCCACTACTACTACTACTTTACCACTACTACTACTACTACTACTACTACTACTACTACTACCACTACTACTACTACTACTACTACTACTACTACTACTACTACGACTACTACTACTTCTACTACTACTACTACTACTACTTCTACTACTACTACTACTACTACTACTACTACTACTACTACTACTACTATACTACTACTACTACAACTACTACAACTACATTACTACTACTTACTACTACTACTACTACTACTACTACTACTACTACTACTACTACTACTACTACTACTACTATTACTACTACACCACCACACCACCACCACCCACCACCACCACCACCACCACCACCACCACCACCACCACCACTACCACCACCACCATTCACAGTGACAAAAAACGTATTCACACAATGGCTGCTACTACAACTTATAGCCCATATAGGGGGGCATGCATGTTTTACAAACAGCCCTTGTTTCTATGGGATTTTAACCACAACTGTTCATGTTTATCTCCGACACATATTTTTAGGTCACCTGTCATGAAGTGACACGGTGAGCTTATGTGATCGTGTGATGTCCGGCGTCCGTTGCGAGTGCCTGCGTGTGTCCGTGCGTCCGTCCGTCAACAATTTGTTTGTGTAGACAGTACAGGTCACAGTTTGCATTCAATCTTGATGAAATTTGGTCAAAATGTTTATCTTGATAAAATCCGGTTTGGGATTGTATTTGGGTCATCTGGGGTCAAAAACAAGGTCACTAGGTCAAATAATAGAACAACCTTCTGTAGACAATAGAGGTCACAGTTTTCATCCAATCTTTATGAAATTTGGTCAGAATGTTTATCTTGATGAAATCTGGGTTGGGATTTTATTTGGGTCATCTGGGGTCAAAAACTAGGTCACTAGGTCAAATAATAGAAAAACCTTGTATAGACATTAGAGATCACAGTTTTCATCCAAATTTTATGAAATTTGGTCAGAATTCTTGATAAAATCTGGGTGGGATTGTATTTGGGTCATCTGGGGTAAAAATCTAGGTCAAATAAATAGAAAAACCTTGTGTTGACAATAGAGGTCACAGTTTTCATCCAATATTTATGAACTGTGGTCAGAATGTTTATCTTGATGAAATCTGGATTGGGATTGTATTTGGGTCATCTAGAGTCAGGAACTAGGTCACTAGGTCAAATCATAGAAAAACATTGTGTAGACAATAGAGGTCATAGTTTTCATCTGATCTTAATGAATCAGGTGAGCGATTCAGGGCCATCATGGCCCTCTTGTTTAAATATCATCTTATAAATGATCACACACCCACATTATTTCCGTTCTCCACCCCCACACACAAAACGAATTTCCTTTCTGAAATAGGGTAAGAAAACACAAAAATTTATTTTTATTGTTTTATTTTTAAAAGACCGTCCAAGCATTATACCCAAGCTATTGCTATCAAACTTGAAATATAATGTTATTAGCTTGTTTTATGTCTTTACAAATGTTTAATAGATTGTGGAAAATATACCTGAACTCAAAATCGTCCAGAATGTACCAATTCCTTAAAACAATGGCGATCAATATGTTTCAATTTTGGTCCTCTAACAGTTAGAATATGACTATATTACCTTGACCTTATTGTATATGAACAATTTCCCCATTATACAGGCAAGCACTCGAAAAGTCGAGCGCGCAGTCCTCTGACAGCTCTGTTTTTTTTAAACATGGTGAAAAACACACATATATTTATTTTCATTTTTTATTTTTGAAAGACTGTCCAACCATCCCACCCAATAATCTTAATATTTTGTTTTATTTGTTTTCATTTTCATGATTGAAGTATTGGGATAGGTCCATTCACCTTTAAATAGAAAAAAATAGAATAGCGGTCTGCACCCGCTGTGCGGTGCTCTTGTTTGAATTATGCAGCCTTAGCCAAATTTTCAAGTTTTACATCTGAAAATCTCTTCTGGTTCTCAGTTTGAAAGTTATATTTGCCCCAAAATGGAGTGCGGATTCCTTTCAGCAAGTCAATAAAAAAAACCTGTTGCAGTCTGAGAAGCATGAGCTATAGTAGACTTTAATAGTATTATTTATATGTATATTTCATACTATCAGTCTTGTTTAGCAATTCTATAAATATTGATTATATAAAAAATGTATTTGCTTGTTTAATGTACCAAGTGAGCTGTTCAATCACTGCTTCAAGTCTTTCAGCAATTGCCGCTGCTCCATCAACACTATTGAGTATCATGTTCAAGGCGTCCTAGAACAATCAAGATTTGAGGGCATTGGCCAGCCTTATTGATAAAAATTAATGGCTAGTGTGGATTCTTAAACTGTCTAAAGTAAATTTAATTCAAATTTCATGAGCTTGTTAGAGCTGAGAAAAGAAAACTTAATTATTTGCTTCTAAAATGTTCGATAAACACAGCTGGTTTTATTGGTAATTCAATTTAACTGCCCCTTTAATAATTGTTATTCCCCCTTCGAAGAAGAGGGGGTATATTGCTTTGCTCATGTCGGTCTGTTGGTCTGTCTGTCGGTCCGTCCACCAGGTGGTTGTCAGATCATAACTCAAGAACGCTTGGGCCTAGGATCATGAAACTTCATAGGTACATTGATCATGACTGGCAGATGACCCCTAATGATTTTGAGGTCACTAGGTCAAAGGTCAAGGTCACGGTGACCCGAAATAGTAAAATGGTTTTTGGATAACTCAAGAATGCATACACGGCCATCAGGGCGAACTCTGAACAATATAACTGAAGCAACTGGTCTGTAATCCTAAATCTATAATTATCAGTCCAATGAAACATCATCCTTTGAGTAAAATTAAGTGGATCAGTAAAAATAATATCAGAATATGATTTTTTTTGTATATTTTGTATATTAAATATTGTGTTAATGTTTAATTTTGTTGATAAATATAAATATAAGCAGAGGGCAGGGTAGGTAATACACTATTAATATTTTTCTTATATACAGGGGAAACAAATGCAATAAGTTAAAATTCATGTTTAATGAATAGAGGATATCACCCCCCCCCCAATTTTTTTTAAAAACATCATCTAATAAATAACCAACCCACATGAAACTCCCCCTCACCTCACCCCCACCCCGTAACCCATCACCCCCCCTACCACCCCCACCCCCCACAATTTTTTTTTCTAATAAATAACCCCACCACACATTATACCCCCCCTCTCACTCCCCCCTACCCCCCTACCCCCCACACCCCAATTTTTTTTAAACATCAATAAATTACCACACCCCACATTATATCCCCCTCTCACTTTCCCCTACCCCCCCTACCCCCCCAATTTATTTTTATTTTTTTAAACATCTTATAAATTACCCCCACCCCACATTATTACCCCCTCTCACCCCCCCTACCCCCCCACACCCCCAACCCCCCTATTTTTTTAAAACATCTTATAAATACCACACCCCACATTATACCACCCTCTGACCCCTACCCCAACCCCCCTACCCCCCCCAACCCCCCATTTTTTTAAACATCTAATAAATTACCACACCCACATTATACCCCCCTCTCACTCTCCCCTACCCCCACCCCCACCCCCCCCCGAATTTTTTTAACAGCTTATAAATTACCACAACCCCACATTATACCCCCCTGCTCATCCCCACCCCCACCCCCTACCCCCCACCCCCCTACCTTCCCCCACCAAAATTTTTTTGAAACATCTAATAAATTACCCCACCCCATTAACCCTCCATGAAACCCCCCTCTCACTCCCCCTTCCCCCAACCCCCCCATTTTGTAAACATCTTTATAATTACCACACCCCACATTATACCCCCCTACCCTACCAGCCCCCCACCCCCCCCCACCCCCCCCCCAGTTGTTTTAACATCTAATAAATTACCACACCCCAGAGGATACCCCCCTCTCACGCCCCCCTACCCCCCACGCCCCCCAGCCCCCGTTTTTAAACATCTAATAAATAACCACACCCCACATTATTACCCCCTCTCACCCCCACCCCCCACCCCCCACCCCCACCCCCCCCCCCCCACCCCCCAATTTGAAAAAAAAAAAAACATTTTATAAATAACCACACCCCATATTATACCCCCTCTCACCCCCGCCCGCCCCGACCCCCCCCCCCCCACCCCCCAAAAAAAATAGGGGGGGGGAACAGCTAAGAAAGGACCACACCCCACATTAGACCCCCCCTCACACCCCCCACCCCCCCTACCCCCCACCCCCCCAAAAAAATAAAGATTCTTTTAAACATCTAATAAATTACCACACCCCACATTATACCCCCCTCTCACCCCCGCCCCCCCACCCCCACCCCCCCCAAAAAATATTTTTTTTATACATCTAATAAATTACCACAGCCCATATTATTACCCCCCTCGCACCGCCCCACCCCCGACCCCCCAATTTTTTTGGAAACAGAGTAGAAAGAACCCCACCCCACAGGATACCCCCCCTCTCATCCCCCACTCCCCCCCAATTTTTTTTTTAAACATCTAATAAATAACCACACACCACATTTTACCCCCCTCTCACTCCCCCCTACCGCCCACCCCCCAATTTTTTTTAAACATCTAATAAATTACCACACCCCACATTATACCCCCCTCTCAACCCCCAACCCCCACCCCCTCTAAAAACATTTTTTTTTAGACATCTTATAAATTACCACACCCCACATTATACCCCCCTCTCACTCCCCCCTTGATCATGACTTGCAGATGACCCCTATTGATTTTCAGGTCACTAGTTCAAGGTCACAGTGACTCGAAATAGTACAATGGTTTCCGGATGATAACTTACATTAGGTCAAAGGTCAAGGTCACAGTGACAAAAACGTAGTCACACAATGGCTGCCACTACAACTGACAGCCCATATGGGGGGCATGCATGTTTTACAAACAGCCCTTGTTTATTTTACAGCACTGCCCCTTTAATAATATTTGATTTCAATACTGGTGACGTCATCGTGTCATCGCTTCTGAATTTCGTCATTGGATCTACTTTTACTGTCTCAGCTACATGCATAGGTCGACGGGTTTATATCTTTCAACTTTATTAATATTTTCTCTGTGACGGGCATTCTTGATTGATTGATTTTTATGCAGTCAAATAGACAACCAAGCGATGTTATATGCATCTTTTTAACCCAAATTGTTTCTTCCTGTATTTGCTAGATATTCATCTGAAATATTGTCTATATGATGCTATATTATTAAATATTTTTTAAACAAGAAGCGATGTAGTAGACACTTGTTCGTAATTTAATTTCCTAATTCCTCAAAAAAAGTTGTTACTCTGTTGCTCGGGTCTCCATCTTACCTTTACCACAATGGTTATTAACTTGAGTGCGTTTTAATTCCATTTCATTATTGTTCAATTTGATTTGCAATGCTATGAGTTTAATTTTTATTTACACTTATAACATGTTTCATGAATATTGGCTGGCCATGTGTGAGGTTTAGCGCATTAAACGGTTTAAACTCCCAGTGCTTTGCTTTGACCGTTCCAAGGCGGTGACCCCAGCTTTATTCTACTATGTATGTATTTTGTTTCGTATAGTGCCGTACTGTTTTGGCAATTGGTCACTTGCCTTAAATTACGGACCACGAAGTTGTGTATAATGAAAATGCAATACTGCCCAGCAGCTAGAGTTTCACTTTGTTTTTGTCATTTATTTTTTTCACAGGTCCATCAACGTTTGAAATGTCCCATGAGTGGTTTAAACTGATCCATTAACACAGGAATTCCGTTGCGAAGAATACGTTTCATAAAATACATTATATTTATTTTAATCTTAAATATTTGCAGTTACAGAAGGCACATATATATATTATTTTAATAAACTGATGTAATGAAAGTATCAAAGATTTTATTGATTTTCACCAGAACAACTTTATTACGCTACTTATCCGTAAATGATAACTTTACTGGTATATCTGTGACTAATATTATTAATGTGTCAGTGTTAACACAATTAAACTTAAATTTTGTATGCAGCAAAATATCGGCAATCTATACTTTACACCCGAGATTTTATGTCCCCCACCACTATAGTGGGGGACATATTGTTTTTGCCCTGTCTGTTGGTTGGTTTGTTGGTTGGTTTGTTGGTTGGTAGGTTTGTGTGTTTGTTTGCCCCGACTTTAACATTTGCCATAACTTTTGCAATATTGAAGATATCAACTTCATATTTGGCATGCATGCGTATCTCATGGAGCTGCACATTTTGAGTGGTGAAAAGTCAAGGTCAAGGTCATCCTTCAAGGTCAAAGTTCAAATATATGGGTCAAAATCGTTCATTTAATGTACACTTTTGCAATATTGAAGATAACAACTTGATATTTGGCATGCATGTGTATCCCATGGAGCTGGACATTTTGAGTGGTGAAAGGTCATCCTTCAATGTCAAAGGTCAAATATATGGGGACATGATGTTTCACAAACACATTGCTTGTTTAAACATTCTCTCTGAAAACATTGTTTTAATGATTTTTAGTGATGCGTGTGCTTCATATGGTATTGAACAATGCGTACATAAGTAGCACACGTGAATTGAGTATTAAAAAGGGAAGGTTTGAATATATTCGTTGAGCAAAACATTCAGAACCATCTTAGGATCATTAATGAAATTTCTAGAAATTCGACTTCATGTTCATCTCAAATGTATAAAGAGATTGCAATGTACAAAAGCAGTGTTTCTGTTGACGACGTGCACTATATTGTGCACACATATTTACAACGTTTTCCTTTCAGAAAAACAGATGTCCAAATGTAAATTCCTAAAACAGTTACGTTGATGATGGCTTCATACCATTTGAGTAAGTTTGCTTTACTGCTTACTAGTATCTTAACCTGTTCGCATTTTGTTGTTGTTTTTTCCGTCGACTGCGTTCGTCGCTTGACAAGGATATTAAGAATTATCATGCGGGCATCTGGTCAATAGCTCCATGATCAATTTCACATGTGCTTGTTACATTAATTGTATTCCCTAGAGGTAAGTCTAAGTCTTCATATATATGGATGCATTTATGATTGATAGAAATTAAAGTAACACAATTTTCCGGATGTATTAATTCTCAGCCTCAGTGTTTCAAGGGATATCGGTATACAAACAGTTAAAGTGATATTATTCGCATGTAATAGTACATGCTATGTTTATAGTTGTCTATAGCAACCGTTGTTTATTTTTGGTGTTTTCAATTTATATACGCTTATATTTGTTAATGCAGCATCAACATACTAAAACAATATCCCGGAAAGAGAAAAAATAATGCATTTGAATATCAACCGTACTTTCGTTTGACAACTGATCATGCATGTACGATGTTAATCTAAATTAAGTTTTATTGCAGATTCGTTCATACGAAACAATGACACAATATTGTTTTACGGATCATTTTTATTTCCTGCAACGATATCTATTCATACGACACACGAACACTAACTCCGATCCTTATACAAAGAAAGTTTAGGTCGGCTTAGAGGACTGGGACAGTCATGTAAAATATCGAATATAATATATATATATTTTTTTATAAACAACTGGTAGCAAGATGAGTTGCAGATAATTGGTCAGTTACCACATTTTAACTAACTCTTTTGACCTGTTAAATCTTTTCAGCTCAATTCAACCGTGAAACATGCGCATAATATAACTAACTTCATGCTTCAAAATTGGTCTGAATCCTTTTTTAAAATGAGTTTCGAAACGGACAACACACACTCTGTGACTTTGCGCTGTCACCATTAAGGTTACGGTTAAGGTCGCATTCTGGCGGTTCTATACATGAATACATAAAATTGTCTTCAAATGTCCACCGTCTGTTAGATCGTCGCGACTATTTTCATTTGGATTTGGTGAAAACATCTATATAGGTAAATAGAGAATACTAGGTTAGCGTTGAATAAAGAGAAGTTTAGGTTGCGAGGCTTAGAACACCGGGAGCGAGCCTTGGCGGGCGCTTTTGGTGTTCGAGCCGAGCAACATAAACTTCTCTCTATTCAACGCTAATCCTAGTATTCTATTTATCCCTTGATTTCTTTGAACGTGACATTTAACATAAAACGATATAATTACCTTAACAATAATTTTAATTCAATTTTAAAAGCGCTTACAATCTATATTTAACGAATGTAGCCATGCGTAGTGATATAGTATGTTTCTGTTCTGGTACGTAAAATAGTCTTTAACATTTTACACAAAAACTGTAAAACGAGAAAAAATATTACCATATGCATCGATTCATTTTTTCGCATCATGCAAATTGTTACACATAACTACCGCGAAAAGAAGATTTTAATTTTATATAATGCATTTTATTTTCGAAAGAAAATGATCAAAATCCAATATGGCGGCGATTGCTCCTGGCAAAATGATGTCGATGTCAACAGACATGTTCATGTAGCTTTACACACAGAGTCGTTCAAAACATAAATTATCAAACAAATATACTCGTCTTATTTTTTCATGGACGCTGCAGATTTTGTTAGCGTCTAGATCTAGCCTTCACATCCTGTAGTATGTGCCCCAAACACAAGATAATCCGTAATAATTGTATAAATCTTTGAAACACGTGTTGCAAACGGGTTATTCTTACTGAATATACTTTCTTTGATAAAATAACAACGACAAAATTTTATTCATCAAAGTAAATACCCTTACGTTTACTAACATCTAAAAGCAAAACAATTCGAATAGACTTTTGAACCAAAATACACACCCAATAGCCATCAGTATGTTCTACACACACATTTCACATCCAAATTGGCACGCACATTCTGAAAATCAACAACACGAATAAGCTATATCCACATGTACATCTATATCCTTCGTCCCAACGGTACAATCCGAGGTAAGTAGTCCTTAGAATATGCACTTTTTCATAATTACATCTAGGATACATTAACAAGAAAAAATTCGCGTCTTCAGTGTTTTATTCCCAGACAACGCATACTAGTTTCGTCTACACCAAAAGATGACATCGCATAATATTGGAAAATGACGCAATACGTATGTCATCTTATGACGCAGTCAATCAGCTGATTCATTATACGGATTGCGAAACATTATGTCCCTTGACTAGGGGTGAAGGTCGTATAATTATAAAGCTAAAGTTTCTCGACTCTTATACCTCTACTTCGTACTTCCTACATTCAATTGCTGACTATAACAGGATGGCCTATTATAGGCAGATATATACACTGTCGAGTCAGTTTCCTGGGAAGAACCAGTACTTGGTTTCTATGGAGGAGATAATGAGAACGCTCCCCGAGTAGGGAGCGAACCCACGAACTCCCGATCGCTAGGCGGACACCTCATCCACTACACCACCGCAACCTGTATAGACTCTAGAGATTTCTTATAAAAAATCATTCAGTGGTAGAATAAAAAGTAGTCCTTGCACGCGACAGGTTTATTGAACAAGGTGGTAAAGAGGCTAGTCTATTCCATGGGGTATCAGACCGTCAATGTCGGTATAAAAATGGGATAACATCAAATACATGAGAGAAGTACGCTGGTTTTTTTTCACCGGCATGGGACTCATGAATGTCTTGCAACACAACAAAAGTCCATATCATTCATAGTTGCTTTCATTTGATTCAAGTGCTACTATTGGCCTTTTGAAAACAGGGAACGAAATATAAAAATAAGTTCTTTATGAGCACATTATTTGCCTTTTAGGTGATGACGGTTGTCAACGCGTATTGTCTAGAGCTCACAATGACCTAGTACTGAAAATTAATGTAGACACAGCGCTAAACTTTCTTGGACGCTTTCTGGAGGTACACGACGCTGATGAAATAAAGGTACAACAATGACGGCGTATTCTTTCTTAACTTTGTACAATCATGCAAGTTACTTTAACCAAACTGTAGCTAAATAATACGTTTGTAAAATGCCTTGTTTCTCGAAAGTCTGGCAACGCCCCATATATATTTCACACCTTGTTTTTGTCCCTCATAGTTTTGTTTTCTATGCTTCAAAAGAAATTGTTGAATACAGTTTATCAATCTCAGCTGATAAGTACCCCCAGCGCCGTGCCCACAACCGGTTGTCAGTTTACAGAAGTACACTACCTCTCCAGAGATAGGGTCAAATAAAAAAATGATTCAACTAGGCCTTTTACAGAAACATGCCCCAAAAAAAACTCATGCTCGCAAAATGTAGAATGTTTAAACAGCCCTCATGCTTATGTTTGTGTCCCTGAGTATTTAATAGTTAATGGCGCAACGTGTATTACCGCTATTGTAAGTAAAAGTGCCGCATCTGTAAAATAACATAGGTAACTTGTTTTTCAGATTGTTAACTGGTTATGTAATTGGTTCATTTTATTTTACAGAATTTATTTACGAATGAAGCGAAATGTCGTGTATTGATGAGAAGGATAGGTAAAGGTGGTGTGAAAACCTACAGGAAGTTCAAAGAATACCTAGCAAGTTACCACAGCGATTTGTTAAAGACCCTTGAAAAGCATGAAGAAGAACTAACTATGGAGCACCCAGGTAAGTACACTAATGTCATGATCAGGTCCCATGATTATCTACGAGCATTATACATTCACTGTTTTTTATGCCCCCGGATCGATTGATCGGGGGTTTATTGATTTTGGTCTGTATGTCTGTCTGTCTGTATGGGTCTGTCATTGTATGTGTCCCAAAACTTTAACCTTGGTCATAACGTTTGCAATATTGCAGCTAGCAACTTGATATTTAGAATGCATTTGTATCTCACGGAGCTGCACATTTTGAGTGTTGAAAGGCGAAGGTCAAGGTCACCCCTCAAGGTCAAAGATCAAATATATGGCTTCAAAGCGGCTCAATAGGAGGCATTGTCTTTCCGTCAAACACATCTCTTGTTCTGTTTTAAAATATAGTTTAAACTTTACTTAACATGTTTATAATAAGCTTAAGTAATATAACACGTTTTTCTTTAACATTGTATGAAGGAATGCCATTTTATAGGTACTCTTTGCAATCAAATACATGTTACATATATTCGTTAATAAACGTAAGACAAATGCAACGCGGACTGTTAAATAACATGTTTACGTGTTAATGGCTGTACCGTGCTTGGGCTACCAAATAATTGTAAGAAACATTGCTGTTCTGGCTTTATTTATTCATAAAGAATTGTTGCTTCAATTTGAAGGTCGCATTAAGGATTTTCAATGAAACGTCTTGAAACGGTGTGACTCATCATTGAAACTTAACGTTGGCAAAGAATATATCTATTAATCGTTCATTTAAGGTCATTAAAATGAGCACTTAAATGGAATGTTTGAAACAAAATTATTATTTTTCTCTTCACATTTTAAATGACTCAATTATTAACTGTTTCATTTAGAGCTATTGTCGCAACTATTAAACGAGAGTTATACATACATTTTATAGCAGTAAATATTTATTATATTAAAACATCTTGTTCCTTGTTTAAGTCAAAGTTAATAAAGAGTTAACTACTATCTGCTAATTACTTCTGATGTTTTATTTGCAGAGAACGAAGTTGTCAATTCGAACACCAACCTAACAGACGTACATCTCGCACGAATAGCACTTCAGATACGCCATCAGTTTGATCCTACTGCAGCCAATTTGAGGATTGCAGAACAAACCATCCAAGACATTAAGAAACACTACAGTTATTCCAATTACGAACAAGTTTATCAATTTCTGTATGAATGGAAAGAACAAAACAAAGCTGACGCTACATTTGGCTTTCTAATAACTAAACTACAGAAGTGTCCTGGACTTTGGTCCTTGAGGTTGTCGGATTTCGGTAGACAGACACTCGAGGATGATGGAGGTTATTTAATTGCATTACAAGTATCTCGTAACAAATTAAAAAAATCTTCATATAAGGCTTTTGTGTATTATCATTTTACAACGTAAAATGTGTAAATTGACAAAAAACAGTAAATCCCCAAAATAAAAAATAATTATGTTACACCAAACACAAACCTACTCAAGTGTTGATTTTAATATTTTGTCCGATAATCTTTATAGATACGCATGTCTTCTGATAAACGGACAACATAAATAATAACGAAATAATACCACAGAAATGTTCCTTTCGGATCCTCTTCAAGTCTGAAATTCAGAGTAACGACAGATGGTCATAGTTTCAATCTTGGTTCATTTCAAATGAACATTGCTAGCCGAATCACATGACATTGTTATCCCCCTTTTCGAAGTACAGGGTGTGAGTGGTTACTTGAATCAAAATTGACATCTGTCCACCTATATATCTGTCTTTTCGCACACACAAACTTGTCCGCAGACGTCCGCGCACACCTTTCGTTTAACAATATTCAAATTACATGAATGGTTTTCCTCAATATATATAGTTGTGAACGGGGGCAATTAATCAGTTGCGTTAAAAGCATAAGTGCATTTGCATAAGTTATACCCAGTTTTTCGACTTAAACGTTACACAAGTTTTTCCGCAAGTTCTTTCTTTGTGACGCATTACAACATGTAGACATAGGAAGATGTAAATGTTAGTCCTGCATTAAAAAATCATGACCATTTTCTTTTTCTAAAGCATCTTTAGGTTTTAAATGATTTTTCCATGTTCATTTAAAGTATTATTGCACTGCCTCCACTGACTAGCCTATACATATCATGAACATATGTTCCTACTTATAAGTGAGTAATAATTGAGTTATTGTATATGTTAATTGATTAATTTATCTAATTTTTGCCTTTTTCAGATGAAAGAAATTTTCAAAACATCAGCACAGATATTACAATAACAATGAAGAAAGACTTATACGACGGGTGGTTAATATATCTTCAAAAACAATATATTGACAAATTGAAACGACAATCTCGTAAAATTTACGAAGGGCATGATACAAGCGTCTTTATAAGTAAGTAACGTGTATTTTTTCATATATCAACTGAGCACACTCTGCTCATGGCGAGCTTTTATGATCGACATTTAACTTTCTTTCCTCCTACCACACTAAAACCCCTCTGTTAAGAAACATAAAGAAAAAGGGCGCACAGTGTTTTACATGTTTTTTTTTTAAACATTGTGAAGACGCTTGATTATAATACATGAAAGCCCCTAGAACATAATCTCTAACGATAGCTCGAGCAAGGTCCAAAATCGGTCCGGTCTCTTTACAAAAATTATTACCAAGGGTTCGGGCACCTGTTCTATTCTGTTATAAAAAAGAAAGCTTTCTATGACGCTAGAAAGAGTTCTTTCTCATTCGCCATGATTTAAGTTCAGAACATTTGTTCCTGATGATAACCCGACCGGAATAAGAACTTTTTTGGTCCTTTTAAAAATATTTGGGCCGTATGGGACTGCCAAGTTGTTCTAAGAAAGCATAAGGTAATATTTGCGAGCTCTTTTGAATTCACATGTTTGTACAAAGCTGGGACAATTGCTCAGGTCATGTGTTTCTATCGACTTAAGAAAATGCGTAGATAAACAGCCGCCTGTGGGGTGGGGGTCTGGTTAGTTTGTCTATTATGGGTGGAAATGTACAGGTATTTAAGTAATCGTCCGACCTCTATCGTTTTTCTTTATCAATTTTATTAAAATGAGTGTGTCGCTGCATCGTGGAATGTTGTATATATTTTAAATAACACTATGTAAAAAGTAAGAGATTGTACCAGATATATCGTCACATGAGCATTGAATGGCATAATGCCTTTAACGTATGACTGATGGAGGAATTCTTCTGTGCATGTAAACACTACTTTGTCATCATGCTTAAAAGAAAAACAAATTTTGATTGATTAGATCCCGATTTAAGTTTCGTAAATGGATTCAACAATAAGAAGAACAATGTAAAGAATTTACAAGATGGCGGCTATTATTACTGAATTGTCATGATACATATACACAGTTACACACCCTATTTGATAAACAACCCGGCGTTATTTAGTGCATCAACCGTTGGTGTATTGATAACAATTAACCAAAAGTCCGTCGTGTCTTATATGTGTGGAAGTCCGTTCGTCTGACATTCCGTCCGTCAGTCCGAAAAATGTATTCCTGTGAATACTTAAAAGTACTGAAGATTCTGGGATTACCTTGCAACACGTTATTTATTACTATAATTATATTAAATTATGTACATATTCACATACAGGTTTTACATGGCTTTCTTTCAATGTCTTCCTTTGTTCTTATGTCCATTTCCTTCAATTCGCGACTACTGCTATAACGATACAAATTTAAAACTTTAAACTGGAGTCTGCGATTTTTCTGAAAGTGCTGAAATTGTTTGGAGTAAAATTGGTATATAAATAAAAGACCATGTTGGAGAGTGTACAATACCTTTCGATGTCCCTCATAGGCCTATGTTCCGACCACTTTAACTCAAAATAGAATAAAACTTAATGTTGTATCTACTCAACAACTGTGATAATTAAAAGTGGTATACACATTTGGGTATATGTATGCCTTTTTGATGTATTTTACTCGCTTCCACCTCTTACCACAAAAGATGAAATGGCGCAAACAGTACACATTATGATAAAAGATCTTGGTAATCACTGTGAGTGATTATACGAAGTAATGCAATTCCTTGAAAGACTTTAAAATTAATTATTGAACTTTGTATACACATGAATAGCAATGGTACTGTAATACGCATTAAAACAAAAATAAATACGTAATGTGCTTAACGAATATTGAATTTCATTTAGGAACATTACAATTGTACAGATAAAAGTCAATTTGAAGTTAATGGATAATTCTTCATTGTTTGGGGTTTTCACCAGACCGGTAGGAGACTCATTTATGAACTTAAAAAGCCTCATTTTATTAGATGTTTAACTTACAAATGTGTTTTTGCAATGCAAACAATAACATACATTTAGCATGTCTGACGTTTGATGATCTCTTACCAAAATATGTATGTTATTGTTAAAGTTATGTGCTAAAGTGAGCTATTGTGGTCACTCTATGTCCGGCGTCCATCGTCGTGTGCCGTGCAATGTGCGTCGTCAATTTTCTACCGTATAGGCCAAATTATTTCATCTTATATTGGTGAAAAGTGGTCAAAATGTGTATCAAGTAAAACTCTAGAAAGAGTTTGAATCTGGTCGTATGCGTGAAAAAACTAGGTCACTATGTCAAATAATAAAAAAAACAGGTCACAATTATAACGTAATTAAGCTTAAAATGTTCAGATTGTTCATCTTGACCATATAAAAGCCAAGTTCGAATTTGGGTCGTATCACTCTATGAGCAACATTTATGACTCAAGTCTAAAGAAAACGAGTCGAAGTGTATATCTTGGCAATATCTAGGCCAAGTCTGAATTTTGGTAAGGTACGTTAAAGACCTAAGGACACCAGGTTAAATCTGTAGGCCACTTTTATGACTCATTCTTTATTCTATGTATATATGCTCATTTTCTGATATCTCTTAGAATTTAAATATTTTTTATAATAATCCGTTAAAACGTTAAGAGGTATGAAGGGAACACGAATGTGTTAGGTACAGACTGACGTATGGACTGACAAAGGCATCCGATTTGCCATAGTAGATTTAAAATGCCTTATTCAATTTATTCGATTTATGAACCAAATACTTAGTAATTTATGTATGCTATTAGTAGGCTTAATCGTAAATATTTCAATTCATGTATATTTTAAAACTAAACTTTAAAATAAACAGTAGCTATTGTATTTTATTGTGTTGTATTATTATTATTACAGCGGACCGGAAAATAGATACCTTCACAACAAGACTAGCAATTAAGCAAATCACGAAACCATCTGTCTATAGAACAATCATCGATGCACAAATCATAAAGGTAATTTGCCATACTAATATATTATTTACAGAAAATAAACTGACGTTTAGCGCTGCAATGCCTACTTTGCTCTGCATATTTCATATAATTTTATATGAATATAAATAGAACACAACGCAAATAAAACAACACAAACATTTAAACAACAAAAAAATGGCATGAGTAAAAATAACATATACATTTTTATGTTATTTGTGTTTCACCGTAAGGAATGCAAACTTATTATATTTCTGTGAGAATTTGTTCATGTAAAGCACATGTAAATACAATCTTAACTAAGTATTGTGTATTATATTAAATTTCAAACGTGATTTACGTACCAATTACTAATATGCTGATTTATCACATGCCTTACCCTGTTTCCCATGTAAAATAACCATTACGAATATTTTTTTTTATCTTACACACGTGTAATATACTTTTTAAGCGTTTTCATTGGCTTATTTTCATTCGATTAACCAATCGCATTTTGTTATTTTGCTGAAATGACGTTGCAACGTCAAATGACGTAACGAAATGTTAACAACATTCGGGATTTATCATTATGTTTGCGTAAATATTTATTTAATTTGCTCATTTAAAAGCATGTGATAAAAAAGATCTGACACTGGTTGTCATTTCATACCATATTTTATTTAACTCGTTCAGGAATTCTTCAGTGAGCTCGCTTAAGGCTCGCTTACTAACAAAATTCATGAACTCGTTTAATAAAATATGGTATGATACGACAACTCGTGCCAGATCCTACATACTTTTCATTTGAATATGTATTTGTCGAGTAAATATATTCATTTATACCATTTAATAAAAAATCCTTCATCGAAATTAATTAAACGAATTCTTTGTTTCGCATATTAATTAACATATCACGTGACTTGTTTGTTAATTGTATAAATTTTTAGTGGATACCAGGTACATACCCGTTTAAAAAAACAGTTTTAAAGTAATATTTGAAATTCCGAACTACATGACTTTACTTTTGAATGTATACAAATTATCTTGTTTTAAAAATGCTTATGGAGTCTAATAATCTTGTTTGAACGTTGGTATAACTTAGGAAAGGTGAAGACGATGTGCAAATAGCTTATGTTTCATCCAGGTTTATTGCTGTTCTCATCTCATCAATGAACAAAGCAACTGAAGAGAGCTATTTTATATTATTGCTCAGCACAAGCGTGCAGGAGCCCCTTCAACTGCATAACGATTTAACTTGATATTGTGAATATTTGTTTTAAACATCAGCAGCATACATTTTAGATTTATGCACGGCGCCAGTATGGAAGCTGTCCATTATGTCGCTTATGATATCGGTAACATTACTGGTTATGTGTGTCGTCGTAAACAGATGAAAAACCGGTCTCCTGTTCTAAACTTGCTATACAATATGTTATAGTATATAGTTGTTTATGTCATATATCAATTTTCAACAAAACTGTAGATCTAGTATGACAAAATCAAAAAACTAAACGTCGATCGAAAATTCATAGATAATCATTCGCTTAAGCGGAACTGCTTCCTACATCTTTTCTGTCCGTCTATTACCTAAAAAAAAAGAAATTACACTGTTTCATCTATGTTTTATTTGATTAAGCAAACACACCATCTATTGAAATGTTGCTAACTATTATTAAATAACATTATGCTTGTAATTACATTAAAGTTTATTGCATAACAAAACGCGTCGTTTTTATGATATGCTGTCACAGTGTTATGCGAACGTGCGTGTTCCGGCATGACTGATAGGTGGCATATCCATAATCGATTGCTCCGATTATTAAAAAAATGGCACACCCAATATCGAATACAAGAACATAAATACCCGACTTCAAACGTTTAAATGTTTGATTTGATAGAAAAATGGAAATAATACACAATTATTGTAATAAGGTTAGTTTTGTGTCATATTAATTATGATTCCAGTTGAAAAGTAGATAAATACGTATTTATCGAACAATCTTTATTAACCATCATCTTTATTAACCATCATCTATGTATATTTTGGCAATAAATATCATAGTGGTTATTAACATTGTGTCTGTAATATGTATAACGCCGCATAGTGTAAATGATAATTTGTTTCAGGAAACGTATGTGGCAAAAATATTGCATTTCGGCATTGTTCCTCTTATTGCACACCATGAAGATAAGGTGAACGAGTAAGTTTTGCGTGTTTTATGTTTCTAATCTAATTCAATTTGTAGTTTTTAAAAGTTAAATTTATTCAGTTGTATAAATTTGTCTATTACTTTGAACGTAGATATCGTTAAAAATTTAGCTCGTTTTAAATGTCGCATTTTAATACAGTGAATACTATTTGATTTCACCATATCTGGAAAACGGTGATTTGTTTGATGCGATTCAATACGACACAAGACAAAAACAAACTCCACCGAAGCTCGACATGAATTGCAGGATGAAAATCATACACCAAATATCCTGTGCAATAGACTTTATCCATAGGGGAACCCAAGACAGGTACATGCGTGTTAAATAGGAATAAACTAGCAGATTGCATTACTATATACACAATGTAAATGAAATAAAAAAAGAAATTACATATTGGATAGTAATTCATCCTCATATTAAAATACATATGCAACACATTAAACTTGTTTTGCATTGGTTATGAAAAATCAAACAATATGCTGACAATGCATTTATATGTTTGTACACTGTTCACTCTCACAAGATTCTTTGCAGAAAACCACTGCTGCATCTTGACATTAAGTCAAAGAACATTGTTTTGGATGCCAAACTAAATGCCAGATTGACTGATTTCGGAAACGCCGTTGAGTTGAAAGATGATATGGACTTCATTTCTCAAGATGTTCAAGCGTCTGGTACAGAAGGTTACTCACCCCCTGTAGAAATGATATTTTCAAGAAAATATGATTATCATGGTCTTGGCGTAGGCAAGTGTTTTCGTAACTACAACTGTTATATTTATGACATTTATGGTTTATGAGATTGTTATGTGAAGATGAAGATAAACACTCGAGCTAGACTTTTCATCGAATATTTTTAGCAAAACTACTCACCGATTTGTCTAGAAATGTAGAATTTCGTACCACACATGACCGCAATCTGAAAAGTCATGTCTCGTGTATCAACAGTCTGCCCAGCTAAATTGGCGAATGTCACAGTTATAGTTGTTCCATAATACAGCTTGTCTTTATGTAATTTCATCATCCATAATAACCCCTTCATGCATCAATCAATTTAAAATAAGTTACCACACGTGCCCACATTTAATCATGTCACTCCCGTCTCCCTAACTCAAAGGGAACTAATGCTTACACTTAAAGATCAAAGTTGAAGGTCAAGATACAATGATGGCCGTTCGTTTTATATATAGGCCCGTATTTACCAATTCATTAACTCATTTTAGAATAAGGAATATACTTAGAACAAAGAAAATATGTTCTGCGTTTGAATTTATTCAGGTTATAAAGTTTGCATTTGTTATACAATATTTGTAAATTAAAAAATGCACTAAGAGGCATCACATTTCATGTCATTTTGACGTATATTTTACTATTGAAAAAACAAACAAAACAATTCCAATATTATTTTTTATAAAAAGACTTACGTTTAAGATTGGTTCGCGAACACGTGCCAACGTTAATTGTTGAAAGCTTTACCTTTTACATTTACAAAAAGCAATTTTATAGTAAAACTAGTCAACGTTTAATATATCTGAGCTTTCATTATATGTGGTGACTCAGATAATATGTACCTAAAACTAACAAAGCGGAAAAGTAGTCAGGCGCGTGGACTTTCGACGGCTCGTTAACTTTTAGCTCATCTGATTGCTCAGGTGAGCTTTTGTGATCAGTCTTTGTCCGTCGTCCATCCGTCTGTCCGTCGTCCATCCACATTTGTTTGTAAACACTGTAGAGGGCACAATTCTTTTCCGATATTCATGATACTTGGTCAGAAGATTGGTCCTAATGATACTTCGGTCGGGTTCGAAACTGGGTCAAAAACTAGGTCACTAGGTAAAAAAAAGAAAAACCTTGTAAACACTGTAGAAGTCAAATTTCATGCCCAATCTTCATGATACTTTGTCAAAAATTTTCTCTTAATGATATGTTGGCTGAGTTCAAAAGTGGTTCCGGTCCGTTGAAAAACATAGCCGCCAGTGGGCGGGCAGTTTTCCTTATATGGCTACATATAAACCTTGTAAACAACCTAGAGGCCACATTTTTGTCTGATCTTCATGAAACATGGTCAGAAGTTTTGTCCCAATGATACCTCGATCAAGTTCGAAACTGGGTCATGCTGTGTGAAAAAGCTAGGTCACTAGGTCAAGAAAAAGAAAAAACCTTCTAAACACTGTAGAAGTCACATTTCATGCCATATCTTCACGTTACTTTGCCAAAATGTTTGTCTAAAGTATATGTTGGTTGAGTTCAAAAGTGGTTCCGGTCCGTTGAAAAACATGGCCGCCAGTGGGCGGTGCAGTCTTCCTTATTTGGCTATAGAGAAACCTTGTAAGCACTCCAGATGCCACATTTCTTGTCCGATCTTCATTAAACTTGGTCAAAAGATTTGTCCCAATGATACCTCCATCCATTTCGAAACTGGGTCATGCTGGGTGAAAAAATAGGTCACTAGGTAAAAAAACAACATTGTAAACACTGTAGAAGTCACATTTCATGCCCAATCTTCATGTGACTTTGTCAAAATGTTTGTTTTAATGATATGTTGGTTGAGTTCAAAAGTGGTTCCGGTCCGTTGAAAAACATGGCCGCCAGTGGGCGGGCTAGTTATCCTTATTTGGCTATCGGGAAACCTTGTGAACACTCTAGAAGTAACACTTTTTGCCCAATCCTCATGAACTTTGGTCAAAACATTGATTTTATTGGTATCTCGGACGAATTTCAAAATGTTAAGATCGGTAAATAAACATGGCCGCCATTGGGAGGGGCAGTTTTCTCTATATGTATATAGTGAAATCATGTGAACACTCAAGAAGTCACATTTTTAGCCAAATTTTCATGAAATTTGGTCAGAACATTTGTTTCCTAGATACGAGAGTTGATTTCGAAAATGGTTCCCGTCCGTTGAAAAACATGGCTGCCAGGTGAGGGGAGCACATGTTCCTTATATTTATATATTAAAAAAAGCTTTTGAACGCTCTAGAAGTCACATTTTTGCCCAATCATCATGAAACTTGGTAAAAACTTTGGTTTTATTTATATCTCACATGAGTTTCAAAATGGTCCCGATTGGTCTAAAAACATGGCCGCCAGGGGGGGGGGGGGTCAGTTTTCCTTTTATGACTATAGAGAAACCCTGTGAACACTCTAGAAGTCACATTTTTTGCCTAATCATCGTCAAACTTAGTCAAGACATTGGTTTTATTGATATCTCGTACAAATTGGAAAATGGCTCAGATCGGTGAAAAAACAACACATTTTTTCAGCTCACCTGATTGCCAAGGTGAGGTTTTAGGATCTGGCTTTGTACATCGACCGTCCGTCCGTTCACATTTGGTTTTTTAACACTTAAGAATTCACATTTCTCAAGCATTCTTTATCAAAGTTGCTGAGAAGCTATATGGCCACAAGATCTCAGTCAAATTTAATAATGAGCAAAATTGCATAATGAATGTCAAAATTATTGCCCTTAGATTGTCAATATTTTCATGATATTATACAAAATCCTTGTGAACACTCTAGAAGTCACATTTTTTGCCTAATCATCGTGAAACTTAGTCAAGACATTGGTTTTATTGATATCTCGTACAAGTTGGAAAATGGCTCAGATCGGTGAAAAAAAAACAACACATTTTTCAGCTCACCTGATTGCTAAGGTGAGGTTTTAGGATCTGGCTTTGTTCATCGACCGTCCGTCCGTCCACATTTGGTTTGTAAACAATTTAGAATTCACATATCTTAAGCATTCTTTATCAAAGTTGCTTGGAAGCTATATGGCCACAAGATCTCAGTCAAATTTGATAATGAGCAAAATCGCATAATGAATGTCAGAATTATTGCCGTTAGATTGTCAATACTTTCATGATATTATACAAAATCCTTGTTAACACTCTAGAGGTCACAATCTTGTTTTAGATTTTATGAATCTGGGTCACAATATTTATTTTTTAAGCAAGGTTTGATGTTTGGTCATGAGGGGTCAACACTTTATACGCCAGACATTTGGTTCAATAATGATGAAACTTGACCAGGATGTTTGTCTGGATAATATCTAGGTCAAGTTTGACGTTTGGTTAAGTGGGGACAAAATCTAGGTCATGGGGTATAATCTTACAAAAACCTTTTAAACACACTAGAGCACAGGTGGTTAGCGTGTGGCTATGATATTAATTAGTGAAAACATCATTCTGAATGATAAATAATCATATTATAACGAAAAAATTAACTTTTCTGCAAAAATAAAAGTCACTATTAAATATATATATATAACAAGGTATTGAACTCGAAATCGCCCGAAAACGGGGTGCATCGCTTTGAACAGCCATTACTTCTTCAATTGTGCAGCGATTTTCATGAACCCGGTCTTATTCAACGCAGAAATGAATGTCCTTTTTGGAAATGTATATATGTTGTTATATTTCTACACATGCTGGGTCGAATTTAAAGAAATAAAACGATACATATATGTATATATATATATATATATATATATATATATATATAAACACGTGATAAACCTTTCAGTATTTTACTTTAATTTATATGGTTTAACAGTCGCTACTTTTACATGGCTTTCAGTTATGCTCGAACTTGTTACCGGGCAAAAAGCGGTACTGGACGATAGAAGGCAACTACGAAATTTAAACGCAAATGAAGTCATGAAGTTATTTCAAGTGAGCAACCCTACATACATATTATATAAACTGTTCTTTATAAATAAATATTTCGTTGTTTATGCTCCAAAATGATTTTAATTGAGTTTAAGAAGCATTCTGGTATAACTCCCATAGCCGTTCAGAGTTCAAAGTAAAACTATTTAATATAGTTATAACATGAATGCTTTCAATTTATTCAAAGAAAACTTCCCGCATATTTATAAGAATCATCTGGTTATTTTCCGTTTGTCTTGTTTTCAATGATAACAGGCTTAATGACAATGTTATGGACATCATCTCTTAGTCACCAGCATTCGTCACAGAAGCTACTCATTTAAAGGAATATTTATTAGTTCCCTCCCTTGGATTCCTTGTAAATGAACTTGACCAATATGTCTTTTTATCAGAGTCTAAAGACTTAATTAATTCATACAAAGGCTTTGTTCATGTTTTATCACGTGACTGCTTGTAAGGCTTGTTATTGGTATAAATTAAACTTTGATAACATGATTATTTTGTTAGGATCATATCTGGAACAAAGAGGTGGCAAAGAAAGTGGTAGACTTATCGGTAATATGCTTGGAATATAAACAGATGAAACAGATGAAAGATGAACTATCAAAACAAATTGAGGTAAAATCTTTTCTTTCAGATTAATCTATTCAGAATAAAAATTATAAAAGTATTTAACGAACAAATTAAAGAAATCGCTTATACGCTTTATTTTCAGATTAAAATAATCGAACTATTTATGATTTAAAAAATTATTTCTGCGATTGTCTTAAATCACCTAAGCACGATCTAGATAGGATCACGTTAACTTGCGTTTTTGGCAGCTATTCATACGACAAAAGGCTATATTGAACATAAAGGCTTTGCTAATACACTGGCTAGTCAATCCGCCTTACTTCCCTTTATATTATTCCGCTAACGTAGCGAACACCTTCCGGTCTTAAAAGGCCGCGCTCGCTTGTATTTCGAACATGTCTATTCGAATTGTGCAATTCTTTTTTATGTGTCATATTACTTACCATTAATATTAAAAATGAATTGTGTATTTATAATTGTAAATTTGATTTTAAGGATGATGATGATGATGATTATTACGATTTTAATGAATTTCATTTGAGAAATGAAGTTTTTTTGTTTAATTGAAGCTTGTATAATATACTTTTTATATATTTTGAGCAAATATAAGGCGATAATTGTATTGATGTGTTCCCTACAGGTATTAAACCGAAAAAATTCAGTTCAATTTTGGACACCAACTAATGATGGTCGTTGCGAACGATGTTTAGTGAACCCTGCAGTAGCCGAAGGTAAGCCAGTTTTGTTTAACAAAAACATTTATAATGCAGTTCGACATTAGTTTCAAATGGTTACTAGAAAAACGGTTTCTTTGTAATTGACCATTTTAATATGCAGATGCAATGCTCTTGTTGTATTGTTGAATTATATTCAATATATATTATTTAAGTTTGGGAAATTTGTAAATGTGTTCATCAACGTATTAAGTTTTCCAAAATGCGGGGTAATATTGCTTTGCCGTCGTTCAGTTGGTGGATTTCCGATCGATTTTGAGGTAAACAGGTGAAATGCCAAGGTCACGGGGCATTGTAAAATGAAATTAATATAAATAGATAACATATTTTCTAATTACCATTAAAGGAGCCTTTTCACGTTTTGGTAAATTGACAAAATAAAAAAAGTTGTTTCAGATTCGCAAATTTTCGTTTTAGTTATGATATTTGTGAGGAAATAGTAATACCGAACATTTAACATTTATTTAAAATATCCATTATATACATCTTTTGACGATTTGAAAACCTGAAAATTATAAAGCGTTGCAACGCGAAACGATTGAACTATTTGGAAAGTTTTGTTGTTGTCGTCATATTTTGGGAAACTACGAGGATTGCTTATATAAGTAAAAAATACATCAGCTCATAGTATGAGCACGGATGGTCGAGTGGTCTAACCAGGACATCAGGGGTCAGTGGTTCGAGCCCTGTTGGGGGTTAGTTTTGTTCCTTCTTTTAATTGTAATCTTATTTTTACTGGAGATTTCTAGGTCCAATGTTTAAATTTATCAATATAAAGCATTTAATGACAAGCTTCAATACATGCCAAAATCTGTGACAAGGCCCCTTAAATGCCCATTAAACATAACTCAAGAAGAGTTCCAATTGTTGATTAAATACTTATCTTAACATTGCACTCTTAATTTCCTAATTATCGAATAGACTAGATTATGGTACGTACAACAGTAAATGAATTGAAAAATGCAATCCTGATAACCATGCCATTTTTAGCTCGGCGGAGAAAAACCGAGGTATTGTCATAGCCAGCTCGTCGTCCGGCGTCGTGCCTAAACTTCTATATTTTGTTAACCTTTTGAATATTGACATCAAAGTGCTTCCACCCAGAGGTCCAGATAAGATGCATATTTGCGTAAAATACGCATGAAAAAAAGAAAGAAAATACGCATGGCTTAAAATTTTGTTGAGTAAAAAAACTCCTGGCTAAATTCGGATTACGTATCGTGTGCAATTTAAATGCGTATTAGCCGTTTATACATGAATATAAGTTCATAAAATAATGACTGGTTCCCGTCATTGTGTCCACACCAGTAAAAACATAGTGACATCACCATCTATGTACAGAATGTGGTTCCCGACCTAATTTACTCCTCAGTCAAACGGTATCATTTCATTTTGGCCCACGATAAAGGCTGATGTTGACACAACGGACTCTCCGCTGCATTGTTGAGAATCGATATACGCTAATGGTGAAAACATTTGACATCACATTCGAAAAAAAAACCCCAAATCACCCAACTTCAAGCATATAAGTTTTGCTATCAGTTCATCTCTTGTGTGGCACTATCGAAAAACCTTTTTCTTTCAAGCACTGCTTAAATGGCAGCCGAAATACACAATATTCAAGTTTTACGGATACCACCCGCTTACCATTCAGATAACGTGACTAAGCACATGTTTAAACTGATAGATACATAAAAATCTGGTTTGCAATCAATGAATCCACTAGAATCATTATGTAATGCGAAAACTTGCTGCTTGTTTTTCATATGACCGTCACGATCTGTGCCGCCCTGACCGGCAGTACCTGTTCCGAAAGCGCTTTTCTTTTTGTGACATGTTCCGCAGCGTCTGCATGTGTTTGCGTTTTATTGTCATGTAAATAAAACAAAAGTTAATGGCGAGCCAGTTATAAATGGTTGATCTCTATTAAGTCGACATCGTCATTAGTAACACCAGAAAAAATTGTACGCCCTATTATTGACAGTATATTAAATAAAAGAAATGTTATTGCTTTATTGTGTACAAAACTGCTTGAAATAGCAAGTTAACACAACATGTACAATTTATTATTAATTCTGGTCCTTTGAACATAAATACTCCTTAAAATTATCGGAATTTGATTTTTACTCATCAATTAAAAAATTCATGAGTGAAATACCCCTCGGCTGAAAAAATTATCTGGAGCTCTGCTTCCACCTACAACTTTGAAACTTTATATGAAGCTGCATCTTGATGAGTTCTACACGCCGCACCCATCTTGGGGTCACTAGGTCAAAGGCCAAGCTGACTGAGACCTCTATAAAAAAAAATCTGACAAGTTTCATTTATTCAAAACTGCACCCGCAGCCGAGCGGTGGCACCCGCTATGCGGTGTTCTTTTTTGACATGTTACAACCAATTGAATTATTTATTGAGTAATTTGTTTATTGCCTCTGATGTCTAACTTAGGGCTGTGAAACCATTAAACATTTACTAAAGTTTAGGACGGAAGGCATACGTGTTTTACATTTAGCATGTAAGAAACATTTGCAATTTTTTACTGACCTATAACTCTTTAACTAATGAAGTGTTTTGTAACAGATATTCTCAGAATGAATCACAAGTGTCCGTACAGTCTCTGCTGCACATGCCTTAGAAACTCGCATGTCAACCCAATTGTATGCCATACTTGCGGAAAGGAGATTGAACCATTCATTGGTATGTATAAAATTACAATAAATATAATCATTTACCAGAAGCTGAACACTTGTATTGCCTTTCATATTTTATGGATGTACTCGTTCAGGCATCTTTCAATCGGTAAGCGGGTAATGGCATGTACGAATTATAAGATTAAGCACATTTTCATGTTTCCAGATTTAAATTTACTAATCATATAATAGCAAATTGCACTCTCGGCGCATAAATCGACAAATAGTTAGTTTGATTGTTTTGTTTAGCCAGGAAAATATGGGACAAACACTGACATTTGCAACAATCAAAATGACGTACGGATGCGTTGTTTGTATTTGTATTCTTATTTCGATCAGGTGACGGTGTTGGCGCCATACTTGTCGCAGGATATGATGAATGTAATACATTTGTAGAAGATATTCGGCAGTTCGCAATGATTGCTACATCCAGGGTGGTACCGTCAATGTGTATACGGTATGAACAGACATTCAATTGATTCCAATATTTTCACCGCTGATATAGTCATTTTTTTTACCTCCATTAAATCTATATTTCAAATAAAAATGGACCATATAAAAATTTCGTACAGCATTTCTTATAAAAATGATACACACATTCTATCGCACGCTTCATCGTTTTCTATTCTTAATATATATTCTTCGTTTTAAGCAAGTCGTTTTGATATAATATAAGGATTAAGTTTACTATTAAGTGATTGTTCAAAAGTCTAGTACTAAAGTTACTATCATTTTATAAAGTGCGTAATGCTGTGCAGTTGCCGTCACTCAATAGCCGGTGTCCGATGTTTTGCGTACTTCAAATATGTGTTTCTAATAGGTTTGCTGTGGATTTAACAAATATTGCTGGAAATGCATCAATACCAGGTCTCTGGCATTCGACTTTAATTCATTTAAGTCTGTTTTAAAACTTTATTTATTTGAACGTATATAAAAATGTCCTATTTTTCAATATTTCAATCTTAAAAGTACATATCACATGTGCTGTAATTGCCGATATGAATATGTAATGGAAATCAAATCATGTGTTTGAAATATGCCCACATCAATATTGAAATTTTAGCCAAACTTTTGGTTCGGGTATCTAAAAACCAATTTTATCCCCACATAAAATTGATTGAAAATCAACTTCCACGCCGTTACATGAGTAGAATGTATTTGATTGTTCATTTCTGTTGTTGTTTCACTTTTGTTTCTTTTGTTGGTACACATTTGCTATGTTGCGCAGCGTTGTTTTAAATGTTAAATGACATCGCCTCTAACATTGTGCAAATCAAATTTGTTTATTATATTCTAGGGAATCTAATCTGAAAACGATTATTCCAAATGAAAAGGACTCATTGATTGAAATTAAAACAAGAATACTGAAAGTACTGGAAGAACTTGTCATGGGCTCCGGAATTCACACGCTGCTTTTCTATTATTCGGGACATAATGAACGTGACAAACATACACAAAATAATTGCCTTCAGATAACCAAAAACTGTTCCTTTGACTTGTGTCTCTTATCAGACAATCTTCGTCAATTAATGAAAGGAAATGCTGAAGTGAAGATTAAGAAGACAATCGTGTTTTTAGATTGCTGTTATCCGGAGTTAGTTGACATGCCGACTGATAAAGTTATACAGATTAATGCATGTGCGCAAAACACTGAGGCGGATGCTATAAAAGGAGATGCAAGTTTTTTCACAAAATGTGTAATACAGGCTTTAACTATGAAAACCATGACAGCAACCGAATATAAATGCTCTTTGTCAGAGTGCGATTCCAGGTGTCTTATCCACGAAGATTACATCTCAGTTGAACGTTTAGTGAAGTTTATAAGTCATCACGCAGACAACACGAAAAGCAAAATACCAATAATCTCTCAATTAAAGAATGTTACTCCAAACGACGTATATTTAGCTTACAATTATCATTTTCCAGTACAATTTGATTTTGAGATTGAGATGAAACAATTTGGAGACACGTCGCAATCAGAATCCGTTTTCCATGTGAAAGTGGGACTGCCGGACTGTTTGGAACTTGGTCGTTTAAAAACGCGCTTGTGGGAAGAGTATTTAGGTATGATTTTATATTTATTTCTTTAAACGGAGTTATGGCCCTATTCTATCACTCAACTTAGTATGGGCAGTAAATTAATGTATTTTTCCAAAAAGTCATCACCGGTGAGCCAGTGCTTCCAGGCCTAGTTCTATGTATATCAGTTAACTGTTATGGTATGTTAGTCATATGTCTTTTAGTAACAAGTGCTGATGTACGCATGTTTCATTTTAAACAGGACGTCTTGCAAAAATCACGATCACACCAAATGCGCGCGCATTAGTGAACCCAGACATGTTTTGCATAGAATGCAAGTCGGGACCATCTAAACAGGATGTTCAAGAAATAGAACACATAAACGACCTTCCAAGAAAACAGTTTTTGAAATTTAAGCTTCGTGACATGCAACGGATAAATATTAATAAACCTGTTGCAATGTTGCTGAAGAATGTCACCTTAATTCCAGAACAGTATCGAAAGGTAAGCATGATTTATTTATCCGAAGCCAAAGTTTTTTTACCGTTGTCCGTCATTCTCTCTGTGGTCGTAAATTTAAACGGAAAATGGCATAGCGTAAAGCATCAAGAATTGCATGTCTGTTCCTTTGTATATATGGTTGTTCATCAGCCGTTATCATCCTTCTTTAAAATTACAAATGTTTTTCACCTTTACCAATTTAGAATTTATGTGATAATGTGACACAATAATAAAACATATAATAGACTTTATTAGCTTCAATATCATCTCTGCAAGAACCCGCTCCACATTTGGTATGTTACTTTGTTTAGTTACTTTTTGCAAAGCTTCATGAAATCTAGACCCTGGAGTTAAAACTGGCCAATTGCAAGGGTTCTATTAGTTTGTATAGACTAACAGGCCATATAAGACTTATTCCAATGACCATAGAAAACAACCCAGTTTAAAAGCATTCTTCTTACCTGTCCTACGTATCAATGGTTCCGAACCCGGTATCATTTTAAAAATGGATCTCCCCTTTTCCAATTATTGTTATAAAAACATACCGTTTCTTAATTTCTATAAGAGTAAATCGCTGTCGAATGCATCCACCGTAGAAATCAGTGTTTTGAAAACCTTATTTCGATTTAAGCCCCATACACCAGAGCCTCCCCTCTCTTCCAACATTTTTTTCATATTTTAAGATAGCTTCAGACCGATGCTTAAACGTACTCGAGACCCATAAAGGATATAATAAATAACCACAAAACACATGTTTTAGGTTGTTAAATTTACTTTTATTGAAAAAGAGAATAAGGAACTCTTTAGAAATAGGCACCTTATTCGAAGGGACCATGGCGGGATACACAATGACCTATCGTTATTTAACATAAAATAGCAAAATATCCTTAAACTAATTAACGTTGCAACCACTAGACGAAAGGAATTATTATTGGGTATGTTAACTCTAGTTATGGTTCTCTAACATATTTGTCAAAACTTGCCGCGTCATATGGTTCATTTTTTACCATTGACATGCTACAAATATCACTTTACGCAGCATCGAGGTTTACTCGTTAATACACATTCACGTTCTATTTTACAATGTATTGTGTACAAACGTATAAAGCTTATCTGAATTTACAGAAGAGTGTCTTCAGTTTTGTACTGCAAATTATCATGAGTCCACGGAATGTGTTGCATTGTGTTCCCTCAATTAAGAATTGTCTTTGTTCATATGTTTTACTACTTGAGCACACAGATATCATTCGTGACATGTTGAGGTCTGTTCTTGGTTAGGCATCCGTCCTTCATAAAATTTGACAAAACACTGCAGACGTATTCCATAGTACCTCATTTGCTTTGAATCCATAGTTTAACAAATGGTTCCGCGATACTAAATAATAAGGTCGCGGCACTTGACCAACATCTCTTTCTGAGCTATGTGATGTTTGTCTTGCGAGAATTAACAGATATAAATCATGGGTGATCCTTATATGGTAGTAAATATTAGTAATTAAGTTTTTTATGATATGAACCTAAACGAAGAGGTAATGTGTGTTGTGTGGGATGGTGGTGGTTGGGGTGTGTGTGTGAGTGTGGGTGTGTTCATGTATGTGAAACCGTTATATGAAGGCCCGAATCGAGGATTTTTTGCTTACTGAAAACGAAGGAATATCATCTACGATTGCTAAAGACATTAACTAATAATTTGTTTGTGTATATATTTTGCAGACAATAATCGATTTGGATGAAACAGCTGCGAAAATGGAGACAGATAAAAAGGAACCCGTGTCAAATTTGGCGAAACCGTCGATTATTCTTGAAGAAGACACGCATGTAAGCTTAATTATTTTTGTAAAAGATTGCTACAAAGGGAACCTTCTAAAAGGTGTAAATTTGTCACAGAAATAAAGCATGACAACAATTTAAATTCGTATTTTTCGAGTTGTGTCAATTTGAGACGTTTCTTTATCAACCGTTACATTATTAATTCGTATTATGCACTGCTTCAGGATTAACTTTTATTTGCAACGACCAAGTGTGTACTTCTAAACCCATTGCATCTGTACATGTACTAATTTTATAACATAAATAATGAACATAGGAATAGTAAAATATATGGATAGAGAAATCATAAATTATGTGTTACTTTTTGTGAAAGTAAATGACATAATGCTTTTTATTCGCCCGTTTTAAAAAAAAACGGGACATATTATAGTTTCACCTTGGCGGCGGACGGGCGGGCATGCGGGCGGCGTCCACAGCAGTTTCCGCTCTCTAATTCACATAGTTTTCATCCAATCTTCACCAAACTTGGTCAGAAGTTTTATCTAGACAATATCTAGGTCAGGTTCGAATATGGGTTATGCCGGGTCAAAAACTAGGTCACAGGGTCACATAGTGCATTTCAATTATTTAACATGGTTTCCGCTCTCTAATTGAAGTAGTTTTTACCCGATCTTCACCAAACTTGGTCAGAAGTTGTATCTGGACAATATCTAGGCCAAGTCTGAATATGGGTCATGCCGGGTCAAAAACTAGGTCACGGGGTCACTAAGTGCATTTCAAGCATTTAGCATGGTGTCCGCTCTGTAATAGAAGTAGTTTTCATCCGATAATCACCCAACTTGGTCAGAAATTGTATCTAGACAATATCTAGGTCAAGTTCGAATATGGGTCATGCAGGGTCAAAAACTAGGTCACAGGGTCATTTAGTGCATTTCAAGCATTTAGCATGGTGTCCGTTGTCTAATTGAAGTAGTTTTCATCCAATCCTCACCAAATTTGGTCAGAAGTTGTGTCTAGACAATATCTATATCAAGTGCAAATATGGGTCATGCCGGGTCAAAAACTAGATCACGAGGTCACTTAGTGCATTTCATGCATTAAGCATGGTGTCAGCTCTCTAATTGAAGTAGTTTTCATCTGATTTTCACCAAATTTGGTCAGAAGTTGTGTCTAGATGATATGTAGGTCAAGTTCAAATATGAGTCATGGTAAAGTTTTCAAGTTGTCCAAAACCTTCAAACGGGCGTATCTTGTGACAGTTTGGCACTCTTGTCCAATATAGATCAATACATACAACAGAACCTTTAAAATATAATAAAACAACAATCAAACTTAAAATAACGCACTGAAATTTTTCATTTCAAGCTTTATGTGAGAGTGTTATGTGTACATGAAGATATTTAAACCAAACACCTTGCATAGTTATCATCAATAGATGAACAATATAAAATGTCCATATTATAGCCGGCGCGTTTTAAACCCGCTCTTACAGAGAGACGGGGTATATTGATTTGTCAATCCATCTGACTCTCGTCAATCGATTCTTTAGTATTCCAACCGACCTTCGATTTGTTTTTGTTTACAAAGTAAAAAAAATATATTGCTGGTATAGAGAAACAATTACATGAACACATTAATCAGCATGTGAATTAGGCATATGACAAACTATATTTTTGTTCGGTTTTTTACATTACTTGTGGTATGGCACCTTATATGAAAAAATGACAGGTCTTCACACAACTAAGCACAAAACACAACACGTTTTGCATTGGGCAAGGCTTGCGATCAGTTTATTGACAACACACATCCACGAATATTACATATTCGTACCATATAGCAATCAAGTACAATCGTAGTACAACCTTGACAGGACAATTTTCGAACTATAAATTATATAACAAATTATAACTATAATGTGTATACATCACTTCTAGTATTGTGTCCTTAATTGGTGTTTTCAAGGCCAGGGTAAAAACCAGAGATAAAAATTCATCAGAAGCCCAATGTAAAATAACTCTGGAAAACTGTACCTGAAAACAACCAATATTAACATGTAACTAAACATTATGTAACACACACATAACATTTGAGCCAATTTACTACTAATGCGGTTCGAATTTAAAAAAGTAAATGTTTACTGATCGAAGTCTAGCGTAGAACTGACCAAACAATGAACACCCCGTGCAAATTCCCGCCTATGTCCACCTGAGTGACTATCACTCACGTGACGACCACACGCATGAACGAACCGCACATATACCTGTTTTGTGCGGTGCGTTATGTTTAGACATACGTTCTGTGCTATACTCCGTAACGCACAGAACTGAAAAGTCTTCACACAACTAAGCACAAAACACAACACGTTTTGCATTGGGCAAGGCTTGCGATAGAACAAAAACAAAGGTTAGTAAGGTTTTAAATTCGAACCGCAAATAAATTATAATTTCAATTGCCTAGTGATAAAAAGCTTTTTGTCTAGAGAATCATCAATGTACCCATCTTTAGCCCTATCAGACTTCCATCGACCATGTCGCTTCAAACATCTCTAAAACACGCCCTAGGCGTTAGCTAATCTAAATAATTACATATATATAACCAATAACTGGTTTGAACAAAAAATCATTTGATTCATCTGACCAATTTGCTAATTACGTATTTGTTAATAAAACGCCACATGGGAAGTTGTAGTTGTACATTTTGCAATTATAATATCCGAACCATTCGTATACATGCCAGTATTATAATGGCGTACATTAATACCAAAGTGATCAGAATTCAATTGTAGGTCATTACAATGAAACTCACTTAATTTGTTAATATGCATGAGACATGTACATGCATAACCCAAAAATGATCAATAAATGAAAACAGTGGAATCTCCTTATATCAAACACAATGTTTGTATCATCTCTAATGAATGCACATGTACATGATACATCTTTCTTGTGAAATGGTTTGAAGCACACACGCTTTGAAGCTTCTTATAATAGTTTGTTAAATCTTTCTTTGGATCATGTACACTATTAATAGAATGGATCCATTTAATACTGTAAAACACAGATGTAAAAAACGTTATTAGATTTCCTCGATCCATCAATTGAGCCATGTACATTACTACTGATATATGTAAGGCTGGCATGGCGAGTACATTTTCTTCACAGTATTTGAAATGTGCACATGAAGAATTCTTTTCTTCACCGTATTGTCTGCTCTTGATTGTTCTAAGTATTTACTTAGCCATTCTGTCCGCCATCTAATCTCTTCGAAGCCCATGCAAGCCCGAGCCCTCTAATCGCTCCTTCAGAGTACCTCTTAAAACATTTCCTGTCAAACATATGTACTATACATCAATAACTGTATTGTGATATGCACCTTAACGCTATCTTATTTAATGATAATCTAGTGTTAACAAAACAACCTGGAATCATACAGTCTATACCAAACTTTTTGCAATATTTCACAATATCTCTAAAATTTCCGTATGACAAATCAACATTAGCCAATAAGGCGAACTGCCCCTTTTTGGAACAACAAGGATGCATTTTGCTTTCTCCGATATCATCTTATTGATACAGATTGATACCAACCTAGTTTCTGAACTAACCAGTTTACATTGTTTCCCCATATTGAACTAAGGCACCCACTGCCTCTTTTCATTGAATCCAGTATCCACACAACATATTTAAATCTAAAGCTATTTATTTTGACTACCATTCAATAATATAGATTTTACATTTTATTGTCTGAATACACTTTGATGTACGAATTTTGCAAAGCATTTAAAACATTTCATATAACATAACACCCGGGGACAATAGCATACTCTCTGCTCTCTTCGTGGAGCATCTCTGCTCACTTCCGTGAGCAATCTACTGGGCTCTATGTCCACTTCCGGGGACCATAGCCTACATTTTCTGCTCACTTCCGGGAGCAATCTACTGGGCTCTATGTCCACTTCCGGGGACCATAGCAAACTCTTTCGGCTCACTTCCGGGAGCAATAACATACCTTTTCTAGCCGTATGCAAGGCATTTTCTTGATCATAAGAAATTTTTACTTACGTTATGTTGAACGACGGAATACTTATCCGGTTTATCTTGAAAACCAACTTCCGGTGGCTTAATGTATTGACTTTATATTAAATCACAGTATGCATTACCTGTTTCGTTTATATAAACACTGGCAGTGTACCTCCTTGATTTTAACAGTGTAATATAGTAATCACTTCCAGGAATAACTTTTCTCTTTTCGCCAATAATCTGTTCACTTCCGGGAACAGGTAGCTCTTTTTATTAAGATCATGTACATTCCAATTTTCTCATTTTCGGGTCTCAAAGATCACGAGTACATACCTTTACTCTCTTCGTCAATGGAATAAAACAAATTGAAAATAAATTTGCTTTATTTTTTATTTTTATGAAAATCGTCAGCTTGACAGTCATTTCGCCTATATCTACATTAAAGCTACAACTTTCTATAAAAACTCCAAAAACCTTAACTTGTGGTACTTGCATCAGCAACTATATTACACAAAAACAACTGATTGTGTTTGAAATCTTTTCCACCGTTGATTAACTGCCTAGTGCTTTCTTTCCATAATCTAAGTTTGTAAATAGCTTGCGACGTTACAATAACGGGAGCTTTCCAACTAGCTCTGGTATTTATGCAATTTTATATATGCATTGTTATCACCAAACTTTATTTACAATCACACTCTGAAAGGAAATTATCTGCCCTACAAGACTAGCTATTAATTTATCTTTTGGTACTACTTTTTCTTTCGTTTGATAAATTAGATCATCGAATCAATACTTTTTTTTTCTAGCCTAGCTACACAATTTTTAATTATGAAAAACTGCATCTTTTGCATATCGATCACATGCCCGAGCCATTCTACTCTCTGAGAAGGAATCAAAATACTGTTTCTTCAGCCAGTTAACATCCAAACTCGTCTAGTCACTAGCATATAATGTTGTTTTTTTTCATATTCTACACTGTGATGTATGCCATCATCACAAAAGCAAATAACTATTTTAAGTAAATTTGACGTAAGAATGCTAGTACACCTCATTTTAGTTTTAACGAGTTTTAGTAAATATATGATCGGCCGTTATCGTGCCAAATATAAGCTTATAACAACCTAACACTGCCTGCTATTCTCTTGATAGCTCAAACCATACCGTTCGTGAATGTATCAATATCATGATACGCTCCTCTAATATCGAAAGTAGAACAAATAAATAAATATATGATCGGCCGTTATCGTGCCAAATATAAGCTTATAACAACCTAACACTGCCTGCTATTCTATTGATAGCTCAAACCATACCGTTCGTGAATGTATCAATATCATGATAAGATCCTCTTATATCGAAAGTAGAACAAATAAATAAATAATAATTTTAAATATATCGAGGCCTCCCATTCTTATTAAATACGACTATAAACGTATTAATGGGCGTATTAACAACATGATAAATGTCACGTGGGTTTTCAGTCTACTTACCGACAAACTTCCGGTATTTTTATTTTTATTTTTTTATTTTTGATATATTTCTATACTATGATCCTTTTGATCAATTGCTCCTTTTATCTCTTTCTGTACGTTACCGTTTTCCGACGGAAAAGGAAACATATAACCGCAATTTACTACATCTTAAATGTAACAACCATCCGTAGCCTGCTACAGCTTGGCTACATGGGCTTTCGTTCTTTTTACCGGCGAGCTTCTAGCATCAATTTCTATACTATGATCCTTTTGATCCAGTTTTATACTAAGATCCTTTTGATACATTGAGACAGATCTTTTTGTACGTTACCGTTTTCCGACGGAAAAAATATACTTATAACCGCCATTTACTACATCGAAAATGTACTTACTATCAGTAGTCTCCTGCTACTTAACCGCGTGGGCCTTCCTTCAACTTACCGGCGAACTATACTTGGATCCTTTTGATCACGTTCGAATTTTAGGAACTTTCTGTACGTTGCGTTTTCCGACGAACACGAAACTACCCATTTTCTGATAACGGGGTTCTAAACATAATTAACTTAACTTATTGGTCGAGCTGTTTGCTGAACATCCAGCTGCTCCTTTCCGATGACCCGGTTCGCCACATGCGAAACATAGTCCTGTGCGTCTCAATGGTAATTGAGTTTCAGCCCCTCGTGTTGCGATGTTAGATGAAGCTTCCGGCTTCTGATATGACCCGTCAAGAGCGCCGCGTGGCGTTATGTTTCCGCCTTTTTATATGCCATCGCCTCTACCCTTATTTTTCTGCAAATAACATTACGTCATCAGACTCGTAACACATTAACACATATACATATAGAATGTATACAACACCACAAAGAATAGCAATTTATTCCCCAGTAAGTTCGAAAGCTTTTGTCGTGTTCTACCATTAATGACCTGTGAATTTTCGGTCACGTGCCATCAATATTTCTATTTGTAAATTGATCGGCTTTCTTTAGTGCTGAAATTGTTACTTGAAATATACATCGTTTCAACTCTGTTACTACTTCGTAACACTCGATACTATGCTCGAGATTCAGTATAACGGATTTAACAGATTTACATTTCTTTTAGCACTTATCTTTTCTATGATGCATTTCAAATCTTGCAGCATGGACACCCTGTGTTCTGCTAAAGTCGACAACACGATGCAGGATTTGTAGACGAACACAAGTTTACTGATCGAAGTCTAGCGTAGAACTGACCAAACAATGAACACCCCGTGCAAATTCCCGCCTATGTCCACCTGAGTGACTATCACTCACGTGACGACCACACGCATGAACGAACCGCACATATACCTGTTTTGTGCGGTGCGTTATGTTTAGACATACGTTCTGTGCTATACTCCGTAACGCACAGAACTGAAAATTTTACAAACCGTTTGAAAAACAACGGTATTATGTAAACGCCATTGCCGACTACGGTATATCGTTGTCCGCTACATATTTTCATACTTTGATTTTTAAATAACTTCGTTGAAGATTTTAGGTTGATAAGAGAAATGTCGATCGCAGAAATCAGGTCGTAATATGAAAGGTCAATGTCGCAATTAATATTCAACGTAAATATGTATGAAATCAGCTCTTTTCCATGGCTTAAAATTTAAATATTTTTATAAACTTTTTCAACATAATGGGACGGAGTATTACGAGCAAGAAATATTTCCTTTTTATGGTCACACTGCAAAAAAACGTTATAAATAAATAATGTATCAAGTTTTAAAAACTAAATGCTTTGCATTCAACTTTGCAAGGCAATTGTCCCAGTCTTTTTTTTTATATATAGCTTATGTGAGTATGAAGTGCTCAATGTGACCTACAGTGGGGTTGGTGTTTATGCTTCGCAAATAAGGGGTTGCTAGGGGATGAATATTGTTTGGGATTAATCTCCAAAATTCGTTTTTTTTACGGATTAATCACTCCTTTCTAGGAGTTTTTAGAGATTTTTTGGGGGAAAACGGAATGTTTGTTTTTTTGCGCTAATAGCATTCTGTGCATTCTCATGGATGAAAAGGCGGAGTTTAGAATGTGAGCTTTTGCTGGTACTGCGCATGTGTAGGGGTGAAATGGCGGATTTATTATCACGAGTTACATTTAAGCAAAGAAAGTATCGGACATTCTTGCGGCGAAAACGAGATCTTTATCACGAAACATCAATCGGGATGTCGCCGACCTCCCTCTTTAATCTGTAATCGAAAAACGTTTCGATATTCATAGTAGCGTTGATAATTTAAACGCGATTTAAAAATAAAACAACAGATTTCAAAAACATGTGTCTTTGAACAAATATAAAGCAAAATTATGTAATACAAGTATTTAAGGCCGAGTCGGCTTTTTTACAAGTACACATTCAAAGTGCCTAAAAAGTTAATTATTTCTTTTTGGAAATAATGAATAAAGTATGAGCACATAGGTAATATCAAAATATATAGTCTATAACTTTATGCTTTTGACTTTTATATGTTCGCGGGTCGTAAATAACAATACCTTGAGAGAGATCAGGCCGACTTGGACTATTTAAAAGTATATATCCCTTTGCCTTAAACATTATTGTTTTTTATAAATACTTCTGATGTACGTATCATTTTTAAGGTAATATAAAAATGCCCAAGACTAAGAAAACGTTTTGATTTTAACATCAAGAGTCTCGGAGATATTCAATAGCGAATCTGTGTAACATTTCAGGCTGTGCAGATTTTCTTATTGAAAACTACATATCCGCCTTTGCTTAAATAAAACTATAATGTATCTTTATAAAAATTTCTTATGTACGAATCATTTTTAAAGGTAATATAAATTGTACAAGACTAAGAACACTTTTTTTATTTTAACGTGAACAGTCTCGGAGATACGCAATTTAGGACGATGCAGATTTTCGCATTGAAAAGTACATTTCCCCCTTTGCCCTCAACTTTGCAATTTCAAATTAACATTCCATGTTTGAACATCAATTTAGAGGGAATATAAAAAGCAAAAGCCGAAAATAAATGTACTGCGATGTTAGCATTTCCAATCGCCAAAGTCACAAATATCGATTGAATCCTTCAGCTGGCAAATTAAGTTGAAAATGTAAATGAAATGGCGATTTTTAAACAAAATAAAGTTTTCTCAATAAATGTTTCAATAGTTCCTGCTTAAAAAGAGCACTCAGCACATATTTCTGCGCGTAATTGCCAGAAAGCCACATGAGGTAATAGATAATCAACTGATATCAGATAGCTTGATGTTTTATCGAATTATTAAACCACATTACACAGTTATCTATGCTGACACAGCTCTGTCACAAGACATTCTCAAGTAACTTTCCAGTCGCCAAACTGTGATGATCACCGTCCAATCGGTTACAAGCATGCTTTTGAGGGCGGAGTTAACTGGCGACGTCATTGATTGACGTCGATAAACCGGTAGCCGGTAAATTAAACAGTTCATTAAAGACGATGTCGAGCATAAATATCACACCTTTTTAGCTCGACTATTAGAAGAAAAATGAGAGCTATTCTTTTCGCCCCGGCGTCGGCGTTGATGAAAGTTTTTTTATAAAGTCAAATAACTATCAGAGATTATTAACTCAAACTTGGAATACTTCTTTATGGCAATAAGACAGTTGTGTATGTCAAGTTGCATAACTCTGTCAGCATTATTTTTAGAGTTATGTCCCTTTTTATACTAAGAAAATTGAAAATTTGGTTAAGTTTTGTGTTTAGGTACACTTTATTCCTGAAGTATCAAAGCTATTGCTTTCATACTTGCAACACTTACTAACTATCATAAAGGGACTGTGCAGGCAAAGTTATGTAATTCTGACTGGCATTTTGACAGAATTATGGCCACTTTTATACTAAGAAAATTGATAATTTGGTTAAGTTTTGTGTTTTGGTCCATTTTACTTCTAAAGTATCATAGCTTTTGCTTTCAGACTTGGAACACTCGCTAACCATCATAAGGGGACTGTTATGGACATGTTGCATAATTCTGGTTGGCATTTTGACGGAATTATGGCCCTTTTTCACTTAGTAATTTTGAATATTTTGTTTAATTTTGTGTTTAGATGCACTTTACTCATAAAGTATCAAGGCTATTGGTTTCAAACTTCAAATACCTTCTTACTATCATGAGGGTACTGTACCTGGTAATGTGAGTTTGACCTTGACCTTTGAATTACCTTGAATCTGAAGGTCAAATAAATACATTTTGCTTAAATTGTCATAACTTCTCTATTTAGGATCCGATTTTATTCATACTTTGACAAAACAACGCTTACCTTACATACCACAATGGACTCCACCCAAACCATCCCCAGGCCTCACCCGAGAATCTCCCCCCCCCCCAAAAAAAAAATAAATATTTTTTTTCCTTTTTTAGCTCGACTATTATATATGAAATATATAATATAGTGGAGCTATCCTACTCACCCGGCGTCGGCGTGAGCGTTAGCGTAAGCTTGCAAATGTTAAAGTTTGCGTACCACCCCAAATATTTCCTTTGTCCCTTGACATATTGCTTCAATTTTTTGCATGCTTCTTTACCAACATGACCCCAATCTATAGACAAGAGCAGACAACTGTATCAAGCATTTTGTAAGAAATATGGCCCTTTTTCCATTTAGAATATGCATATTATTGATAAATCTATGTTAAAGTTTGCGTACCACCTCAAATATTTTCAATGTCCCTTGATATATTGCTTTCATATTATGCATACTTCTTAACCAACATGACCCCGATCTATTAACAAGAGCAGACAACTGTTTCAAGCATTTTGTAAGAATTATGACCCTTTCTCCATTTAGAATATGCATATTATTGATAAATCTACGTTAAAGTTTGCGTATCAGCTCAAATATTATTAATGTCCCTTGACATATTGCTTTCATATTTTGCAAACTTCTTTGCCAACATGACCCCAATCTATAGACAAGAGCAGAAAACTGTATCAAGCATTTTGTAAGAATTATGGCCCATTTTCCATTTTGAATATGCATATTATTGATAAATCTATGTTAAAGTTTGCGTACCACCTCAAATATGTTCCATGTCCCTTGATATATTGCTTTCATATTTTGCAAACTTCTTTAACAACATAACCCTTATCTCTAATAAACAAAAGCAGGCAACGGTATCAAGCATTTTGTAAGAATTATGGCCCTTTTTCCATTTAGAATATGCATATTATCGATAAATCTATGTTAAAGTTTGCGTACCACCTCCAATATTTTCAACGTCCCTTGACATATTGCTGTAATATTTTGCATACTTCTTTACCAACATAACCCAAACCTATAAACAAGGGCAGACAACTGTATCAAGCAGTTTGTAAGAATTATGGCCCTTTTTTCACTTAGAATATGCATATTATTGATAAATCTATGTTAAAGTTTGCGTACCACCTCAAATATTTTCAATGTCCCTTGATATATTGCTTTCATATTATGCATATTTCTTTACCAACATGACCCCAATCTATTAACAAGAGCAGAAAACTGTTTCAAGCATTTTGTAAGAATTATGGCCCTTTTTCCATTTAGAATATGCATATTATTTATAAATCTATGTTAAAGTGTGCGTACCACCTCAACTTTTTTCAATGTCCCTTGACATATTGCTTTCATATTTTGCAAACTTCTTTACCAACATGACGCCAATCTATAGACAAGAGCAGACAACTGTATCAAGCATTTTGTAAGAATAATGGCCCTTTTTCCATTTAGAATATGCATATAATTGATAAATCTATGTTAAAATTTGCGTACCACCTCAAATATGTTCAATGTCCCTTGAGATATTGCTTTCATATTTTGCAAACTTCTTTACCAACACGACCCCGATCTATAAACAAGAGCAGACAACGGTATCAAGCATTTTGTAAGAATTATGGCCCTTTTTCCATTTAGAATATGCATATTTTTGTTAAATCTTTGTTAAAGTTTGCGTACCACCTCAAATATTTTCAATGTCCCTTGACATGTTACTTTCATATTTTGCTATCTTCTGAACCAACATGACCCCAATCTATTAACAAGAGCAGACAGCTGTATCAAGCATTTTGTACGAATTATGGCCCTTTTTGTCTTAGTAACTGAATATATTGTTAAATTTTGTGTTTAGATTCACATGACTCCTAAAGTATCAAATCTATTGCTTTTAAACCTCATATATTTTCTTACCTATCATGAGGGTACTGTACCTGGCAATTTAAATTTGACCTTGACCTTTGAATGATCTTGACTCTCAAGGTCAAAATATTTTTTTTAGTTAAATTGTCATAACTTCTTTTTTATGATCAGATTTTATACATACTTTGACAAAACAACACTTACCTAAACACAATGGATTCCACCCAAACAATATCCCACGCCCCAACCCAGAATCCCTGCCCCCCCCCCCCCAAAAAAAAAAAATAATAGATAAAAATAAAAATAAATTTGTTTTTTCCGTTTTTTATTTTTGAAAGATCGTCTAATAAATGACCACACCCCACATTATAACCCCCTCTCATCCCCCCTTTCCCCAACCCGAAAAGAATATTTTTTTCTTTGAAACATGGTTAAAAAAACAATAAATATTTATTTACTTTATTTTTGATGGATTGTCCAAACTTCCCACCAAAGTTTTTGCTATCAAATCTTATTAGCAAATAAAATCTTATTAGTTTGTTTTATGTGTTTACAAATGTTCAATAGATTGTGGAAAATATACCTGAACTATTACCTTGACCTTATTGAATAAGTTGAACAATTTCCCCATGATGGCTTATGTTTTACTGTCAAGCACTCGAATAGTCGAGCGCGCTGTCCTCTGACTTCTCTTGTTTTTACCCCCGGTAGCAGTTGAACTGTCCGTCAGTCCGTTAGTCTGTTCTTCCGTCCGAAAACTTTAACATTAGCCATAACTTTTGAAATATTGAAGATAGCAAAACTTGATATTTTACATGGATGTGTATCTCATTGAACTGCACATTTTGAGCGATGGAAGGTCAAGGTCGTTCTTCAAGGTCAAAGGTCAAATATATGGCGTTTGTCCGTCCATCCGAAAACTTTAACATTGGTCATAACTTTTGCAATATTGAAGATAGCAACTTGATATTTGGCATGCATGTGTATCTCATGGAGCTGCACATTTTGAGTGGTGAATGGTTAAGGTCAAGGTCACCCTTGAAGGTCAAAGGTCACGGTCAAAGATCAAATTTTGCAATATTGAAGATAGGAACTTGATATTTGCCATGCGTATGTATCTCATGGAGCTGCACATTTTGAGTGGTGAAAGGTCAAGGTCGTCCTTCAAGGTCAAAGGTCAAATATATGGCGTCTGTCCGTCCGAAAACTTTAACATAAACTTTGTCATGACTTTTGCAATATTGAAGATAGCAACTTGATATTTGGCATTCATGTGTATCTAATGGTACTGCACATCTTGAGTGGTGAAAGGTCAAGGTCATCCATCAAGGTCAAAGGTCAAGGTCAAAGGTAATATTTTGCTATATTGAAGATAGCAACTCGATATTTGACATGCATGCATATCTCGTGGAGCTGCACATTTTGAGTGGTGAAAAGTCAAGAGAGTGCTTCAAGGTCAAAGGTCAAGATCAAAGATCAAATTTTGCAATATTGAAGATAGCAACAAAACATTTGGCATGCATGCGTATCTCATGGAGCTGCACATTTTGAGTTGTGAAAGGTCAAGGTCGTGCTTCAAGGTCGAAGGTCAAATTTTGCAATATTGAAGATAGCAACTCAATATTTGGCATGCATGTGTATCTCATGTAGCTGCACATGTAAAGTTGTGAAAGGTCAAGGTCATCATTCAAGGTCAAAGGTCAAGGTCACATGTAAAATTTTGCGATATTGAAGATAGCAACTCGATATTTGGCATGCATGGGTTTCTCATGGAGCTGCACATTTTGAGTGGTAAAAGGTCAAGGTCATCCATCAAGGTAAAAGGTCAAAAATATGACTTCAGTGCGGCGCAGTAGGGGGCATTGTGTTTCATGAACACAGCTCTTACAACACTTACAACACTTACCTGACATACCACAATGGACTCCACTCAAACCATCCCCCAGGCGCCACTCCAGAATCCCCCTGATTTTTTTTCCTTTTTTTCTTCATATTTTTTAAATATCATCTAATAAATGACCACACACCCACATTATTCCCCCCTGTCTTTCCCCCCCCACACAAAAATACTTTTTTTAACATGGTAAAAAGACCCACACATATTTAATTTTATTATTTTATTTTTGAAAGACCGTCCAACCATCACACCCAAGCTTTTGCTATCAAACTTGAAATATAATCTTATTAGTTTGTTTTATGTCTTTACAAATGTTCAATAGATTGTGGGAAATATACCTGAACTCAGAATCGTCTATAATGTACCACTTCTTTAAAACATAAGCGATCAATATGTTTCAATTATGGTCCTGTTCCAGTTAGAATATGACTATATTACCTTGACCTTATTTCCTCATTATACTGTCAAGCACGCCAAAAGTCGAGCGCGCTGTCTTCTGACAGCTCTAGTTACTGTAAACTATTAGTGTAAACAAACGGTTAAAAAGTGTTACTTATGAAAATATAAATTCAAGTGGTGAGCAATTTAATACTTATGGCAAGTAAATTGTGAAAACAATAACCTTTAACACTTTTACATGGTAGCAATTTAATTGCTGTACATGTATATTTCATCATGTAAATTTATAGAACTGATTTACACCATTTTTCTTCAGCCACGTGGTAATATTTGTTGCTACAAATCTTTTTGTACGCATATACAGCGTACACATTTCAATATACACGTACGCCCGCCAACGAATAACTCGAGTTTAAATAAGAGCGCGAAATTGTCGCTGTCGTCTTTCAAGTTCCACGCATAGAAAGCGTGCATGTTGCAAAAGACCATATGTTGTAACTTAAGACGCGCAGATCAGTAAATGTAGTATTTTATATTAGAAAATGTACATCTGCATTAATGCAGGCAATGGGAAAGTATTGACAAATTGAAACTTTAGACAAACAACACATCAAAATACGTCTAATATATTGCATTAGATGTATTTTTAAGTATCGAAAAGCATGTGTTTAACAAATTTGTTGGTAATTTACTATTGGTGAGGCGATAATTGAAATTAATTTAAAATGAAATAAAACAAATGAAATGAAGCATTTAATTTCAGGTGAAAACTATTATTTTTATTTACATGTGGTTTGCTTAATAATTTAATACAATTCTCGTTGATGCCAATACATTTATGATGATAATGATGTTGTAAATTGTTTGTTAGTCTCGAACACATAGAGACAGTAATACTCATATATAGAGTTCATAAGCTTATAATGTGAGTCGTCATCGTAACGCGGAAATTGGATCCTCCTTTTTGTCCTTGGCGTAAACCTTGATAATGTACTGTTTCTCCTATAAATATCTTATGAACTACCCTATTTAAATTCAGTCTATGTCACCTGTTCAAATAATAGAGTATTAGAAACACCGTAGATGCTTTATGTATTGCTCATTCATGATACAATATTATTTGAGTAACCTTTTCTATGCTGAGTTCGAATCTTAGTTACGTTTTGTTCCAAAATTTTGGTCACCTGGTAAAATCTTAGAAAATCCGTATAATCTCTAAAAAGCAAATACATGTATGAAACATTTTTATGAAAGTTGGTCAGAATGTTCATCGTGACAATATTTTGGCGGTGGTCAGATCAGGAACAAGTTGGTCAAACATCTTGGTCACCAGGTCAAACATTAGAATATCTTTGTAACCATTAGAGAGGTCACACGCATGTCTCAATTTAAACTTTGTCATAATGTTTATTTAGACAAAAATTAAGCCAAGTCGAATCTTGGTTATGTGCGTCATAAGAACTAGGTCTCCTGATCCAATCTTTGAATTACCTTATGACTGAATCTGGAATTAAATTGTTCGGCTTGGTAAGGCCGGTTTAGAATCTATATCACGTGCGTTCAAAACATTGATCTTTGGGTCGAATTGACGAGGTCAAATCTTTAAACCCCTTTGTTTCCAATCTAGAAGGCACATGTACGACCCAATCTTTGTGAGAATGTTTATTTCTTAGACTCAGTCCGAAACTCGGTAACTTGCGTCTACAAACTACATCACCAGGTTAATCCCTTTGGGGAAAAATATATGTCTAAAGCTTGATGAAACTTGATAAGAAAGAGTATCTTGACAGTATCTATGCCAAGTTCAATTCCGGATCAGATGCATTAAAACATTAGAGAAAGAGGTAAAAACTGAAAACGTGTCACAAATCTAAGTTCACATTTATGAATCACGGAATATGCAACTTGGTGAGAATATATATCTTGACAATATGATGGTCATGGTTGAATGCGTGTCGAGTGTGGTGCGTGTCGAGTGTGGCAAAAAACTAGATGACCTAGTCAAGTCTTTAGCGATTGGTGTCTTTAAACTCAGGTGACCACTCAAAGGCCATCATGACACTCTTGTTGATGTTATTTGTTATTGTATAATGTGTCAACTAATTCATATTATATTGTTTGTGCTTAATAGAATGAAATAATTGTAAGTTAAATTGTTGTCATTTGAAAATAGTTTTCATTACTATATTATTCTGCTTTCAGAACGTAGATGCATTCTTCGAAAAGCATGGCAATTATTATGAGAGATGTTTGAATGAATGGCTTTCAATCATTAAAAAGCACATGAAAGAAAATTCAAAGGTAATGACTTTTATTTATTATATCTATTATCAGGTGCTGAAACATACTGACCACTGCAAATCAATTAGTGACAGATTTTAACTTTATCTGAGCACAAAATGCTAAAAGTAACCCATTGTGATTATGCTATGTCCGGCGCCCGGCGTCGTATGTGTGCGGTGAATGTGGTTCGGCGTTAATCGGTAATTTTACACTCTTTAACACTGTAGAGGAAACATATTTCAGCCGATACTGATACGATTTGATCATATTGATTATTTAGACAATATCAAGACCGAGTTTTAAACTGAGTCGCATGTTTGCTTTTGTGTGTGATTTTTGTCACTCGGTCACCATTCCAAATCATAGACGCTATGACCACTCTACAGGCAAATAGTATGACTCAATGTTGATTGAACTTGGTAAGAAATGTTTTCTGAACAATATATGGGCAATATTAAAATCTGGGCCACTTGCTCTCGAAAACTAAGTTATCAGGTCACATCTTAGAATAACATTATTAACACAAAGAGGCTTCATATAACACTCACTCGTGATGTAACATAATCAGAAAGTGTAACTGGACAATTTCTAGCTCAATTTAGAATCTGGATCACGTTTGTTCAAATATAATGACTAGTTTAATTATTATAAAAAACAACAACATTGTAACCAATCCAAATGGGAGTTTTACGAATAAATGTTGATACAACTGGGTCAGAATGTGTATGTGGAAAATGTGTATGTCGAATACAAATCTTGGTCACTTGCTACCATTACCTAAGTCGGCAGATCGAATCTTCGAAACACCTTGTTGCTTTTTTTAAGGCCACATTTATGACTCATTTTTAATGAAACTTGACTTCACTTGTTTGATGTGGACAATAGCTTATCCGAGTTTAAAATTTCAGTCCTATGCGTATCATAAAACTTGGAAGACTCATTAAGTATAATATGAGATTTGTGTTTTACCACATGTCAATAACTTGTGAACATTAAAATGTTAATTCTGCTGTGACTAACGGGCATAATGTTTGTATGTCAAAAAAAAAGGTTTTACCGGTATGTGACGCATGTTTTGCTTCCAAACATTTGAAAGAATAGTTTAATTGGTAACAAAGCAAATTTCCTTGAATGATATATACTTTAAATAAAGTCAAAAGCATTGACTACATTGATCATATGTTTTAAATGTGTACTTACATGTTTCAGCTTCTCAAAGGACATTTGGAAATAAAGTGCGAAACCTTAGGCGACGATGGTGCCGGCTTTGTAACGTTCGCAATTGTAGAAGAAATATAAAACTTTCAACAGTATTGAATGGCTAATGAACATTAAAAAGATAACTATGGTTGATAAATTAGCAAACACATAGTTCATGAAATATGGATCGTTTGTAGAGTATAGTATGTATAATTATTGAATGTGTATGTATGTAAACTAATTGTGTTCTCGGGAATAACCTTTCAACTTTAATTGTTTTCTGTTAAAGTTTTGTACAAAGCTTATGCTTATAAACACATACTTGAAAACGATATTAAAATCGGAATAATGCATTGGGCTCTATACACATAATTGGTTGTTTATGGATTAATGTTTGACCTTGTTTGTCCTTTATTATTACGTAATATACATAACATGTAAACGTGAACTTTATATTCTAATATAAGGAATGTTGTCAATTTGTTTTATATTATTTACACTCTTTCTCTCATACGGTATGCATTGTACGTATCGTAGGATATTTATGGTCTAATTCCTCTTACAAAAAATACTCTAACATTCACATGTTTAATATCTCATTAACATTCATTTATAATCACAATTATTTTATTGTTTTAACTGTTCGGTTACTCCTACTCGAACTATTCCGCTAAAAAATACGCGTCCATTTACAGTGGTTGAAGAAAAAAAAATACTTTTTTTGACACATTTAAAGGGGCCTTTTCACAGATTTTGGCATGTTTTGAAGTTTGTCATTAAATGCTTTATATTGATAAATTTAAACATTTGGTCTAAAACGGTCCAGTAAAACAAACAAGTTTACAATAAAAGAACTGTGCTCGAACAAATGACCCCTGGAGGAAAAGTCTATTGCTTGTACCACTCGGCCATACGTGCTCATACAACGAGTGATGAATGTTATACTTTATATAATCAATCGCCGTAGTATCACAAAATATAACGACAAAAACAGAACTCTCCAAATTATTCAATTGTTTCGCGTTGCAACACTTAATAATTTTCAGGTTTCAAAAGATGCATATAATGGATATTTTAGAGCATGGTAAATATTCAGTATTACTGTTTCCTGAAAAATATATTAACTAAAGCGAAAATGTGCGAATTTGAAACATGTTTTTTTAATTTTGTCAATTAACCAAAACGTGAAAAGGCCCCTTTAATAACAAAATACAACAGTAAACGCAACATAAGGATAGATGTATACACTTAATTAATTAAAACATTAAACGGATGAGAACAAATCTTTAAATAGATAACATTTTCTTAATGATCTTAATTATTATTTTATCATTTTATAACGCGATTTCTACTTCAAATACAGTTCCTTTTATGATTTGAATACAATTATCAGACGTAAGTTTAGGTATACACTGAACGTTAGTCGTATGCGATTCGAATACAGTTTACTAGTTTAACTATTAACTATATATATTATGAGAAATTGTAGCAAACAACCTGTTTCAATATATTATCTGTAATTATTTTGCGCCGTTTTATATGTACACACCATAAACTTACACTATTTTAAGCAACCCTATAACATGTGCAACATTTTTTCATTTTTATATTGACATTCAAATCGTCTATATAGTTTAGTTTATAGTTTTTGAGTTGTTGTCTATTTAAGGATTATAAGAAATAGTATATATCATCCTCCAAGACAGTAGTTGACGATTGTCTTCTTTTTATAACATCAACTTATTTTCCTTTTCGTCTGTTGTTATGTTCGTGATTAATATGTGGTTTACATATAGTTCATATTAATGTTATTGTTTTTAATAGTTTATTTCATTGAAACGGAAAGGTGATTCACATATATCTTCTGTGACAGCCATAGTCATTTTTCTTTAAATAGCACTAGAAATACATATTCCATGTTTATGACTTAAAGATCTTGATCTTTTTGGTATAAAAAATATTTTCAAATGAGTAAAAATCATTTATTTTAAAGTCAAATACATGTTTAATAAGGTTATCCATCTATTATACAAGCTATCAAAATATATAGTCGTGGGGAATTATGTTGTATTTTTGAATTGTTTCACACGATACTTTTGTGAACTTGTATTGGCTCTTCGTTATCAAATATTCTTTTATTTTTTCTCCATGATCCTTAAACATGATAGTATGTTATTTTTATGATTATGTTCATTTGTAAATGTGATTGCAGGATTCAACTATCCCTACACTCTTTCAAGAATGTTAACAATATTAAGTTAATGTTTCCTATATTCGCAGTATCCAGGTATTTATTTTAATCCAATCCAGATTTAAGAATATTCAGAAACGCATCTATGCCATGTTTTTTAGTCCATCATCTTCATAGTCTTCGTTAATACACTTCGTATTATTTAACCTGGTTAACCATCCCATAAGAACGCATATATTGAGTTCGTGTATTTGTGTAAATTCATGTTCTGGTGGATTTTTTAAAACTGATAATAAGTAATTCATGTTTGGCAGTGCGAAAGTTTTAAGCACTTTCACTTTTCCAACCAGTGTAAGTTTACTATGTTGCCATTTGTTTTTGCAGTTAAACAAATATTGAATGTTATTGTAATGTTTTTTTCGTTAAGTTCGTAACATTTGTTTATGGAAAATTATACCTTACGTCTTGTTAAGAAGTCCAGATGAAGGATGCATAACTACATTTTTGTTAGAGAACCTCTTCGATGATTTGTTCACTATGTGGTCTATAACTTCAAAAGGAACGTTCATTTCCTCCCATATATCGATTTTCCATGAAACCTGTGTGAGCATATTTAATGATTGAAGAAAGAACCTTTTTTATAAAGATAATTTAGCGAGTGTATAGTCCAATTTAAACAATGTTATAGGCAGCCAGTTTTCCAGATTTGTTCCCGGCTTTTGCAGCAAAGATATACTCCCTTGTCTTTTATACATAATAATCCATTGTCAAAAGACAAGTTTAATGAGTCGAATAGATATGTGTTGATGTCGCTCCAAAAGACAATAAGACTCAACTTATTTCATCTGAACCTGTCATCTGTTTTGTTTTACATTTCTTTAAAGTCTAATAAACATTTCTATTATGTTAATTTTCCTTAACATGACAATCTTTTTTCATTTGATAAGTATTTATTATCGACTTGGAAAACATAGTTTTTAAGGTTTGGGTTAGGCTCGAACAGTCTTACATTTTTTTTACTGGAATAAAAATGCATTTCTGTTGTATTTCTGATTTGTTTTTGATAATTTGTTCCGCCAACTTTGAGTGTATTTATTATCTTTTTTAGCCCTGGCTTTTTAAAGCTTAGACAATTAGTGGAGTTGTTTTGATTATTTTTAACGTGCTGCGCTTAAGATCGTATGACAATTGCTACAATTGTAAAATCTTTTGTATTTTATTTTATAATAAGACATAGATCAAAATTAAAATGCGTTATTTATGGATAAAATTAAACTTATTTTGCTCGGTGTGGTTTTTACTGCGTTTTAATGATAATTTCCCGCAAATAAGAGATACAGAAATAATAATGTTTACGTATGATTAAAAACAATCATAAAAAGGTTAAAAGCATCTAGAATAATCATTTGTACTAGTTTTAAGTTGTTAAGCCGTACTTTATATAATATATTCATAAATATATCCTGTTCGGAAATAAACATAATGGCGTGTAGCGGGTATATTGGATTTTGCGACCATCTTGCATTTTTTTCTAATGATCTTTTTTGTTTAAAATAATGTGCTTCTGTGCCAAATTTTCATTCATAGCATACGCGCCCTTCATTTTTTTTATATAAGGTTAGACTTTCAACATTTCGGTCGTATGTATTTAAAAAGACTTTCTCTCCTGATAATGTTTCTAGAGTTTGACTTCTCCTATATGATTATATGCTAATCAAGAGTCGGGGATTCGATGGTTGGTCAAAACAGAACGGAGAATAAACAACTTAAACTTTGATGCGTGAGAAATAATAAAATAATTTTCACACAGATATGAGAGTAATGATATAATTATTTTCACACAGAACACAATGAATATGTCAAAAATATAGTATCTGAAAACATATTGCTACACTGATTTTATGCCTCGAAAATAACACATAGCAACAGCAATAGTAAATATTTATGCCACAAGGAACAGATACATTAATGGCAATACATGATGTGAAATGTATTGAGAAGAATCATAATGTAATCAAAGATACAGTCCTCCGCAAAAGATTCCCAATTGGACTCCTTCATGAGCAACTGGTTAGTAATGCATTCATCACGCCATTGTTCGTCTAAAAACATAAAGAATGCACTTTATAAAATTACTTATTTTAAAATACACTTATCTCACGAGAATATATATGCGATTAAAAAACAAAATAATGACGGGTGTTTAATGTGAAATTAGACTCAACAAAACACTTGAAGAAAATCATAATTTTAAGACTTTAGGATACGAATTCGTTGGAAAATACGGGTCATTGATCTACTTATATATCGAGAAAATGGCCGCCCATTTAAGAATATGTGGACCCTCATCGTATCTCTTGAATGCTGCCGACACCAATGTTGTTCTTGGCCGTCCACTGTTGGTTGCCTCGTGCAATCTTCCGTGTAGTGATATATTTGTGATCTTATTCTTGATTTAAAATATGTTGCATTACTGGCAAAATCCAATCATCTGCATTGTATGTATGTGTATAACATCGTCACCAACCTTTAACTTTTAAAACAAGAAACCAATCAATATTCAGATAAATAAAAAGTACTGTTTGCATTTAACGTAATTAACATCTATGCACTTTTAAAAACAAACTGTTGATTTTAAAATATTTCTAATACAGATAAAAATATACATATTTAAATCTTTGATTAAGGTATGGGCACATAATGGAACAGCCAGTAACTTCTGCAAAAGAGGCTGTATATACAAATGTCATTTGTAAATTATATACAGATAAAGCGGATAGCTTTCAATTCCTAGCATACCATGTTTATTGAATGTGAGGTCAAATACAATTAAATGAAAAAGAGTTGTTTTACAGGATTTACACTTTAAAACCAGCCTGAAGTAATGACTATATTTAAATTGAAGAAATAACCTCATTAGGAATGAGGTTATTGTTCATGTTTCTAAATCCATAACCATGATGTTCATCTTCATTTTAATTATCACATTCACCTTCATAAACTAATATAAAAACAAGTTCAATAGAACACTATTTTAGTAGCTCTTTAATAGTTGTATTCATCTTCAGAAAGAATTAACTTCAACTTTTGCACCTACAAGCTTAATTAACACATCGCGCGGTAGTTATATTGTCAACAGACCAGAACCATTATTTGAGCTCTTTTGAGTTTTTATAACAAATATTGTGAGCCAGTTAAATACAGATTATGATAAAAGCGTGACTTCAACTTATTGAACTAGGTTTCAATATTGTTATATAAGGAAAACTTTCCCGCACCTTGGCGGTCATGTCTTTCAACGGACCGGATTTATTCTGAACTTTGAACTGGGTTGACCGGAATTATTTTGAACTTTGAACTCAGCAAAAATATCATTAGAGAAAATGTTTTAGCCAAATTTCTTAAGTATTTGAAAAAATAACATGAATGAAAGAACTGCGCCGCCCAATTGTGGCCATGTATTTCGTCGAATCGGCCCATCTCTGAACTCAAATGAATATATCGTTTGAACATTTTGTCGACTAGTTCATGAAGATCGGACCATACCTGAAAATGGTAATGTGTTAGCAAACTGTTCTTTAATTTGACATTGTGACCTAGTTTTTTACCTGGAGGGACGCGCTTTCAAACTTGGCCAATACATCATTGCGACTTATGTTCTGGCTAAGTTCTATGGAGATTGGGAATAAATGTTGCCTCAAGAGAGTGAACAAGGTAATGTTGACGAATCACGACGTATAACGCAAGACGAAGGACGAACAAAATGCGATCGCAAAAGCCCACCATGAGAACGCTGTGCTCAGATGCGCAAAACACGCGTACACCACACAACCTACTATTGCTCATTGGGTCATTATTGACTGGAAATGGATTGAAGTCACCCGAGGGTGACTAGAAGCCGATTCTTGTCACCCTAGGGTGACTTCAAGCCGATTCATGTCACCTTGAGGTGACTTCAAGCCGACCGGGTAACATGACTCGGCTTGAAGTCACCCCAGGGTGAAATGAATCGGCTTCTAGTCACCCCAGGGTGACTTCAAGCCATTTCAGGTCGACAATGACCCAATGAGTCCTACTATTAGTTAAAGCTACCAAAACAATCAACTAGCGAAGTTTATGTCTCCAATACAACTCACTTTAAAAATGTGTACAGTTGTGTCAGTCATTTGACTTTGCATTAAATATCAATAAGTTTTTGTTTTAAAATATCTTCTATTTGTAATTCGGTGCAGGGAAAGACTATATTTGAGAAACAGTTCGCCAATCAGATTGCGAAATTTAAGAACAAAACTGATACAAAAAAAATCATATCTGAATAATTCTTAAATCAAAATATAGTATAATAAATTGGATATGCAGGTAATATTGTGCGAAATTCTAAATGTCAATATGAGGAAAAATCATAAACATACAGCTATAACTAATATAAATGTATATATATATATATATATATATATATATATATATATATATATATATATATATATATATATATATATATATATATATATATATATATATATATATATTCAGAATATAACGGAATACGAAAACAATCTCAAATACATTAATTATGGATATATTTAATTCGACAGAATCATGTAACTATGAATTACTGTTATAATGTTCTTTTCTGTATAAATAAATATATAAACAACATCAAACTAATATTTGTAACATTAATACATAAAAATAACGGGCAAACATTTCTATAAAACTATTCAATTTATCAAAACGTCTAGCCATAACAACTCCATGAAAAAGATGGGCCTATTAAAATCATTATAACGCTTTAACTAACGAACTCTGTTTCACATCAAATGTGTATACAAAAAAACACATGCACATATCGATAAAGCAAATTGACCGTGGTATATATATTTATGGTTAACAACCCATAGTAATTAGTATTTACATCAGCGTTCGTTTGAGTTAAACAACTTTTTGAATGATAAAAACCTGACACCACTGAACTTTATTCCCATATATTTTAAAACTTAATAAGAACCTTCAGGTGATAAAGAAATCTTCCTTGGTTATGAAGGTTTATTGAAGGTTTATTGAAGCTTCGTTAAATTCCACCCAGCAGTACTTTATAACCAACTAAAAGTACGATATCCTGGGAGTACGTACATTTATTTCTGAGTTAAAACCTACTCTGAAATTAAAGGTATTGGTGATGATGCTTCCAGTTATGACCTTTTCAGCTCTATCCAATTGATTGCTTTATTTAAATATCGAAAAGACATTCTTAAATATCAATCAAGTTGAAGTTTTGGGTAGTGAAAAGACCATTTCCTGGCAATTAAGTTTCTTTAAAGTTCAGCTGAAAATTGGTTATACATATTAAGTAAAGAATTGAGAAATACGTTTAGAATTTTCAAAGTCAAATAACGCGGGGATACCATTACATAATTGGAATATCTTGGTTGGTTATCCTCTCCATGCTCCAATGAAGCATCACTATATTGTTTAAATTACACTATAAAAATATCAAAACAACGCAATATGCTATTATTGGTTAAACGGCGAAAGTTACATATCTTGACAAATGCAAATGCAGATATAATAATCACAGACACATGTTGACCGATAAAAATTAAAAAAGACAACCAACGTTTTATTAAGCGGTATTGACGCCAAGAATGTTTTTTGCCGTCATAACTTTGAAAGTCAAAGACACAAACACCCATGCACTATTTAGGATGTATGATTGTCTCTACTTTTTGGTACGTTTTTCCCTTTTGTAAAAGCACAGACGAACTGAATATCACTACGAAGGTTAATGTTATGTCTTTTTATTGACAGTATGTGTTGATTGCTGAAGCAATTATATAAGTGAGGCCAATATTTAAAAAAATTAGGTTGCCAGGGAGAAAAAACATATCGATAAAAGTATATGCTTGCTAAATGGTGCGTGGGGTAATAATTTAGTATAAGTGACAATATATATTTTTTCAATTTACATAATCAAATTGTTGAAATACACATGCCACTTTGTATCTCTCACTTTTAGATGATGTAAAAAATCGTATGTTGCTTTTTCAATTGTTGAAAAACTACAATTACAAGATTCATAATTAAGATCTTCTTCAAAAGATGTTGCAAAAGATAATTAACGTTGATACAAAAGATGGTTAGATAAGATGAGAAAAGATGTTTCAATTTCCTCACCCAAATGTTATGATGATATCATTGTTTTTACTTCACTTGAAATATGTGAGCACTTTTTAAATCATAAATTGTAAAAAATGTGAATATGTACTACAACAACAAAAACAACTACTACTGCTTCCACTACAAAAACAACTACTACAACCACTGCTTCGGCTACTCTATAAGAACAACACCAACAACATCAACCATTTTTTTTTAAATTACATTTTCGAACCTTGCTATTTTTTAATTTTGCTTCCAAAACCCACAGGTCTAATGTTAACTATTTAAGGCTATTTCCTTCCATTAGTTTATTGTGTCATCTCCAATTTATTGGGTTGCGACAGCGTTGAAATAGACATTCGTATAATAAGCTAAAATTTAACAATAATAATATGTTTCCATATGAAACGTAATGAATGGGCTAATCAAATAACATTACATTTTGCATAATAATATTTTTCAATGTTATCACCCTTTAACAACAAATAATCAAATACAAACTAGAACAAGAAAACTATAACTTTATGATGCACGATGATATGAAACCAAGAAGGGAAATTGTCCACTACATCTCATCTTTTCTTTAAAAGCTTTGAAAAAAAGCATCATAAACGTATATATTAATGCACTCCTGTGACTTATGGAGTGATAAATAGTTTTGTTGAGTGTCTGCCAACATGGTAATTGCCCAGTTTTGATCTCGGCCGAGATTATATCGCCACGCATATGCGATAGGGCAATAAATAAAGCTGTCCAGGTGGTCCAAAGTGACTGTTGACGGCAAGCGATACATAAAACCGATATCGGCTTGTATAGTGAAAGATATACGGTCTGGTCTTATTTTCCTGCCTTTTTTTGAATCAATGTTCATGACCGACCATTTGATTAGTTTTTTGTGCTTTTTCATCCAAAGTCATAATTGACTCAAAATCTATTGTAACTTTCAATGCCTGAACTTTACATCTTTCTAAAGTTCTATAATGGAGTGGTCCTTCTCATATTGCAAAAAATGTACTAATTATCAAACCAATAAAGGACGCTAGATCTCTGATCTTTACCAGTGTCTTTGTCAATAAATGTTCACCAAAAGTTTTAACTTTACAAATTTTATTTTCTGGCAGAAAAACCATGAACAAGACCGACTCAATTATGAAAACCACAATAGGTTATTCTTTGAGTATGAATTTTTACTGGCATTTCATCATTTATGATAAATCCTAAAGATTCCAATTTTTTACTCATCACGTCCATGTTGGTTATATTTCCTTTTTTCCATGCATATTGATACTATCATCAATATAGTATGAACACCTTATGCCCATTTTTCGGAAAAAAGCATACACTGCATTTAATGCCTTGGTAAAACAATAAGTGGCTGAGCTTTAACCAAAACAGAGACACACGAAATTATATAATTTATTCCTCCACTCAAATTTTAGATATTTAAAATATTGTTTGCCAATAGGTATTGACCAATATGCCTTTTTTAAATCCAAACTTGTGAAAAAATCATTTAGTCATTTGGTTGTACTAATTCCAAAACAAATGGAAATGTCTCTTGTTTAAATTTGTTTCATAATGAACAAATTAATTTAGACTTCGTAAATATAGTATCGGTCTTAATTCTCCATGTGGTTTTGGTACAAGAAAAATATTTGAAATAAATTCTTTATTTTCATGAACTGTTGGAATAATAGTCCAATCCTTCAACATATTTTCAATTTCATTATCAATTAATAGTTTTTCATAATCATTGAATGGCATTTTATTTGGAGGTTTCTTTTGATGTGGAGGATTATCAAATACAATTCTGTATCCGTGCATGGTTTCAAGTACCCATTTATTTGATGTTATTGTCAACCATTCATTTTAACAAGCCTTTAATCTTTCAGCATTGCTTTCAATTACCTTTATTTTGAAGACCTTGCTTAGTTTGGGGCTTGATGCGCAGTTGTTTTGGACTTCTTCTGGCTTTTGAAGTTATGTTTATGGCCAAACTGCCCATAGTCAGTCACTGCCGCCCGTCTGGTGGAGCCGTATGTTCCACGACCATATGGGCGAGCCCTCCATCTGCCCCGTCGGCCCCTAATAGGACCAACGAAGTGGGTTTTATCATGGGATATTTCCCAACTCTAACACTAGTTTCACACTTTTCAGTTCTTTAGTCACATCATCACCAAACAAGTAACTTATTATAGGTGTATTGATATTGCCAATACTTGAATATTTTTGTTTAAGGAAAGGTCTCAACAAATACCTTCGCCATTGTCAATGAATCTGCAATAAGTGTTTTTATTTCTGGAAGTTTGCCAATATGTGGCTTTAAGAGTGTAGCCAATGTTAAAATGGGTATCATACCCGCAGTAACCAGATTCTGAGTATCCCGTAATAAACGGTCAGTGGTTTGAACCCTACGGTGACGTGCAAGATCACCCAAAATTTCCTCATTAACTTTTGGTGCCGACATAAATTGGCGATTGGACGGTATTTTGTATTTGTCTACCGTTTCATTAACATTACACAAAAGAGTGCACGAATCATTGATTAATTTGGCTAAGGACGCAGACACTGGGTCACCCAATTCGGGTGCCTTCAATTTGGCCTGAGGCCATTAATCATCATCAGGATTTTCATCATCAAAATCATCAAAAATAGAATTCTCAAATCTGTTCGAATACAAACAATTAAGGTTTGATATTGACTTGATTTGATAATAGATTATCCGAAATGGAATCTTTATCAGACATTTCTGCCTCGTAACTATCGCTATCTGAGCTATGCAACATACCATGAGTAGGAATCGAAGCATTTGGTTTCTGTAACCCCAAAACTGCCCTTAATTTGTCCACAGTTTCGGGCGTGAGCTTGTTTAAATCAACAATGCTTTCCGACACAACCTCGTGTCCGCCATGGTTTTTTGTCAATACGAGGCTCATTACTCGTTCTTGTGATTCCTCGGTTTTTGTCGTTACGCGTTACCTTGCGTACAACTGACTGCAGTGGAGCTCTCTGCGGGGATTTACTCGTTATCTCGTATTCGTAATTCGACCCTAAATCATTCGAATTACTTGTTTCAGATTCGTAATGAACTGAATTGTTTTCACTGTGGTCAGAGAGAAACAATACATCGTCTTGCTTACCACTTCTCTTGCGTCTTGACATCGTCACGAAAAAATGTGGGCTTTAAAGAAAGCCTACAATTCAACAAAAGTTGAATAAATACTATACTATATTTGACAAACAACAACACAATTAACAATTCGCGTTCGAAGTTCAAAAAATTCAAGAGCATGCAACGTGGTAACTTACCAAGCCAATTTTCAGTTGTGTAAAAGAACCTGCGACCGGGTATCTAAAATGACTATGAGATTTGCACTTGGAATTCGAGCTTATATGTATGGTGTGTCACGTGGTGTAAGGTCATTTTTTGACCTTTAAAGTGCGACTATTTTACGGGATACTAGAGTGATATGCTTGTATATGAGGGCCGTAGGCCATCGAACATAATGATAGAAAATCTAACATGGAAGACAAAGATGGGTTTTGGGTCGGGGAGAAAAATACCAGTAGGATGGGTTAGTGGAAATACACAGTTTTGTTAGGCATTGTCCTCGAGAAAAAAACGATATATATTAATTGTATACGTGTCTACGCTTAATTTCATGTAGGGTTATTATTTAATTACATGCTTTTTGCCTGCGTGATATGACGCTGAGTCATCCTTCTGAAACCACCATCCCACCGGTTTGTTCTCCTCGATATTTCTCAGAAGACGAGGCTTGAATAGCAGCAGTCGCTTGGAGATCCATGCTTACAACATTTCTTCTAGACAATTTATCTCTTCAACATTCCCTTCTTTCGGCCCTGTATTGTTTTCCATACACATCGTTGCAGCGATTATGTCGCAATCTTCGTTGCTTGCTGCTTTTATGCCAAAATAGCGTTCTGCAAGTTCAATTCCACAACCATAATATCAACGCCTAACGTTCCTATGACGATTTTGTTGAAATATGCGTTTTTGCAAAACAATAATGCGGTGTAAAGGACAGCTGGATTCCGACCTCATCCCTTTGAAATTGAAATTGTAACGTAACCATTGGCACCCTGTACATTCAAAGGCAAGTTTCCTGAAAACCTTTGAATTGACCCATGGGATATAAAACGGACATGAAAATACAGAACTCAGCCTTCAGTGGAGATCTTTACCTGATGTTCACTACACATTTTCTAATTGACAAAAACAATTTAAACACATTTCCTGAAAACTTTTCAAAGACAAAGCGGCTATCTGGCGGACAATACAATCTGACACAACAATGCAAACGTTGATCTTTAGCTAACATTGAAGGCCGATGTTTCTTGACATCAGCTAAAAAACCTCATTGAACCACGCTTTATAAAATTATAAAAATGAATGAAGATATGAAGAGAATCAACATAGCGGCTTCAATTTGAAACCAATCAGTGGTGACTTTAGACTGATGCCTACTGCATATAGTATCAATGTCTTCAACATTTCCACCAAGAATATCCGTTAAAATATGTAGACGATGGAGAGCGTACAAAAAATGGAAGCTCAAAGTTTTTACTTTCAAACGTTATCTTCACATTGAGCTGTCTTTACTGACTTATAACTTCTACACTTTGTCGCAATAACTTCGCTATATGAGCAACGTTTCGAGATTTTTCTTTTAAAGGTAAAGAAACTACAGGAATATATGCTCAACTATTTGAGTTCTACATACATTCGTATACTAGTGACCGTAAAACATATTCCCTAATCGTTTTGGTAGATTTGCAATACTTGCAAAACGAGTGCTCTGAATTGTGTGGTTATGCTCAGTTAAAGCGCCACGCTTTAGCATTCGTGTTTTCATTTTCTGTCTGCATAGGCAATTTTGATTCAGTTCGTTTTGGACGCGCGTTTGGTTTTTATTAACCCTAAGGTAAGTGTGAGGTTCAGCTAGCCCTCAAATCGGCCTAAAGCCAAAGGCGGTGATCCCAGTTGTTATCCTTCTTTATGTTAATACATGTAGTTAAGGAACCGTTACACAAGTAGTGCATAAGATTTTTTTTTAATTGATTGGTTGTCTGGAGTTTTATTGTTGGCTTTATTCTAACTGTGACATTGACATTGAGCACGCGTGACTGACTTATTCCTTCTGCAAATCGTCTTTATTCGTTATGAACTTTATAAATCTACCCATTAAGGCGTGAATATAACACGAAAATACAGGCAAAAACCTTGAACACGAGCCGGAGCGATTTAGTCATGCATTCAGCAAAAATGTCTAAATTATATAAACATGTCAACCTAATTCAATGAAACCCTTTACATTGTGTAGAACATTTTGAAACGCGCGCGTAAATTGTTGCTTCAAATGTGACATTGACCTTGAGCCAGTGCGACTGACTTATGTATTCCTAACGTGTTATCAATTACTAAAGATTTTATTTAAAAGGAAACGTGAGATATGTAGCGGCGAAATTGAGCTACAAACAATCCAAATTAAGTTTTCATATTGACGATGAACTTATGTGAATGACACATCATTATGTTATTCGTCCTTGAATGCGAGTGGCGATTGGACACGAATATGCTACGAACATATTGACAGTCATACGAAGGGCATTCCTATGAATCCTCACCTAATCGCATTGAGGAATTAAAAATACAAAACAATATTAATTCCGAACATCAACAGTTAAGTTAAGAAATTGAAAATATTGTATTTACGACAAACGACTAATTGTTGTTTTCGCTTACATCACATGAAACAATGCAAAATAGTATCAGGGACTATAGTCAATAAGTGATAGAACATATGGCAAGTTCGAGTTTTTAATGCGAAAATATATTAAACAAACAAGAATGAATAGCTCATGTGTGTATATCCAAATAAAGACTTACCAATGAACTTTAAGGCTTATACGTGTTTCAACTGATAAGTCTTTTTTCATTATTTTGGAAAGACATCAGCCACGTTTCGTTCAATACGACTTTCCCAAGCAAGCGTGAATTCATATTTAACTTCACGCTTGTAATTAAAACTTAAAATCGTATCTTTCAAATAATTAATCTGTGTGTACTTCCTGACAAACCGATGTGTTTTTCAAGTGTTTGGTTACATAACGCAACAAGTCGTCAAGAGTATTAAAAGCGACGCACAGCAACTGACCGCAATCACAGTTAGGCTCTTCGCACTTTTCACCATTTGCACGGACGGTGAATGCCTGAAAACACATTTCAGAAACAGACTGTCCTCGTTGATTGCAAAAGCTTCCTCATTTTGTCCGGTAGCGTTTATTTGTATAAGCTTTAGTGTATTATCCAGCTGTAACTCCTTTGCAAAACAACAGTAAAGAAAGATAAATCACTTTATTTAATTCATCATTTTGTCTTTTCCATTCTCCAATTGTTTTTCCAAGCTCTTCAATTGAGTAATATTCATCTTTACCAATACAAATCCTTTTTAGGGTCATTATGACCTGAATAAACAAACATCAAAGTATTTATTTTCTTATTGGAAAGACTTTTGAATGCTCTGTTCAACTGTTCAATAACTGAGTTGTTTGTGGCAGAAACCATTTCGGGAACAACGATCACATTTTCCGGACTGAACGCAAAATTGATTGAAATGTTAATGTTATGAGGACGAATCTGTAAAACCACGTCTTTTAATCTTATCCATTCAAACAAGTATTTTCACCTTTGTTATGAAATGTTTCTTATGCTAACAATGTTTTTGTTTCTTCATATATAATACGCATAATACAAATATAGTCATTATTTGAAAGAATGTTTTAAAGGGAGATTATACTATTTTTATATGTGTTATATTGTAATAAATTGATAAAAATATGTTGCAATAATACAAAATAGGCAAGACAAAGTATACATTGAAGGCAAATTTCGTAAAATGCAGCAAAGAAAAATTAGCGCCCCGAGCCGATTGTGACGAAGATATTTCGTACATATTTTCCTACAATAACCGAAGCATTCGTCTTTTTATTAGGATAGTTAGTGTTCGTGTGTCGTATGAATAGATATCGTACATGCATGATATACATGCTGGCGAATTCGACTGTACAGACATGTTCATGTAAATATCTGGCTTATTTCGCATTTTTCGACACATGTTCTTCTTAACTTTTATTAAAATTTATTTTAAAATATATGTATGATAAGTATTTTTTTACACATTTGATATAAATTCATAAATATTTGTCAAAATCGTATAATCTCCCTTCAAGTAAATACAAAACCGCAACCGCTATGTTGTCCGTAAGAAACAAACACCACAAATGCAATTACAGAGTGTGCATTAGTTTTTAGCTTAACGATTATGTAGGTTTTATTGAATATGCTATGTTTGTGGATTAAACAAAATGAAAATGTGTAATTCAAAAAAGGTTCCGATACTCATTTTATATAAGATGATATTTATTTCAACTTGAAATGTGTCTTTAAGATAACCAGAGGCTCGATTTCTTCTGAATTTCATGAACTGGTTAAATATTTTATAGTGTTAAACAATGACTTGTTTCGGTTCCAAAATGAAGAGCATAATTAATCTATTTAGAAACAATATAAAGAAGTGAAACTCCAGCTGCTGGAGCAGTATTGAATTTTCATTAAAAACAATTAGTAGGTCCTTTATTTAAGGCAAGTGACCGATTGCCCAAACAGTACAAAACCGCACAATACAGCACAATACAAACCAACATAAACACAAAATATTAATAAAGCTGGGGTCACCGCCTTGGAACGGTCAATGCAAAGCATTGGGGGTTTAAACCTGGTTATAGAGCGCTCAACCTCACACTTGGCCCAGCAATATTCATAATACATTTAAGTGTAAATAAATTTAACGTCATAGCATTGTAACTCAAATTAAACAATAATAAAAGGGAATTAAAACGCATTCAATTTAATTACTATTTAATTACTCAATTGCATTGAAGATACAAGAGTAACAGAATTACAACTTTTTGACGAACGATCAAATAAAACTATTAACAATTGTCAACTACATTCCTTCTTTATAGAAAAGATTTGAGAGTATAGAATCATGTAGTTAATAGAAGAAAAATTTTAATCAATGACAAACATACAAGGTATGTTTGATAAGTGTTTGATATGTTTGCAAGATAAAAAGATGAGTCCGTGATATTACTTACTACTCAGAACAACCGTATTGTTGCCACAAAACTAAATTTAAAAAGTTTAACACGAACACTCACAACGTTGTCATGGTTGTTATTCACAGCATGACAGTTAAAAATGTATACCTTCTAGTAAAACGTTTGTTGGATAAAATACTAGGATTGTTTAATTTGACTTTACATACGCCTGCACGAGGAATACATAATCTACATTCAATTCCGATTATAGGAATCCTGTATTTACCTCAAACACATTACAGGAAGCACTTTGGACGTTACAACCTCGTTGAATTGTATGATGTCTTGTTTAAACACATTTTCTGTGGATTGTACATAGCCCGCGACCAAAATGGCAGCGAAACCGGAGTCTTAAAGAAGTGTTAGAGCGGTTATATTTTAAATATTTAAATATGAATAAAGGGTTATCCTTACTGATTCAGGATGTGTTAGATCTGGTTTATCGTTGAAGTGTAAAATGGTTTGCAGCAACCAAATATTGCAATCTTCTTAAAATGCTATTATTTATTACCGATCTTTTAAACACATCCACATCATTATCACAATTTGAAAATTTGTGGAATGAAACCAAAAAACAATTATACTTATGAATGATTTGACAGTCTCTCCGCATGTGTGGTATTTGATTGGATTGATGTAGGAATTCCTCATACATACGCAACAGATTTTGATTTTCTCTGAGCAAGCTCATTGGTATGAGCACTCAACATCATGGCAATCGACTCCAACTGAAAAAGTGTTAAGCCATTGATCGGTCACTTCCTTATTGTCGGATCATTGTGTATGACAATAGTTAAAGTTTTACACATGAATACTATTTGTGCGTAAACAAGTGCGTTACTTGAAAATTAAGAATATTTTGTGAAGCTTTAACTTGTATACTTTTTTCACTTACATACCCTAAATCTGATTGTCCACTAAGCATATTTCACACTTTTCATCGCCGATCGGATCCCACAGTGAAGACTGATGCCTTGATTCCTTCTAAATAAATATTTAACCAGTGTTTAGTCACACCAATGGTATTATTGATGTTGTTTATTGTGTACATTTCTTTTGACTGAGCTCTCTTGTTAATTCGTACAAATGAAAGTCCAGGGCTTTTATTGAGTATTGGGCAAATTGAGAATATATTACGTTATATAAATTAAATGGATTCAGTATTTAATCAATGTATTTTGAATGTTATGATCATATTAATCATGCATTCAACAAGAACTTTTAAAACTATTGCAACATTAAAAAAGAAGATTGTTTGGTCCTTATCGATTTTTCTAAATATTCCACATAAAGCCCAATTAAATTAAGATTCACAAAGTAAGTATGTTAATTAAACAAATACAAAAACTAAATATTAAAAATAAACACTGTTGTCACCGCATTGTGTATAACACATGTATAAGGCATTACTGTAAATATATCAAAGGGCGATTAGAATAATGCTGCGGTTAAGATTGCACGTGATATTGAGTTTTATCACATGCCATACCCTGTTTCCCATGTAATATAACCATTACACATATTTGTATCTTACACATGTGTAATATACTTTTTAAGCGTTATCATTGGCTTAGTTTTTGTTTATTGACCAATCGCATTTTGTTATTTTGCTGAAATGACGTTGCAACGTCAAATGACGTCACGAAATGTAAACAGCATTCGGGATTTATCATTATGTCTGCGTAAATATTTATTCAATTTGCTCATTTCAAAGCATGTGATAAAAAAGATCTGACACTCGCTTACTAAAAAATTCATAATAAAATATGGTATGATATTACAACTCGTGTCAGATCCTATATATGCATGTCAGTTCTACGGCTATCGAATTCAATTTTCACAAATGTCTTAGGTAAATGTTAGCGAATAAGGCTTTTACGCGGACTTGCAATGCATCGTTATTATGTAATTTCATTCACTTGGACAAATTTCTGTTCACATTTTGGCTATCCAAATACAACTTTTGTTATCAATGTGCGATGGATGGTGTTACAGACAGGGGTTATTATCACATTATGGATAAAACTGTTGGAAGTATTAGCATGGAAGCAAGCAAAACCAATGCACCGCCTTGCGGGTGCAGACCGCTCATCTAATTTCTTTTTAAAGGTGAAGGGACTCTCATTTTCAATCACTAAGGAGGGAGGGGTGGAGTGAAGAGGGGTGTATAGTGTGGGGGCGTGGAAATTTATTACATTATCTTCCAAAAATGCGAAAAAAAAATGCAAAAAAAAGCAAAAAAAATCGGGGGGGGGTTGGGGTGGGTGGGGGGGGGATTCTTGGGTGCGATGGTTGGACGGTATTTCAAACATAAAATAATAAAAATAAATATTTGTTTTTTTTAACCGTTTCAAAAAAAAATTGGGAGGGGGGTGGGTTGGGGGGGGGGTATAGTGTGAGGGTGTGGTGGTCATTTGTGAGATGATCTTAAAAAAAAAAAATTAGGGGGGGAATTCGGGGGTGGGAGGAGGAGGGATGGGGGGTATTTTTTGGGTGCGATGGTTGGACGGTATTTCAAACATAAAATAATAAAAAATAAATATTTGTGTTTTTAACCGTTTCAAAAATAATTGGGGGGGGGGGGGGTGGGGGGGGTATAGTATAGTGTGAGGGTGTGGTGGTCATTTGTGAGATGATCTTAAAAAAAAAAAAAAATAAAAAAAATAGGGGGGGGGGGGGAATTCGGGGGGGGGGGTGGTATTCTTGGGTGCGATGGTTGGACGGTATTTCAAACATAAAATAATAAAATAAATATTTGTGTTTTTTTAACCGTTTCAAAAAAAAATTGGGGGGGGTGGGGTGGGGTGGGGGGGTAAAGTATAGTGTGAGGGTGCGGTGGTCATTTATGAGATGATCTTAAAAAAAAATTTTTTAGGGGGGGGGAATTCGGGGGTGGGGGAGGGGGGGATGGGGGGGTATTCTTGGGTGCGAGGGTTGGACAGTATTTCAAACATAAAATAATAAAAATAAATATTTGTGTTTTTAACCGTTTCCAAAAAAAATTTAGGGGGGGGGGGGGTGGGGTGTGGGGGGGTATAATATAGTGTGAGGGTGTGGTGGTCATTTGTGAGATGATCTTAAAAAAAAAAAAAAATTAGGGGGGGGAATTCGGGGGTGGGAGGATGGGGGGATGGGGGGTATTTTTAGGGTGCGATGGTTGGACGGTATTTCAAACATAAAATAATAAAAATAAATATTTGTGTTTTTTAACCGTTTCAAAAATAATTGGGGGGGGGGTGGGGTGGGGGGTATAGTATAGTGTGAGGGTGTGGTGGTCATTTGTGAGATGATCTTAAAAAAAAAAAAAAAAAAAAAATAGGGGGGGGGGAATTCGGGGGGGGGGGGAGTATTCTTGGGTGCGATGGTTGGACGGTATTTCAAACATAAAATAATAAAAATAAATATTTGTGTTTTTTTAACCGTTTCAAAAAAAAATTGGGGGGTGGGGTGGGGTGGGGGGGTATAGTATAGTGTGAGGGTGCGGTGGTCATTTGTGAGATGATCTTAAAAAAAAATTTTTTAGGGGGGGGGGGGAATTCGGGGGTGGGGGAGGGGGGGATGGGGGGGTATTCTTGGGTGCGAGGGTTGGACGGTATTTCAAACATAAAATAATAAAAATAAATATTTGTGTTTTTAACCGTTTCAAAAAAAAATTTAGGGGGGGGTGGGGTGTGGGGGGGGGGGTATAGTATAGTGTGAGGGTGTGGTGGTCATTTGTGAGATGATCTTAAAAAAAAATAGGGGGGGATTCGGGGGGTGGGTGGGATTCAGGGGGGGGTTTAGTATAGTGTGAGGGTGTGGTGGTCATTTGTGAGATGATCTTAAAAAAAAAACTTAGGGGGGGTTCGGGAGGGGGGGTGGGGTGGGGGGGATAGTATAGTGTGAGGGTGTGGTGGCCATTTGTGAGATGATCTTAAAAAAACAACAACAAAAAATTAGGGGGGAATTCGGGGGGGGGGGGAAGGGGGGATTCTTGGGTGCGATGGTTGGACGGTATTTCAAACATAAAATAATAAGTATAAATATTTGTGTTTTTTAACCGTTTCAAAAAAACAATTTTGGGGGGGGGGGTGAGGTGGGGGGGTATAGTATAGTGTGAGGGAGTGGTGGTCATTTGTGAGATGATCTTAAAAAAATAAATAAAGGGGGGGGGATGATTCGGGGGGGGGATACGGGGGGGAGGGGGGAGGGCACGGGGGATGGTTTGGGTGGAGTCTATTGTGGTATGTCAGGTACGAGTAGTTTTGTCATAGCTTAAATCAAATCTAATCATAAATAAAGAAGTTATGGCATTTTTAGCAAAATTTAATAATTTGACCTTGAGAGTCAAGGTCATTCAAAGGTCAAGGTAAAATTCAACTTGCCAGGTACAGTAACCTCATGATAGCATGAAAGTATTTGAAGTCTGAAAGCAATAGCCTTGATATTTTAGAAGCAAAGTGGATCGAAACACAAAATTTACCCATATATTCAAAGTAACTAAGTAAAAAAGGGCCATAATTCCGTAAAAATGACAACCAGAGTAATGCAACTTGTCCTTTTACTGTACCCTTATAATAGTTTGCGAGTGTTCCAAGTATGAAAGCAATATCTATGATAGTTTAGGGGTAAAGTGGACCAAAACACAAAACTTAACAAAATTTTCAATTTTCTAAGTATAAAGGGCCCATAATTCCGTCCAAATGCCAGTCATAGTTACATAACTTTGCCTGCACAGTCCCCTTATGATAGTTAATAAGTGTTGCAAGTATGAAAGCAATAGCTTTGATACTGTAGGAATAAAGTGGACCTAAACACAAAACTTAACCAAATTTTCAATTTTCTAAGTTTAAAAAGGGCACATAATTCTGTCAAAATGCCAGTCAGAGTTACATAACTTTGCCTGCACAGTCCCCTTATGATAGTTAGTAAGTGTTGCAAGTATGAAAGCAATAGCTTTGATACTTAAGGAATAAAATGGACCTTAACAAAAAACTTAACCAAAATTTTCAATTTTCTAAGTATAAAAAGGGCACATCATTCTGTCAAAATGCATGCCAGAGTTTTCTCACTTTGCCTGCCCAGTAACCTCATGATAGTAAGTAAGTGTACCAAGTTTGAATGCAATAGCATTGATACTTTCTGAGAAAAGTGGACCTAAACGGAAAACTTAACCGGACGCCGACGCCGACACCGACGCCGAAGCCAAGGTGATGACAGTAGCTCATAATTTTTTTTCAAAAAATAGATGAGCTAAAAATTGAGTCTGATAGCAAATTTAAAAGTTAAACGTATTCAAATATTGCTAAAGTGTGAGACCATATTTACATTTACTCTCTTTTTAGAACAGGATACAATATATTTTCATGTTGCAATATAATTGGGACATATGAACAAATACACGTTTATTGTGGTAGCAGTAACATAAGACACACACGTATAAGGCAAACACGTTTGTGACCATAACACGAGTATTCAGTGAGTAAGATATAACATGCGAAATTAATGCATGATGCCGACGTGACGATGCCAAGATGGCGTCCAAGATGGCCGCCTTTTTCAGCATTTTAACGTATATGGTGATGTATTCATGACTGAATCCATTATTTTGGATCTTTTCAGCCTAAAATAGAATGATGTTATGATGGTTAATGTTTTGAAAGTGAATCAATTAAAATAAAATTTATCATTATACGCAAGATGGCTGCCAATATGGTCGATTATGGAAATAATTGCAATTAAAATTCCATTCATTTCAACTACGTTGAATCGAAATGTCATGCTTTACAAACTGAAATAATTGTATTTCTGAATGTTAAGTGTAAAGACCATTCACAATTGTCAACTAAAAGCCCATAAATTTATTATTTTACCTAAACAAGGAAAGATTACTGAGACAAGGAAACTAAGAAACCATCATTTACGTACACAAGTACTGCAAAAAACACTAGGTGTGAACATCATGTACACATATTCTTTAAGCACAAATGATTTAAAGCCGTATTATTTACATCGGGTAAGCATGAACTACGCAAATTAATTATTTATATTTTTTAATTATGTTTCAGAATCATTTAATAACAGTTTACCAACGTTATTTCAGTTTGATGAGTGAAACGTGTTTAAAGATTACTTGTTGGGTCAGTGGGAAGGCTTATTTCAAATCATGGGTTGGATGATCTGTACATTTGTTGGAATTCCCAAACTCCTAAATGGAAGAAATATCCACAGAATGTATGGGTATTACGAATAGTGACAGAGGAATCGTATCGCAAGGTATTCACAAAGAATAATTTGCAGTCATTTGATGATCTAGAAAAGTATCTTACCAGCATAGTTGCAGGTCGAACGTCTAAATTTTTGATTGATTGTTTGATTAAGGCATGATTTCTTATAATGATGTATGTTCGAGCAGAAAGAGGAGGTGTTTTGCCGCTGCACTTCGCAATATTTAAGTTCATGTTACCATACCTCTTGCTCACCCAAAATACTCGAGATACAGCCTCTATTATCTCAGGTCAATGGAAAACATGCATGAAAGCGCAAAGTACAAGTTCTTAAAGGATGAGCATTTCATCAGACATGTTTCGGGGGTATGTGATGCCATATGGAGCGACATGTTAAAAGAAACAACTTGTATAAGATATAGCCATGACAAGAAGGGAATTATAGGTTCATCACTTTAACCTCAAAATCTCGAGGTTTTGAGTTTGGTCCTGCATAGTTTTGAAACAGGATGGAAGAAGATCGGAGAGAAATGAGCAGTTCCAATTTAGTGGACACTGATGAACAACACAAAAGACAAGCTGTCGATAATTAATGTGCTTACAAAATAAGTAGTGCTTTGGGAGACCGGGGAAACCGGGACTTAACGCAAGTGCGTAAACTGCATTAAATTCGATATATTGTTATCATAAAATAAACTTCACAATTGCTTACATAAAATTAAGCGTTTCTTACATTATACAATAACTATTTAAGATTTTGTTAATTGAAATTAATTAAACTTTGTTAATTTCGATTAATTAAAATTATTAAATAACTAATAAGATAAAAATTGAGATTATAAGTATTTCATGAAATTGTAATTTTGATTGGATTACATTTCACCGAAGCCCGTGTTCGATTGCGCACATTAAAAATCATTATGTAAGGCTAAACAAAACGCCCAGTCAGACAAACCGTCGCTGTTCAACCATGTATCTGAAATTATCCGCTGTTCTTCTATGATATGTCTGTTTGATTCGGTATTTGTAGTTGAGTGTGCTTTCCCGTCCGTTCGTAACGCATATGCTTTCTACAGCTGAAAAAAGACAATTATTACATAATTAGTTCCATTTTGACATTCATATTGATTATTACTCATCATATTCTGGGAAAAAATAATATATAAATAAATAAATTAATTTGTTTCTAAATTGTTCCGTGAACAATTCGCATTGTATCTATATATATATAAATAAATAAATAAATAAATAAATAAATATATATATATATATATATATATATATATAGATATATATATATATATATATATATATATATATATATATATATATATATATATATATATATATATATATATATATATATATATATATATATATATACATAATAAAGTTACACCAAAATATTTGAATGATGGGACGATTTCCATCATATAAAGTAAAGTGTAAACTTGTGCGTCGGTTACTTTTTTCGAAAATAACAACTTTTACTAGTATTGATTTTCAGTTTGTATTTATTGCAATAATTGTTAACGTCATTTTACATTAAGTGGGTTGATGTTGGCGAAGTTGAAAATAGGACTTGATCATCGGCATAAGAAAATAAAAATATTTTTATATCGTTGATCGTTATGATTCCTTCAATATTAGAGTCAATATTTTCAATAATGTCATTAACAAACATCATGAACAGGATGCTTGGGCATGGGTCGCCTTGTTTCACACCAGAGTGTGAATTGATGTATTCTGATGTTTGATTGTTCAACCTGTTGGCTGATTTCACTGATGAATACATAGCTTTGAGTGCGGAAACCATTTAAGAGCTTATTCGTTCGGTGATTAATTTTTGCCATAAAAGTGATCGATTTTTACTGTCATAACATTTAGCATAATCAATTAAAATGCAATACAATTTTGACCAGAGTTTAGAACCTTGTTAATTATACTGTTTAGTATACAGATACAGTCGACTGTGCTCTTTCCCTTTTGTTAACAAAATTGACAGTCAGATACAATTTTATTTTCATCACACCATTTCGTCAGTCTGTTTAATAGTACTTGGGAATATATCTTTGATAAAATATAATTTAATGTTATTCTGCGATAATAATTCGCATCGCTGGTATCACCACCTTAAAATATTTGTGTGATGTAACCTACTCCCCAGCTTTCAGGATATTGTTCTGTATCAAATACGCTTGAAGGGATCTGGGTCTAATCCACAAGGACATGTTAGCATTGTGCTATGTCTTTAGCTATGTAGGGTGTCGTCCCACTTCGCGTACTTCCCATTTCAGCTACTTTATTTCGCAAACTCTTATTTTCTTTGCAAAAACTACTTTTTTAATTCAAATAGTCAGTTAGATTCTTGGAAAATAGTATAAATAGCTATAACAACTGTTAAACTGTAAAAAAATAATTAAGTCACTTTTTAGATTAAAAAACATTAAGGAAAGTAGGAATGTCATTACCAGTTCGCATACTCAAAATTCGTCTGCTTTGCACTATATTCAATTTGTTATAAATTTTCCAGTACGTTTCAAATGGGGTGCAAAGCTGAAATCAAGGTCCGTGCTTCAGCCGACGGTCTATGCCTGGAAGTTAGGTCACTCAACAAGCTTCACAATCACGAAACAAATGATGCAGTGTTCAGGACTTTGCCTCAGCAGCGTCGACTGGAAACCCATGTAAAGGAGAATATTGCGACTATGCTTAGTGTAAAAGCAAACAACAAAATGATCCAACAACGAGTTATGCATGAAACAGGGAAATTTCTGTTGTTGAAAGATATTCACAACTTGCGTACGATATTGAAAAGATCGACTAAAGATGTGACCACCCTCCAGTCCGCTGTTGATCATCTCTCAAAGTGTAATGGCGCCTATGTGAAACTTGTGGCGAATGGAAATAGTGAGCTGAGAGGACTTTACTTTCAGGACGCAAGGATGCGTGATATATTTAAAGCATATCCCGAATTCCTGTGTATAGATGCAACGTACAAGGTGAGCGATCTTCGAATAACGTTGCATATACTTTTAATAGCAAATGGAAATGGACAGAGTGAGGTAGTTGGATTGTGGTTAGTTGCAGACGAGACAGAAGAAATGATGACAGAAATGGTTAGACTATTTAAAGAGCAGAACCCTAGCTGGGATAAAGTTCAAACGGTCATGTCGGACAAAGATTTTGTAGAAAGAGAGGTATTTAAGAAAGACCTGCCTCAAGCAAAGCTCAAAATCTGCTTGTTTAATGTTCTTAGAACTTTCCGCAGAGAAATAACAAGTGAGAAAACCGGTGTGAATAAACGTCAACGAGAAAATATATTGGAGATTCTTCAGAAACTTGCATACTCCTCTACACTGGAGCAGTATGAATCAAACAAGGCGCTACTCATGGAGACACAGAATCATCAAGAAACTGAATATTTCCTTCAGTCTTGGGATCCCATCAAGGACTAGTGGGTCATCGGTCTGGCTACTTCAAGTTCCTTGGGTAACAATACCAACAATCGACTTGAAAGTATCAATCAGAAAATCAAACAGGTCGTTAAAAAAAATGCCAAATTTGATGACTTTGCACAGGACATTATAGTGTTCTTAAACATTCACAGAACTGAGATAAACGGCAAACTGTGCAAAGTAACTGGTGAAGTGCCTATTGTATCCCATGCAGACAACTAGGTTACTGCTGAGTACAGAAAGGAACTTACTGAATACGCGTAATCTTTGGTTGAGAAACAGATTAAAAGGTCCGAGGAAGAACAGCTTTAAGATGGGTGCTATATGATTACAAACACAGATTCTAGTGTTACGGACTCCAAATGTGAGTGTGCATTTTATGTGCAATATCAGTTGCCATGTAAACACATATTCTCAGTAAGATAGCAGCTGCACATGAACCTGTTCGAAAGAGCACTGATAAACGAACGTTGGTCGAAACGTCATTATTTGGGTTCTTTCATGAGCTATCAGCATGAAAATAATGTGACACTCTCTGTTCTTTCTCTACGTGCAAGAGTAGAATCGCAGCAACAGCGATATAGAGCAGCGTATCATGTTACACAAAAACTAGCCTCTTGCTCAGCGGAGGTTACAGGACATATGTTTGACGTACGACTTCAGCAATTGACAACATTACTACGAGCATTGGAACAGGGAGAAGAAGTTGTGATTGAAACAACATCTCAACCTCATGAACCTGCAAATTGACAACAGATTACCCGACAGATTAGAGACAATAACAGAAATGCCACCACCCTCATCCAGCGACGATGACGACGGTGTTCCCAATGTAGCTGTGGCAATGGCTGAATGTCTCAATTCAGTGGGTATCACAACAGTAAATGATACAAGTGCAATTATATAAGCGCGGTCTTTACCAGCCGAAAATGACGCGGGGGCTACATCGGCTGTTACTGAGGAAACCACTGATAGCAATCCCGGGAGGCTTGATAATGGCACTGTTAACGTTCCAGAAGACAATGCTGCAGAGCCTATGCTATCGAATGACACCGCGGAAGGTAAACGTGCAACAAGCAGCGGTGTTGTGATTTCAGCATCATCAGACTTAGGTAGCACTCTCTCGCCACATATCCGGAAACGAGGCCGCCCTAAAGGATCTGAATTAACTGTTGTTGATTTACCGAAAAAGAGACTGAAACTTGTACCTTTTTGTCAGTTAGAGACAAGTGTAAAAGACAAAATGATGTTGAAATGGTTTGTCGATGATGCTGTTGCCGGGAGGTGCATTACTTCGGAAGGGAAACTAATAACAGAAGAGGAGTTCGAATGTTGTCCTGAGCGTATTGATATGGCTGCCGCTGAAACATGCATTGACTGTCTCGAGAAATATTTCGAACCGGACGCATGGGTTGCTTTGTTACATGTTCTTGACTGTGTTAAGTTAATGTCAATTACATGTAAAGTTTGCAATGAGGAGTTAAAAACTAGATGTGTGTGCTGCGACCTGTGTCTCGGTTGGTTCCATTACCATTGTGCAGCAATATCGGATACTCCTAAAACGAAGTTATGGTTCTGCAGTGAATGTTCTAGATAAAGGGTATAGATTGTCTGATACATGCTTGAATATGTTTTTACGACTTTAAGTTCACACGATGCATATTCTCGATGTAAACAAGTTGTACTTTACTAGAGATCTTAAAACTAGATGCGTTTGCGTTACGATCTGTCTCTGACAAATGTATGATTCTGTAAATAATGTATAATCTAGATAAGAGGTATAGGTTTTGTTAAATGATTAAGATAATAAAAGTTTGAATAAGTAAGTACGGCTTAAAATGAACATGGTGCTTCTGTGTAGATCGAGAAAGTTGTACATGGATTCAAGCTTTTATATACCACAAACTCTGCGTTTGATCAAATTTAAGACAATTATCATTGTTTCCTTCGGTTTGAGCGAACTATTACTGTATATATCGGTGGGTTTAGTTATGTTTGTATATGGTGTGATTTCTAGTGCATCGCGCATGGCAGTTCTTTAAAGTGACATGATTTAAGATATGAGCAACTTCATTTGTCATACATGCGAACAACAAAGACACGGATTAGCCTGTGTATTCACACTGTCTTATCAGCGTCTTTGTTGCCGCTGCATCATTACTATAGAAATTACACATAAAAAGCAATAAGTGTCGTTCCGATGATTTATTTGTTTGCATAGTCGACATTACCTGTCGTGAAATGCTGCCTCATATTGTGAAAATAGGGTATATAACTTCAAGTGCTATTATCTGAAAGCAATAAAATCATATTGATTGTTTTCGTTCATTAATACTTTTTACAATTTCTGTCATTTTACGTTTCCCATTCTCTTTTATCGTTTTATCCTTTTTACGTTAAGTTCCCTTTAATTTGTTTTGTTATAACTTTTCTAATTGTGATATCGCAATTTGTATTGACTTAGTTAAGATGATTCACTATATATTTATTGTATACATTTGATATTTGCGTGTATAATGCGTATTTATATACTCCATAACTGTGATTTCTATTGATTGTTGTAATTGTTGTTTGGCGACATAAATTTACATTTTCATATCTCTCTTGTTTACACCCTTTATATACTATGCATTATTCGGATTTCCAACCACGACGAAACATAAACCAGACTGCAAATTCCGTGACGACGACTACACGAGCCAGTCTTAAAGCTAGAAATTTCGGAATCTGCACGTCGATCACTAATTAATCCATATATTCATGTGTCATAACAGTCGTACGGCTAGACAATCTCCATGGAAAAGGCTATACGAACAGAGCCTTACGGCTACCCTCTTGTCAACCCGTACGGGGCCGTACGACTAGCCACTGCCTTTCCAAAAATGATGATGCTCGAAGTTGTAAATATGGGGATGAATAATGGTAATGTCATAATAATAATAATAACTAAAGTAGGGTTGTTTCCCTTTATATAACATTTAGCAAAAGTGGTTGGTATCATATAAATCTTAGTTGATTTAAAAGCGACATACGTGTTAAACACGTTAGTGTGGTTCGCATGAACGTAGTTCACGGTATTGAAGTACAATTTGCATGTGGTTCACGGTATATATAAAAGAAATGCGTTTACTTTACTGTAACGAGATGCACATGTCATGGGGTAAATACACTCTTCTAACGCAATACGCACTTTGAGACTTTACTAACGCAATATTTTGTACTATTTAATATATCAGTTAGGAATAAAGAATCGGATATAAAATTGATCATTTGAATACATCCTGTTATAGCCCACGGTAAAACAATTCATAGTTGAGGATCAGACGCTTTAGAAAATGAGGAAGGTAACCAGCAACACACCAATTGCGTGGTTATGCTCCTAAATATTCATACGAGCCAAGTGTTTTCCATTTAATATATGGTTTCCTGGTGTAACAACCCAACTGAAATAATGGAATTGAAATAAATGAGAATTATATCGCGTTTTTACCATTTTCACGTTAAAAAGATGAAACCATGCCCACTCACATGCTAACGCGTATTATCGTCACGGATGATTTATTTTATATTGAGCTTGCACACAATGTAGTAACATGATTATATTTTCAATTTCAAGGAAAAAAGCAACTTTACCCATGACTGATTTATTCAAGTTTGACAAGTGTTGGGTGTGAAAAGTCTACAAGTGTATACGAATGAATCAAAGAGTTTTTATATAGTGTTGCGATTTTATAAGCGCGTTATTAATTGCGAATATAGCGCGTTATAAACGCTGTTCAAACAACCTTTATTTCACATCAATTTTACGAATACCTGTTCCCATTTACAGCTTATATTAATTTGCGCTATTTAACAATGTATGAAGGGAACAACGTATTAAGCGAACTGTTAAGGTTGCTCTTCTGATTTAAGTTATTGGTCATTACCAAAGAAGATATCTATTTGCAGTGCAAATGTGCCGCCCATATCGGGGTGTATTTTATTATAAAGTGGGTGATTACTTGAGGAAATCTTCATTAAACTCCATTGTTTGCTGAAGCTTGTGGTGGGTTTTATTGCGGAGTGTTGTCTCACAGACCATGTGAGGCATCCATTAACGAGAAGATATGTGGCACGGACGGGATCACATGACAGATCTTGCGAGTGAATCGGTTCATCTATAAGGATCACATACGAGAACTTGCGAGTGAATATGTTCATCTGTAAGGGATCACATATCAGAACTTGTGAGTGAATATGGTTATCTTTAAGGGATAACATACCAGAACTTGTGAGTGAATATTTACTTAACGCGCTAATTGAGCAAGACGATTTCCCTATTCGAATACCAGAACTTGTGAGTGAATCTGTACGATCATCATGGTAGGTCGTAAACTAACCTTATTCTAAAACATGCATGATGTGCCCAAAGTCGCCTAAGCAGGCAATATACATTGTATTGTACTACTGTAAACGTATATAAATTCGTCGGTATGAAATTTCGTGGTTTAATAAAAAAAAGCACTAATTCGTTGACACGTAATTTCGTGGATTTCAAATTTTCGTGGAAGACTGACCGACTGACAACCAGAGAAATAACGAAGCATTATCTGTTGATCTGTTTTGACAGCAAGACTTGATGATAATGGCCCCCCCATCCAAGCATTTTGTGATGGATGGGGGGCATTATTGGAATTGGCCGGAGGCCGGAAATATACTAGCATGATTCGCTTCAGCGACTATCATAAACACGCTTCTTTAAAGGTAAAAAACTGACCTGTCACCTGACCAACAGACTATATAAATCGGTATAACACGTGCATTCTCATCTTTAAAAGGAGTTTATGTTGTCTTGTTTTACCAAACCGCAAGCAAACTCCAGCTCACCAAAAAACGCATCGTTTTTTACAGGATATAATCAAAAAGTATGTGGAAAACACATCAGACTTCAGAAAGTAGAAAAATGTTTCTGACTGTATGTCATCACACAAGTTCAACAGGGAGGGTAGCAACATAGGGCGGGTGCTAGTATATTTCCGGCCTCCGGCCAATTCCAATAATGCCCCCCATCCATCACAAAATGCTTGGATGGGGAGGGGGCCATTATTTTCATTAGCCTACGGCCTTCCATATACTAGCATCTTTAAAGAAAAGACAACATAAACTAAAAAATAGCCCCACAAAACATTTTATTCAGTGAACCAGGCATAAGCCCATCAGTATATATTCAAATCTCAAATATATATTCATTACCATCATGTGACTGACAAAGTCAATACTTCTGAATAATATATACATGTAATCCTACTACATGTATAACACTAGACACATAAGATCGTAGTAAAACCAATGTGAATATAACATAAATGAGTGTCTGTAAACTGTCAATATGCCACAAAAGTTTTACTTTATATGACAAAATAAAACTTATTGTCTCAAAACACAATTTTGAAAAGTATGATATCTATTTGTAGATGAACCTTCTACACTTCTTAAATAAAACTTTCTGAAATTCTTGACTGATTTTCAATTAGCCGTTTTTAAAATATCTACAATTTTCTAACCCTTACTTGCCGCTGCAGAAGAAGCAGCACCACGAAAAGAATGAGCTTTAAACTGGCCAATGTTAATACCGGCCATAGACAAAACATTCTTTAACCACCTAGCTAATGTACTTGTAGTAACACCTTTATATGTAACATAAGACACAAACAATTGCGAGTCTTTTCTTAAAGACTTTGTAACTCTTAAATACTGTATCAATGTCCTAACAGGACATAAACTTGATCTTTCAAAAAGATCCAATTCAACAACAAAATTTTGTCCTGGTTTACAATTCTTTAAACCATCACCACAATTAAAGATAACAGTATTATCTTTGAAACATAACTTTGAAACATCTAAAGCCTTCAGTGTCTGAGCTCGAGCTGCTGTACACAACGCTATTAAAGATACCAGCTTATTACTTAACAGTTTTAAAGATAAGGTATCAAGAGGCATCCACTTAGCAATTAAGTCAAGAACATCCTTAACATTCCATGTAAAAACTAAGGATGTCAACGAATATCCGAATATTCGGTCCCGGACCGAATATTCGGATACTATTTTCCGAATCGAATATTTGGAAGAAAAAAAATCAAAAAACATCGAGTAATTTCAAAGACTTTGTATTCGTGAAATTTGCTTCAAACATTGTAAAAAAGTTGTTCCTCGTGTTATAATGTTTAGTCCGGATAATTCGTTGCTATGGTGATGACAGTATACCGGTCATAAATCCCGCTAATTGCCTAACAAAGACAGTCACTTTGTGTCAAAATTATGATAGGTTCAAATCGCATCGGCAATCAAAACACCGACCTGCACTTGATCCAATGACTCGAATTACATTTAAAATTATCAAAGATTAAATAAGTAAAGGAAAAGCCGACTTGGTGTAAAAAACAAATAAGACCGTATGGCAATTAAAACACCGACCCGTCTTTATCTAATAACTCGAATTACATTTAACATGATCAACGATTAAATAAGTAAAGGAAGTGCCGACTTGGTGTGAAAAACAAAAAAGATCGTATGGTTATAATCACGTTGTCCAATCAAAAAAGCTTTTAGAAAATAATTTACTCAACCTCTAATGAGTATTTGCGTATCGTATGGTCCAAACTTTAATTAATTACTCAATATTCAATCAGGTTTTATATTTAAAGAAATGTTTTTGGTATGTCGCCATCATTTAATTGAAAATATTATCATTGCTACACGCAAAAAGTAAATCTCTGTCCAATCAAAATGCCACCTACACCTTCCGCTGCTTGGAAGTATTTCACGAGATCATCCGATAAGAAGTCGGCAACGTGTAACTTGTGTGGAGTTAATCTTACGTACATCCAGGGCGGTACGACGTCCAATCTTCTCAATCATATTAATAACAAACATCCATATTCTGCATCTTCGAATGATGCTGGGGACTCTAAGAAACAGTCGTCAATGTCATCGTTTTTGAGTACTCCTAATAAAGTGTGTGTTTCCGAAAGTGAACGGATTACATGTGCTATTGCGGAGAAATAGACTCTCCAGTGATCTGGTCGACGTAATCGTGTTTTTAAATAAGAACACTGTTCATGTGCCCAGTGACGCCGATCCGAGTGACTTAAATGTGGCAACGGTGTTTTATTTGCATGTGTTCGCTATGTAAATAATACGTTTAAGTTCAGTTTAAATTATTTATAGATCTAACTGTTTTGTCATGTAATTATTTTGTCGTCATGTAAATATTATGTTTCTCGTTCTATTGTTGATGTACAATATTAAAGCACGTGTTCGCTATGTAAATACTACGTTTAAGTTCAGCTTAAATTTCTTATAGATCTAACTGTTTTGTTATGTAATTGTTTTGTCGTCATGTAAATATTATGTTTCTCGTTCTATTGTTGATGTACAATATTAAAAGTTTAAAAACAGTTTTCGTCATTCAATTTTAACAATTTGCGACGGCAATTCTGTGTCAATATTTAGTCACTTCCGGGAAACTTCCGGTAAAAACGAAAGGAGAATTCATGGAGTAATGGTACGGTAAACAAAGTTGATTTTTTTCTAACAGATGTTGACCGAATATCCGAATATTCGTTCGGAAGGATGACCGAATATCCGAATACCAATATCGGTATTCGTTGCCATCCCTAGTAAAAACGTATCTAGGTTTTGGAGCTTTTACAACAAAAAGACCTTTCATGAATCTATTCAGACAATTGAATGAAAAAGAATTATATTGAGCAGAACTCAAAAGCTTTTAAGTCTCCATAATAACACTTTTATGTAAAATCATTACACTGTAAGATCTTCCAATGTTCTTTAAATACACTAAAAAACAAATGATGTCTATTTCAAGCGGTCTAAGGGGATCGCAATCCCGCAAAGTACACCACAAAACCCATCTTGTCCATGCACTTGAATATTGTTTACGAGTTCCTGGTTTCCAGCTCTGTAAGACCGTGTCAATAGCCACTTCCGGAATTCCGTTCTTTTGGAGATTGATCCTGATACAATTGCTCCAACTAGTTGCATATTTTTCCCCATCGGATGATTTTCTTGGTTGTGAACAAGCGTCAGCAAATCTTTGTGTCTCGGCAATCTAACCGGAATAGAAATAAGACATTCTAAGAATAGTGGATACCATGTTTGATTCACCCATAAAGGACATATAAACAGTGCTTCATCTACCTCATCTTCAATAAGCTTATTAAAAACCGCACCTAAGAGACGAAAAGGTGGGAAAATGTAAGGTTTCCAAGAAAGCCAGTTTAACAAAAAAGCATTTGTGCAAAAAGCCTCTGGATCAGGTGTCCATGAAGCAAAAGTATTCAACTGTCTATTGAGTCTGGAAGCAAAACGATCAATATTAGGCATCATTAATTGTGAAAAAATTCTATTCGCAATAGATGGTTTCAACTTCCATTCTGTAGAGTCTGAGAAATTTCTTGACTCAAAATCTGCAAAAGTATTATCAACACCTCTTAAATAAAAAGCAGTAATAAAAATGTTTCTTTTGATACACCATTCCCAGATCTCTTTTGCTAGACGATCCATAGTACTTGACTGCATACCACCCATATTGTTAATATAAGAAATAGCCGTGGTATTGTCACACTGAATAGCCACATGAATATTTCTAATATTATTTAGCCACGTTTTCAGTGCTAGGAAAAAAACAGCAGCTCCAAATAATTTATATGTAAAACAGACTCATGAAAAGACCAACGTCCTCCTGAGGATTTCTTTTCCTCAACTAGGTAAGACCCATAACCTGACTTGGATGCATCAGACTGAAGACTGAATTGATAAGGAAACACGATCTGGCCTTATTTTTCTTCCATTTTTTATTTCTATGTTACTATACCACCATTGAATTTGTTCTTTAGCTAAATTGTTCAGCTCCATGAACGCTTCATAATCATCTAAGGATCTTAAAGCATCAACTTTACAATGCTCTAAAACTCTATAATGCATAGGTCCCTCTAAGACTGCAAAGAAAGTACTGATTACCAAACCAATAAAAGATGCCAAATCTCTTACTTTGATTCTATCTTTTGATAAAATCTGCTTTGCAAAATGCTTAACTTTCTCGAGCTTCTTTTCAGGTAAAAACACCATGAAAAGAACAGAATCAATTATGTAACCAAAATAAACTATACGGTGAGCGGGAATTTTCACAGATTTTTCTTCATTGATAACAAATCCCAGAGATTCCAACTTGTTACTCATCAGAGCCATATTACTTGCACAAACAGCTTGATCATTATGCATATTTATGCTATCATCAATGTAATATGAGCATCTTATACCCATTTTTCTGAAAAAGCATACACTGGCTTCAACACTTTTGTGAAACAATATGGCGCTGAGCTCAAACCAAAAACAAGGCAAACAAAATTATATAACTGATCTCTCCATTCAAATTTAAGGTACTTATGGAAAGATTCATGAATAGGAATAGACCAATAAGCTTTCCTTAGGTCGAGACTAGTGAAAAAATCATTCGGCTGAACTAGCTCTAAAACAAAAGAAAAAGTCTCTTGTTTTAACTTATCATAATGAACGAATTCATTTAATTTCTTTAAATTGAGAATAGGTCAATACTCTTCATTTGGTTTCAACACTAAAAATATATTTGACAAAAATTCACCATCTTCATGATGAGAATATTTTATTGCCCCTTCATGAAGCATTTTTTCAACTTCTTTATCTATTATTAATTTTTCTGAATCCAAAAAAATTATTTTGTTTGGAATTTTCCTTTGACAAGGAAGATCATGAAATATAATTTTATAGCCTTGTACCGTTTCTAAAACCCATTTATTAAAAGTTAAATTCTTCCACTCAGGAAAACAGGAAAGTAGCCTGTCAGAATTACTCACCTGGAGCTCAGACACTGATGGCTGCTCTAGTTTGGGTTATTAGAAGACGAAGATACGCTCTTCTTCACTGGGTTGGACATCTGACGGTGTCCAAACTGACCATAACCGTCCTTCTTTTGTCCCAGAGTCCAACCTGAACCAGGGCCCCTTGTATACGGCTTTTGCCTCCATGACCTCTGGTAACCGGAAGTCCTTCGGTAGTCACCTCTTCCCCTTATAGGACCAAAGGAAGAAGATTTTGTAATGGATGAGTAGTTTCCAACCTTAATACTTGTTTCACATTTCTTAAGTTCTTTACTTACATCATCTCCAAAGAGAAAAGAAGTTATCGGAACATTGATATTACAAACCCCCGATTACTTCTGTTTGAGAAAAGGCCACATAAGATATCTACGCCTTTAACTTAAATTAAACTGTACTTGACATAACATTGTCAAAGAATCAGAAATCAAAGTTTTGATTTTTGGTAGTTGTGAAGTGAAAGGCTTTAAGACCTGTGCTAACTCTAACAGAGGAAGCATCCCAGAGGTAAGAAGATTCTGAGAATCCCGAATAACTTTGTCAGTTGTTTGAACTTTCTTATTCCTGACTAAATCACCCCAAATCTCCTCATTGACTCTAGGGGCCGACATGAACTCACAGTTCGAGGGAACTTTGTACTTCTCTATTGTCTGTTTAACCTCACACTGTTGTGTGCATGAATCATTAATCAATTTGGCCAGAGACCTTGATATGGGATCCCCCTTCTCAGAAGCCTTCAACAAAGGCTGGGGCCAATTATCATCCTCTTCAGATGAGGTATCATCATCATACAAACTTTTCTCAATATCATCCGAACGAGAACCCTGCCTCTCATTGTGACTGTGACCTTTATTCAAGCTCTTAGAATTATTACTGGCCCTATCACGATGGACCAAAACAGAACTATCCGACTCCCAGTCTTAACCTTCTTGAGACAATTCAAAAATGTCTGTGACCGTCTGAGAAGAACGAGACTTATCTATGCCTAAAATAGATCTCAATTTATTCAAATTCTCTTGTGAAATACCTGCTAAATTGTTCAAATCGACCAAACCGGAATTGCTTCCTGAAATTTCATGGGCGCTGCCATTTGCATTATGGTCACGTGGTCTATGCGGATCGCTTCGGTTAGTTTCGTTTACAACGTGTACAACCGACCTGAGAGGGGCTCTCGGCGGGGAAACTGACCCACTTTTTTTTGAGAAGTATTACTATCCCTGCGGGACTTAGCTTTTTTACCGTGTGAATCTGACACGGTTGAAAACCCCGAAAACTCGGAAGAATCTTCGCCACTTTGACTTTTGTTTTCATTATTATCATGGTCGGAAAACTCATCAACTGGACGAGACATCGTCTCGCCCCCTTCTATCCTTATTACGCCTCGACATCGTCGAAGGCAAGTCCAAACAACAAGAGGTGTGTGTACGAGTATTATGGCTCAGCTAAAAAAATTAGTTGTAAACAAAAAACTACCACTGAAAAAAAGCTTTTTCAAAGCATTAAAGTAGCACAAATAAATGCAACAATTCAACACACCTCTAAAACCGCGTGGTTACTCACCTATGAAGACTGTACCAGTCTTCTCCGACGTAGTCGCTAAAGAAATCTATGAGAATGCACGTGTTATACCGATTTATATAGTCTGTCGGTCAGGTGACAGGTCAGTTTTTGACCTTTAAAGAAGCGTGTTTATGATAGTCGCTGAAGCGAATCATGCTAGTATATGGAAGGCCGTAGGCTAATGAAAATAATGTGCACTGACGCATTAAAGTGTTGCCAATGATTGTCGATAAGAGCGATAAAGCGGCGCACTTGTGGGTCCCCGCTCGCTAATTGCCATCAATGTTGTTTTGACAATATTTGCAATTCTCAGCGCAATCGGTCTCCTAGTAGTAACAATTAAGTAATAAGGTCCTCAAAATACACGTGTGAAAACCGTTGTGTTTTTTAACTGTAATTGGCACTAATTGACATATGTGATAAATCTCGGACTGTTAATTTGACGATGTCACGTAAAACAACCGTTAGAGAAGACCGATTTTGGATTAAAATGTATAAATAATCGTTGATACTTGAATTCGTGGTTCAGCGAACCAACAAAGTTCACGAAAATTCGTACCACACGAAATTTTATGGTTTTACCATCAGCATATACCTAAACGAAAACCAGAGCAGCGAAGTTAATAAAAAATAAAGCACTATCGATGTCATTTTTCCATGAAATACGTTGTCAAATCTACACAGTGCGACATTCTAGATGTTGAGCCTGTATGACATACACATGTTTATGCTTTATCTTCAATACTTTCGATTGCTGCAAGAACGTGAAGTCGAGGTGCATGCAAAGGGGCCTTCACGTTGTAAAACTGGTGAATGTAGCGCGTAAACCGGAGTGTAATACATATATCTGTAGTGGCCAAGAATGTAAATTCAGTAAAACAGTAAATCGCTGAATGAATAAAAAAGCTATGATTAGTAGATCAACAAAACCTCAAAAAAGCTCTCGTGTTATCTTGTTCAAAGCACGGCGAAAAGTAACCCGAACAATACTCTCGAAGATATTAATACTTTTTAATTGATCAATCAAATAATAATAATCCTTACAACAAACAGTAATTTGAAAACTGTAAACAATCAACATTTGGGAAAATAACCTGCATGTTTGTATACTTAGTTTGCATTCCGAAGTGTATTTGAATGATCTGAACGAATAAATTGTCTATGCCTTACTAAATGGACAGTTTATTTCATTTGCAAATAATTCTGTAGATAACCTAAGTTAAATTGTTAAACACAGATGTCTTATGTGTTTCACATGCAATAATGTACCGCACTCCCGTCACCTTTTGTTTTATTTCCGTCACATTAATATGTTAAATACTGATATCTCAATGCCCAGGGCACACACATTTACAATCCCCGAACAGTACCGTTCAGCCTTCAAGAGAGCCACGATAACCATGAATCGCTCACCTGAATTCATATCGTGATCTTAGCTGAGCGATAATCTTGAAATAAGAATAATACGCATTATAAGGACAAAAAGTTACAGCCTCATCAAATAGTAAATTGCTAAATAAAGTTCGTTTTATTTAAGTCGATTATACCTTGTTACACACCGAATAACAAACCTCTCGGCCTTGTGGTTAATAGAGATTAATAAAGTCATGTTTTTATAAAAGAATGTATATTGATTGTGATTTTAACACTTTTGTTAGATGACAATCATAAGATAATATATGTCAAATATAACATCTTCACAAGTTAAGATTTGTTTGAGAATCGGATTTTTTGGCATTGAAAAGTCATAACGAACTGTTTCTATATAATGACCCTGCCCCTTGTGAACAAATAAAATAAGTACTATTCATTATTTTAAAGAAACAAATAACATTGAAGTCACAAATGGCTGGAACTGTAATTAACTGAGACTCGAATTTGACACCAACAGCATTGTATAAGCCTGGTTTTGAAATGAATATAAACTTTGATGTATCTCCTAATCATTATAGTTTTTCAGTAGTGTTGATGCTTGATATGACATTTGTATGCTACGAGATAATTTATGCGAATATGTCTGACACTAGTAAGACGTTAAGAGTCCATGAGACCGGCGTCAAGCCCAGTAATATGTTTTACAATGACTGAATCACGGTGGTTATCCCATTTGGGTTAATCGTGTGATGCAGTGAAGTGTCACATTAATCACCTGCCTTAAATAAAAAACACATAAGTTGAAACTTCTACTGAGGGCAGGAGAAAAAACCCTTATTTTACATCGCGGTCCTTTTTGTATGGAAAAGAACCAATTGCAAAACAATAAGACACACAACATAGAAGGACAATTCATAAATGTACATACACACGCACACACATGATCGAATCTGCGGACACCGACTTGAAGTGGTCCATACAAATACGGGCGAGGGAATTAAACATGTTTAAGGCGTTACAACACAACACTATGCATAGACTTATTTATTTTGCATTTAAGTGTTCATGAAAAATAACCTCATATCATCACAATTCAAATGAAAGATAATACGTTTCAGTTTAATTACTATTATTTAACTACTGAATTTGTTTATAGAGACCAGAGCAACAGAACCGTTACTATCTAAGGCATTTAGATAACACCAAAACCAGTAACAACTGCATCTCGTCCTTATTACAAAGCTATAGAGACATAGCCTCATTTAGTTATTACATTCAGATCATCGTCATGCCATGCAGGAAGAAGCACCAATAAGGTCGTAAAAGGCCAAATTACAAAGCTTGACTATGTCTATCTTTAACCTTACACAATTATTCAGTTAATAATTTGAACTATGTTCTATTGTTTCAAATACATAAACTTATTACCGCATGTTAAAATATAATGATTTTACAAATCCAAAATTCATAATCTTAAAATATTTCAAACCATTTCAAACATAAATATATCAGTCAAATGTATTTGCATATGATGTAATACGATCTCGCTCACGTTTTGAATTCCGATGACGTCATAAATGCATTTAAAGCTACATCTTGAACATACCAAACTAAAAATCTTATTAATCCGGAAAAAAACTTTTAAGAATATGTTGTGAATTAATTTTAACACATTACCTTAAATACTTTGAAAATCGTTGTATAATTATTTTTCTAGGAATACCTTATTCATTATTTGATTACAAAAGGTAAGTATTACCTAAATATTTAGTTTTTATGTGTATGGAATTCGTAAAAACCTCGTAATAATAGAAGTAATGTTTGCTCGATTGTGGAATTGGAATTAACTTCTGCTATATTATAATCAAATGCAACGCAGGGTATTTCAAATAAAAAATTATTACAATATAGCATGCTCGATATGTTTACTTATATTTAGGGCTTAGCATATTTTGAATTGTGTATTAATCATGTCAGCCAATGGCACTGATTTTAACGAGAATACTCGATTCGGAGCAATGATTTAGTAAATACACGCATTTAAGTAAAGCGTGTTCTTTAAGGCATGGACTTGAATACACAGAAATACAAAAATAGTAGTTTTTACTTTTTTATACGATTGAGAATTTTCTCTTCGAAAATATATCGTTTCATCATGGAGCAATTTGCACAGTGTTCCCTTGAAACGTTGAATGTTTGTTTGTATGTATGTATGAATATTTAATCAATATTGGCTCGATGTTATAAATGTTGTTTTTTGTTTTGGTTTATACTATTCGTTTAACGAAAATGTAAATTGTGCAATGCATAAAGTACATATACGTATACATTTGAATGATTTTACGGGCTGACCTCTTACAGTGTTCCCAAGCTAAGCAAATTAAGACCACTGTTTGCATTTCAGATCTTGCGGTTAATGAAGCGACACCTTGGTCCAGTCTATTAAGTTCTCTTTTGCACATAAATGTAAGTTTTTGTAAAATTTGAAGTATACTGCGTTTGTTAAACTTGCATATAATGTACCTCTTTTTTTAGTGCTGCGATAAATGTGTTTCATTTTAAAACTTATGATTAATTATTTAAAAAAAAACATCAAATGGATACTGACTTCCCGGCTGCTGTTTGAAAATACGGAAGAAGAGTTTTGTCACTATCTCCTTGGACCATTGTCAGCAATGGACTCATAAACTCTTTTAAGACTATATTGTAGGCCTGTAGGTTTCCTGTAAAGGTTACGGTAATCGGATTGTTTTTCAGTGTATTATCAATCTCATTAAATGAGATTTAACGTTATATTTTGATTCAAACATTTTATTTCTACTTTAGAAATCTCTGAAACCTAGAAAAGCAAACGTTCAACTAAAGAAGTGAGGAAACATTCCTCTTGCAATTAAAACTGTCGCAGTTGCGGTGTCACAAGTTTTAACATGTAATGAATTGAGATCAGAAAAAGAGCTTGCACAACTGTTGTGTATGTCATTAATTAGTACCTTCGAATTCCTAGAATATGCATATTCCAAATTGCATAATTCTTCTTAAAGCTTTTTGAGAATGTTGGCTGTTTGTGGAAATACTCCGATAAATATGAAATATGCTGTCGCGATTCTCAATTTATCTCTAAAGAGTGAAAACCGATGAATGTCAAAACTTGTGACGCGGCAGTTTATTCAACTTGAGCCGCACGCTCCCATTGATTTCCTGTTCGATAACAATGGCGTCCGATACTCATTAAATCCTTGGATTGCCAATTTTTTTACAAATCGCTGTTAACATGTCGAACATGAAGAGATTATCATTGCAAACAAAAACTTTTGCAACTTTGAAAAGAAAAAAAAAATTACCTTGATCAAAAGTAGACAAAAAATATACTTCAGTTGTGACAGCAGTGTAACAAAATAGTGCCATTATTCATCTGTTGTTTGAGGTTTTGAGATTTCATCGTCAATAGAAGGGTTATTAGAAGATCATATCATGAAGTGTTGGGGCAGCTTTTGGATTAAATAAAAATGGCTCCTCAAGACAAAGTCAGGTTTTTCACGAAATTTTCGGAAAAGTTCTGAGCATTAAATAATCATTTTTATATTGCTATTGGGAACCAAAAGCATTTAAAGTTTGTTTGATTGCGAAAACATTTGACGAACCTTTCAAACTTTTCACGTGCCATTGATAACAAACAAAGGCATGCAACAAATGATTATAATTAACTTGATTTTCTACATGTTATCTCGATTCGTACAAAAGATCCGACAACAAATGAAAAAGCAATTATCGAAATACTAGATTCGTCCATGCAGATGTGTAAATAACTTATAGAATACGATACAAGCATCGCAGTTCTTAAATCTTGGATCGTAAACCTTAAAGGATCCGTCTGTATTGACGTTCATAAATATGATGAAGCATACAAACAACACTCAAAGGCTGTCAATACTTATATATAAAATATATTGGGAGCAGTGACCACCCTTCTCTTACTGTTTATGATTTAATAAGGGAACTGATCTTATTCAAAAGGCAGAAATCCTCTTCCAGGACGACAGTTGTATAAACGAAATGCAGAAAACTTAATATTTGGAAGCTTTAGAAATTTTTACCAATAATGTGAATGAACGCGATCGACAAATGGGCAGACATTTTCAACTTAAGTTAAATTAAGCTAAAGAGCTAAATAATTTGAACGCCTGTTAAGATTCAAACAGGCCTTTTACGATCGTGACGGTGTTCTGGATCTATTGAAAGATCACTTAAAATCAAATACGAGGTTACAGATGCATACTTCATGAGAGAATTAACACTGGACTGCTGGATAAAAAACTTCAATTGGGTTCGTAATTATTTACATTGATGCACAACAATGTTTAGTTTTCATACTTTTTTCAATGTTTTAAACGTGCAACCTTACATGCGAGAGTAAAATGTAACTTGAAATGTGTATCGATTATATTGTTTGTTTTTCTGTTTGTATTTTCAGAAGAAGAACGCAAACAAAATCTACATCAACAGCTGAAAGCATTAAGTAAAGTCCTTGATTTCATCCTGAGTCAAGATCAATTATCAGAAAAGCATAAGCCGAATTTCCTAAGTATGTACCGACGTGTAGCAAATAATATCCCGCTAACAGATAAATCGGAAATTGAATATTTTTGCAATGTGAGTGATGAGCATATGCCATTTTTTATGTTAAGCAAAGCGTATAATTTTAGTAACCATAGAATTGTTTGTTACAGATTCGATACAACTCAATTAACCTACAAATCAATAGTTAGTTTATGAAATCAATACGGTTTACTGCTATCCTACAAACGCGGGTCATTAACAGATTTAATTATCAACTGCTTAAATAAATAATGACTTAAGTTTTATGCTAACCACATAAAATTTAACAAGTTAACATATGCATTTATTTGTATTTTAGAGATATGAATCCAACTACCATTCAGAAAATGATTCAGACAATTCAGAATCTGACAGTCATTATGGTTCGTCGCCCAACGAATTAAATTTTGACGGTTGAACAAAAGATCCGAATAATACCAATGAGATCCTGCTGTGAATGCCATAAACGAGTGGTTCTCGGAATAGATCACATGATGACGCTAATGCCGAGTATTTTGACGGCATCAAAGTTGATCCTAAATAAGTGCAGGGTTTTTATTGGACGCTTTATATAACCCTGTCAGTAAAATACGATAATATTGCGAGTCAAAGATAAGCTCAGAATTAATATAGATAATCATGTTGCTTTTTATTTTTAAACGTTATACACGCGCATTGAAACGAACATCAGAATAAAATCAAATGGTAAACTGTTTAAGCAATTTTAACACAATTTAAAAAAAATACAAATCTAACCATATATGTTGAAAATAACATGAACTAGTTTACTCGTTTCTTGATAATGTTTTTAAGTGTCTTGAAGAACATGAGACGCGTGTTAAATCTAATGTCGTAAACGGCCTTTTATTTTAGGCCAGTGACCATATTTCATTCATTAAGATGCAGAGCAACAACTAACGCTAAAAGCAAACAAAGATGAATAAAACTGGATTCACCGCCTTGTATCGGTGAATGCAAATGATAACATTAAGGGTTTCCAAGTTTAAGAACACCCGAATCACACTTGTGGTGTAGATTTGTATATAAAAACTGCAAGTGCAAGTAAAATGTAACCTCAAAATCTGCAAGTGTAAATTAAATGTAACCTCATAGTCTTAATTTAAATCAAACTGCACTAAATGAGAAATTAATCAAGCATGATATATATCTTGTCTTTATTAGTTAGCTTTCTCCATCGCTGTCGTATTTTAATCTTCAGAGACTGTAAGCATAAGAGCTATTGTGTTATGTTGATGAAATATATTAACGATCTTTCTTCCATTTACTTAGTTTTCCATTTTCTGAAGATACATCACTTACTTAATAGTTTAATATCTTTTATGGAGCATATTGCAGTGTTTACTAATGACTTTATTATCCATTTATTAAACGTTTTTATTTATCCTCGATACTAACGACACTATGTTACTAAAATTATTCGTGTAGTATTCGTTTCGGACGTGACTTTTAGATTTGATATTAATTATTAGGTTAATGTTAGGTTCGGCTTGGCCTCGAACCCGGTTTAAACCCCAAATGCTTGGCATTCACCGTTCAAAAGCGTGATCCCAAATGTTAACATACACAGATATGTTGAAGTTTGACACACACAAACCAATAAACCAACAAACCAACATACGGACAGGGCAAACACAATATGTCACCCAGTAAAGACTGGGGTACATAAAACATCTATTATTATGTTAACAATACATAAAAAAGACTTCACACACATTAATATAATATAGAGAGATGAAACTCCAGATGCTGTATATACTATAATGAACGAATACAAAACTATAACTAAAGCCTTTATAGCAAGAAATAATATAGTTATATGAATACTAATAACTTTCCACAAGTAATTCAAATTTTGTTACCTTAGATATACAATTACTCACGAAAATGAGAGACAATCAAGCTAAGACTTTCTCAAATATTATGAATGCCTAAACGAACTGAAAGAGACGAATAACAATAAAAGTCATGTTTTAGATGGTTGGAAAGTATTTTTAAAATTAATAAAACACGTTCTATTCATTCAATAAATCATTCAATTATAACGACACATACAATAGCAAACATTTTTAAAAAGTAATTTCGTCTCTTGACGACTGAAGACCAACAAGAGTCAACACGTATATTTATTGGTGAAAGCGTACGCACATGAAAATATACGTAAAAACTATTCTTAACAACAATAACAAACCATGACTACTTTTCTTTCAGATAATGAACACAGGCACTCGGCATTAGCAACTATCCGCCCACCTCCCCCAGCTGCTACCCCCCTCCAAAACTCCCCAAATTGTCCATTAGTAATAAAAAATAACATTACAAAAAATGTGCGTCGAGTTTATTTTTTTCTTATATATATAACAAGGTATGTGACAAAGACCCTTGAATTGCTGATTTCGGCATACAAGCCCATTTCCGGAGCTCACTACTCCATCAAGTTTCAACCAATTTGCACAATTCTGATATCAAACGACGCAGAAGACTTCATACTAAATGTATAAATCGATGCATGTTCGAATAAGTCTACCGTAAAGCGGTCATCACGAAAATACATTACATTTTTTTCATAATTCGGGTGTACAGTCATTCGCATTGTAACCTCACATCGAAAACAAGCAATGCAATGAAAATAAAACAAAAGTAACACGTTCTAATATATAAATCCATTTAATTCCAATCTGTTGCGAGAATCAGCTTTTCAACTATTCAACCAATGCCTTTTACAATTGCTACGCCAGTGTCGAGTTCAAAATAGTTTTCAACAAAGCTTTACTCTCATTGGTCAATAACGGAGGTGTGACTATTCTTGTTAAATAGCGTAGCGATAGTGAAAGGCATTGGTTAATTGTTGGAAAGCTGATTCTCGCCACAGATTGGAGTTCGAGAGATATATATGTTAGTAAGAAATACATTTTTTTTTAAATTTTGATTGTATTTGTATGACATGTATAAGTACAATGCGAATGACTGTCCAACCGAAGTGTGTACGTGTGTAATGTATTTTTGTGGTAATCAGATCGATTCTAGGAAATGTTGTTGCAAGTTTGTTTTTTGATGACCGCTTTACGGTAGACTTATGCGAACATTCATCGATTTATTCATTTAGTATGAAGTCTTCTGCGTTGTTTGATACCAGACTTGTGCAAATCGGTTGAAAATTGATGGAGTAATGAGCTTCGGAAATTGGCTGGTATGCCGAAATCAGCAATTCAAGGGTCTAAGTCACATACCTTGTTATAAATATATATATAAATAAATAAATAAATATATATATAACATTTTAGTTTAAAAAACAATTTTTCGACAAACTTTTTTGTCATGTTATTTTTTGTATTACTCATGGACACTTTTGAGAGTTTGGGAGGGGGTAGCAGCTGGGGGAGGTGGGGGGGGGGGTAGTAGCTAATGCCGAGTGCCTGTGATTTGACAGTTTAGAGTATGACTACATGTGAAATTGTCTCAAACAATTTTAGTTTGGAACTAAATTCATACAATGGGTTAAAACGATAAACATACGTAATATAATTATCTACGTTTATCTTAACTTTTTTTCTATTCAAAGATGTGTTATATAAGGCTTAATAGTGAACAAAACACTGTTTTAAAGTTTAGAAACATTTTCCAATTTTATTGAAAGAAGAAGCCACATAAGGGAAAAAAATGAACAATTAAATAAACTTAAACTTTTTTGCAAATGATTTATCCTAAATGACAGATGGAACGTTACCTTCTTGTTAAGAGGTGATTAATACAATTCAATACTTCAGTCAATTTTCTAGACTCAAGCCGTATAAGTCAAATCCACCCTAGTCCGCGCTGGTTCACTAAACATACACAAATTAAATTTAACAAATACGTTTTGTATTTCACCTCTGACAAATCCCAATTCTTGGTTTTATGTTTCGCTTACAAATGATCAAATCTCGATATCGACAAAAACAAGCCTTTTAAAATTGCTCAAAACAGTGGCAATACAAAAAAAATACAATCGAAAAGTCACAGCAATTAAAACATTTGGCCAATCGAATATTATGTACACATTGTTAACATTCCCCTACCTTAATCATGATATAATACAAACAATTAAAACAGCTATTATACAACATGATTGTAAATTGTAAGCATTCCCCTACCTTAGGCATGATATAGTACACACAATTAAAACATCTATTATACAATATGTTTGGGCTACTAAACCTGAATATAACAACAGACCAACACCAACTCTTGTCAAACCAATAGAGCGAGGAAGGCTCAAAGACACCAATATTTCGGCTCTTATTTACACACGCAAGTAAGAAAAGCTAGGTTAAAATATTTACAAACGTAAACAATACAGGGCAATTTTTTGAAACAACTTTAATAAAATAAAAATTTTGAAACTATAGTTTTAATTTTCACTTAAGGAATAAAATATAGTTTCCAATTTTATAAATAAATTCATCAGAGATATTATGTCTTCTCAGGACAAGATTCAATCAAAAGACATTTCAGGACGTGTTATTACAACGATTATATATAAAAAAACATTAACAAAAGAAACAAACTACTTTTTTTTAATTGATTCAGTAGGGGTATACAATTATTCGGTCTATATGACTTTACGCAAAACAAGTTTTTACAATTCATTTATAGCTTTTTAAACCCTTGATAAATTATCTTCAACAGATCATATTAAATTTTACACACGTATCACTTTAAAGCTTACAAACAACAAATATCGGAAATGGAGTTCGTCAATTTTAACAACAACACATGGCCTGCATATGTACAAGAACAAAAACAATGTCTAAATACTGGTATATCTACTACAATGCTTAAAAGAAAATTAAACAAAACAAGAATGGAAATGGGTTCTTATAATGTCTTGCTTTGAACATAGTACTAATATTAAAGCCACCATACATTATTATTTAAACGATTATCAATACAATATTCTTCAGTCATATTAATCACTAATGTATATTAATATAAATTTCATATAATTACTTCAAGTCGTTGCACATTTCGTGCAAGTTTTGAGGAAACAATCATACGGGTATTTTAATGTAATTCTCTACAACCAATATGAGAGGAGCTATAATTGTTTGAACAATAAACAGCTATTTATTGGTCTATTTGCAAATTATATTATACTTGGTAATCATAAACGAGGCATTTATGATCAAGTGGTCAACTATATAATTATTCTGAGGAGTTGGTACATATGAAGTACCAAATCAAAAGCCGAAAATCCAAATACCGAGGATTTACAAAATGTTCTTAGAATTATAAAATTATATCAGCCAATTGTTTTTCATACGTAATTGATAAACGTAATAAAAATATCACTACTCTGCAATGACTTCTTAAATTAATGTGACCTATAGTCTTTTTATCTTATGAAGACTCGGTTAAGTTTTCATTATTTCTCTCTATCCTCTTCTCTCCTCTTTGTTATCAAATAACAACAATAGCAAATAGTGCGGTATTTACATGTACATACTATTTGGTGATTTTTTCCAACAAAGATGTCAAACATCGGACGACTATTTGAAGAGAACACGTTTCGTTTCGTTTATCGATTCTCACCGTCCCTTAATATTAAATCCATATTTCAAAATAAATAGTCAACAACATTAATTCAAACCAAGATACAGGGAAGAACAATCCACATTGAATCGAACAATCGCAAAACAGATATATTTCCCGAGTCTTTTTAACAAACATTAAAAGTTTCACATCCTAAACCAATGCCATTACAAAAAAGTTAGCTTCATAAAAGAATGTACATGTTAAGACCTGGGTATTACACATCTCCATTGCCATTGAATGTTAAATTGAATTGACATGTTAATCTCTATTAAACATCAGTTCCACATTGAATATGCACTCAATTAAAAATATAAATTTGCCCAAATGTTCAATAGGTGAACATACCCTGAACTAGTCCCGTGTGGCTTCCTAAATGCCGCCAATCTTCACAAGGCTAAGATGGACGAGAGTGAAGCTATTTGGCAGGTCAAAGAACGAAATTTCCCAACGATTCCCCTTTAACTGAAACATTTTTGTGTACGTTCTTTGTATTTATTAAGTACTCATTTGAAAGGATAGTAATATCGGCCGATACACTACTAAGCCTTGCATTTGTTCTTTTCAATTTTTCATATTTATAAAAATGAGACGAGCTATATACATGTTATTTACCCACAGGTATGCTAATTACAAATAAGCGTATGCTGTAAAATTTAGATAATGAACAGTTTTCAACAGCTATGTCCCGAATCCAGTGCTGGATGAAAGAAAAAACATGAATGTGAGGATTATCGAGCGCTAACTTTTGCTGAAATTTCACATGTATATGAACTAGAACGTGATCTACACGTTGGCGTATGTGTTATATCTGGGAAAAATCTAGGTTTTGAATATTTTGTGTTTAAATCAAAGCGCTGAAGGCACTCCAAAATGAATAAAACTTATCTTATGCAAAGGTATCAGGATGTTCCCATTTAAAACACAGAATTGTGTATATACATAAAAAGGCTTTTTGCTATATTTGTATACTACTAGAGATCCCTGGTTTAAAGGGGCCTTTTCACAGATTTATGCATGTATTGAAGTTTGTCATTAAATGCTTTACATTGATAGATGTAAACATTGGATCTAAAAAGTTTCAGTAAAAAAACTAGAATAATATTGAAGAAGTAACCCTCAACTGGTCACGCACCACTGACCCCTTTAGTGCAAGTCTATCGCTTAGAACACTCGGTCATCCGTCCTGATACAGTACACGATTAATTTTATTCTTTATATAAACAATCCGCGTAGTATCACAAAAAATATCGAACAAACAGAATTCTCCAAATTATTGAATCGTTTCGCGTTGAGAAGCTTTAAAATTTTCAGTATTTAAATCGTCAAAAGATGCATATAATGGATATTTTAGAGCATGGTTAACATTTTGTATTACTGTATCATTACTATAACGAAAATTTGCGAATCTGAAACATTCTTTTATTGTTTCAATTTGCCAAAATGTGAAAAGGCTCCTGTAAAGCTACCTTTGACAACACCGATATAAAGCTGTCAAACATTTAAAAAAATAGGTACATGGGTGCGGCAAGATTCGACCATAGACGCATTCTTTGAACGAACTTAGTGCATAACCACTTTATGATATATATCATATATGGTACTTTCCTATTTCAGGAGAAAAAGTGTGAAATTTGTTTTGCAAATAAAGTCTAAAATTGTGACACCCGGGTCTTTGCCAGGTTTGACTTCGGGAATATAATTTGACACAATTGTATAGGACCAGTTTATGGAGTTACATTCTTAATATCAAAGATATCGTTCCGTTGTATAATAATAGTGATAAACAGGATGTGAATAATTGCAGAGGGATAACATTAGTAAGTACTTTTAGGGAATTATTCACTAAGGTCATTAACAATAGGCTTAACAATAGGGCTAAATACTATCATGTCTACATAGAGGCACAGGCAGGATTCAGGCAAAATATGTGAACTGTTGATTACATGTTTGTGTTACATTGTGTCTTACATAATGTTTTAAGTGAACACAAAGCTGGTATGCCGAACTTGTTAATTTGAGCAAAGCTTTCGATTATTTGGTGAGGGATATCGTCTGGTATAAACTGTTAAAGCTATGCGTTAAAAGAAAAATGCTTCCCATCATAAAATCTATGTATACAAATGTGAAATCAAGAATAAAATTAGGTAATACAATTAATAATGAAGATTTTTTGCTTTTTAGGAGTTAGACATTGAAAATCATTATCACCAATCCTTTTGTCAATTTATTTGAACGACTTAGAAGAACATTATATGTTAAAGGGTTTTAAAGGAATATGTATTGGTATGATAAAATTATTTGTGTTGTTATATGAAGATGTCATTGTAAGTATGGCACACACTAATTAAACGTTTGTCTTTGTTAGAGGAATATTGTGATGGGTGGAAATTATGCTTAAAAACAAATAAGAATAGGTTATGGTTTTCAAAAAAGGGAAACAACTTAGGAGGGATATTAAATTATTGTACAAAGACCAAGCATTAGAAATTGTTACATCATTTACATACCTAAGACTTGTATTCACTACATGGGGATCTTCTGCAAATACCTTTGAAATACTTGCAAGTCAAGCCTCAAAGGCTGTTTTTAAGCTTAACTCATATTTAATAAATCATCAAACAATTTAAATACATACCAAATTAGAGTTGTTTGATCAGCTCGTTTGGCCAATATTAAATTATGGGTCATAAATCTGGGGCTTTACTGTGTCAATGGCAATTGGAAGAGTTTGCTTAAATTTTTGCAAAAAAAACTACTTGGCGTGAAAATTCAAACACATAATGATGGTGTATATGGGGAATTTTTGAACAACACTCTTGATGTATTCAGGAGCAATTAATGTTATACGGTATTGGTTGAAAAATGTTCAGTTAAAAGTTTATTAAGTATGTAAAGTGTATTAATAGCCACATCTGTGAGTATTTAATAAAAAGACTAAATAAACATTCTTGGGCAAAATCTGTTGGTAATCTGTTGCAAACCTTAGGCTTTCAATATGCACAAGGTGTGGGTGATGAATACTGTTTTCTATCCTAGATAAAGTCTAGATTAAATGATACATTTATCCAAATTAGGATGTCATAACTTAATGATTCTTCAAGATCAATAAGTTACAGGCAGTTTTATAAATTTGAATTGGAACCTCACACCCACTCACACTTACCCAAGCACGGAGACACACAAACACACATTAGCACGTTTTGCACAGATGATCACCACCCTATAGTTTTAATTAATTCAACGTAAATGAATTTTACATAAATGCAAATGCATACGTACCTGCTCCTCTTTTGTTTGATGAATGATCATATCTAGAATACTTAAATAGTCTGCATTTTGAATCTTGTCGATTTGGTCCTTATATTTCTTTATGTCAGTCAAATGTTGGTCCTATACAAATAAATAGCAACGTTTTTCATCAAATAGACCAAATGTCAAGACAATAAATAATATAAAAACGTGTACATGTCAAATTGTGATATATATGTGGTAATGTGTTTAAAGAAACACAGTAGCATTTCACAGCAAATTTCCGTTCGTATACTAATTTTTGTTGAACAATTGTCATTTTTGTATAAGGACTAAACAAACCTTCATAGCACACTTCTGTAGTGCAGCCTGGTGTGCGTTCCTGATTTCTGGGACACCCTTCAGTAACCGCCCCACAGGTTTGCCCACGTTTATGCTGTACAATGGACGAGCCGTGCATCGCAAAATCCGTTTTGAGGTCCAGGCTAGTAACAGTTTCTCTATAGTGTCTACCTCTTGAATGTGCTTGGACCTCGGTCCAGTATTGATTTCTATACTCAATGTATCAGCAACTTTAGTTATGATGCTGCTGTTATCTGATATCATGTCACACACATGCTCTAAATGAAACACAAGAACATTTTTGTCTTGAGACACAACACGCATCTAAATATGCGCATATAATATAGAAACACATACATTAACCAGATAAACTGAATAATGTTCTAAAAGCCTTGGTAGACCAAAGAGTATATTTTACATCAAACATTTATGGATTGTTTCACATAATAAAGTATAAACAAAAGCTCCTTTTAAGGAATTGTTTTAATCAACAAACAGAGACAAAACATGGTCTCAAATAAATAATAAACCAGAAACAAAACTTACTAATAACCTCCGCAGCCCCGATTGACTTTAGTTGATCAAAAGTGTTGAACTCAGACGGAAGCACACGCATGCTCAGAGTTTCTTTTTTTCCGGGGTACAGTATTGTGAATTCGAACTGCACTTTAAAATTACAATTATATGCGAGGACAGTGTCTTGCAATGAAATGTTGTCTGCATTCATAAACGGCATGTCCAATTTCAATTCTCCATTTTTAAAATGTTCGTTCAGATAATCCCACAAAGTATCCAGGGTAATAAAACTGTCTTGTAGAATATCGCTGCATTCACATTTTGGAACGTTGCAGCCTTTTCCATTAGCGGTCGCTGTGAATGCCTGAATAACATACTGTAAGAACGGACTGCCAGTGTTTGTGTCTGCTTTGGCCTCAACTGTTGGAGCAGTGGCATTGATCTGAATTAGCTTTAAGTCTTTCAAGTTAATTTTGTCTGGATAACAGCAGTCCAGAAAGACTATCACTTTGTCAAAATTGGCCTTCTTTTTCTTCAACTTATTGAGTTTATCACTTAATTCATTTAACGGATAGAACTCATCTTTGCCTAGTTGAAGTCCACGACCCCCATCGTCATTGTGTCCAGAGTATACGAACATAACGGTTTCAATGTTATTTTTAAAAAGTGTTGCAATCGCCCGATCAATTTGTTCTTTATTTTCACAGATAATAACATTTTCGGAACTGAAAAGTAATTACATTAAATATTTAAATTCCAACATAAATGCTTAAATTAACCATCGTTCTTTGCATAAAAGAAATTTTAACTATTTGAGATTAAATCAAATGCAGACAAATGAGATTTCTTTAGGTTAAATACACATCACAGTTTGACGAACCAATTTTAAGTAAGTTTATCAAAGCACAATCGTAAAACAACTCAAAACGCAAGACGTGTCATATTCTTGTGTTGAAGCAAAACAAAATTTGCTTTAATTATCAACTTATAACATCGTTGAAAATGCAAGAAAACATCGATTTCAACAAGAAAACAAAAATAAAAAAAACTAAAACTTTTCTTCATTATATTGCTCTTTATGGCTCATTCCAGCCACCTACAAAAATATGGTATTACAAATTAAACATCTTATTATTAAAATGTTTAATCATTTATAACACTGTATCGCTGAACTTGCCATTACCAAAACGTTTGAAATCGCAGTCGATCTATGTGCTCAATTTGAATAACTTATTTCGTAATACAAGACTAAATCAACTTCATATGACTTCATGTTGACGCATTGAGTTTTTTCTATATAAAGGCATGTATGTTAATCGGGACTTGCGTGTATCTTGTTATGTGAAATATGTACCATAAAATACGGTATATATCCTTTCTGCCAGCCGACTAACCACATACGTTCACTAATCATAGCTTTTAGTCCCATACATGTGTTACTGGAGAGGACTATATTATTTCCCACGGTCCGTCCATGGACAAAAGGCTTTATAAGGATTATGCATTTAAATCAAGGAGGCTACGGTTACAGAAATATCTGATAGCTCGATAATGGATCTTGTGCAAACAAAACATACTTCAGCAAAGTTGATGATACTCGGAATATGAATTGAAGGCCATATGTTTTTTAATACAAAATATATTTCTTTCTTGTTTGTGATACCAAAATGTGGTTTCTAGAGTAACAGAAATAATTAATAACTATTCAAAGACTATTCAGTTTATCAGTATGTGGGAAACATTAATGTCGAAAGCGTTTGTTGGTGCATTAAATTTGGGAGCTGAAAGAGGTTTGAGGCAACGCGGCTAGCTAGTTCGCAAGATTGCATTATCAATTTGGCCTGGTAACCTGGACTTCGCACCAATTTGCACTATGGTGAAATTGAAATAAAGCAAATGATAACCTTTTGAATGAATGGTAGATTGTGTTGTTTTTATGCCCCCGGTAGGGTGGCATATAGCATTTGAACTGTTTGTCCGTCTGTCCGTCCGAAAACTTTAACATTGGTCATAACTTTTGCAATATTGAAGATAGCAGCCTGATATTCTGCATGCAAGTGTATCTCATGGAGCTGCACATTTTGAGTGTTGAAAGGTCAAGGTCATCCTTAAAGGTCAAAGGTCAAAAAACAAATCCAAGAGAGGTAACAAGCTTTAAAGGGAGATAATTTCTTTTTATCATTTGGCAGGTACAGATCATTTTTACAAGGCAAGTTATATTTGTTATTATATCACTTTAAAAATATTACTTTGTAAAAATTATCTGTACCTGCCAAATGATATAAAATATAAAAAAAATAAAAGCGGCGCAGTAGAGGGCATTGTGTTTCTGACGAACACCTCTCTTGTTATCTTTTATTTTAATTAAGTGTTCGACCTTAACTGTCTAAACTTCAAGCACAACTTTTCCCGAGATGTCATTGGTGAACTATTACCTTTGAAACGTTGTCAAATGTTTTGTCGAATAGCTATAATCAAATATTGTATCATGTTGCGAGATGGTTGGGCTGCAAAAGCGGTCTCTGTGTTCACTTCGATAATCTTCGAAAATGTCGATTAATTATCGATAATATGTTAATAGGTTGCCTAATTGTTTAACCTTCCATGAGCCACTTTTGAACTATTTGCGCAAATATAAACCCTTAGAAACAGGGTTTTGTTTTGTTCTACTGAAGCGGACACAGGCTCTTTATTTTTTTTAAAGCCCTAGTGTGTTTCATCTAAATAATAATCTATTTAAGCTCATTCGAAAAAAATATCGCGAAAGACCTGGACAATAACTTTGGCTAGATTTGTGAAAAATAAATCTATGTAATATATAATTCACTATAATCACTTTTCAATATAAAACAAAAAGCTCACCCATTTTTAATTCTTTTAAAACAAAATGTCATATAAACTCCAGACAATCACATAATCTATAAACTGACCGCCGATATATTGGCTATCACGTCACCCAATGCCATTACGATACTAAAGACGCGTGCAGATTACAGCTTATCCATAGTGAACACCCGCTTCTTTCGAATAAACAGCATTTTATGAATTCGCACAGTTGGATTGGACACAAGTGAAATATGCAACAAAGTTCGGGATGTATCACATCGTTAATCGATAAAACTTAAATAAGAAATTTAATTATAAAATATGTGTCGCTTTAAAAACATTATGTGACAACACGTTATATTTAAGGCCGAGTTAGTTTTTTAAGCAAACTTTAAGTAATGTCTTTGCCTAATTCATTTCTAAATGGAATGTTATTTTTCAATGATAAATATAAAGGTTATATCAATATCTCAAGTCTGAAGTAACTTTGTGATTTTAGCGAAAATAGTGCAGGAGATATTTATTGCGAAACGTTGAAAGATTTAAGGTCGAGGTAGATTATTTTATTAAAAAGTAAATGTCTGCCTTTGTTTAAATCTGTATTATTTCTTTATACATACCGTACTAATAAAGTCCCGGAGATACTCAGTAGAAAGTTTTGTAAGATTCAATACTTTTTTAATGAATGGTACAAATCTTTGTTTGTCTAAACATGTTCTGTTTCGTTATGAATATTTTAGAGGTAGGATAAAAAACTATAGACAAAATGAAGTTAGGTTTTGATTTTAACCTAAACTGGTGCAGAAACATTTTTAGCGAATCTTTGTAAGATTTCTGCGACGCTAACTTTTTAATTAAAGCAATATTGTATTAGTTAGAAGTATTAGTACGGTCACATACATGTACGCACGACAAAATGTGTGATTGTTTAAACCGCCCCATTTGTCCCTCATCATTGCTGGATGAAGGGCATAGAGAAAAGAGAGCGAGAAAAAATGCTTACCTCATGCACATTGCGGGCAGTACCTTTGATGTAATAACTTTTTCAAATTGTGTTATGTCCTTCTTAAAAACTTCTTTGTTTTCACCATCATACCCATGTACTAAAATGGCACCCCAATCGGCGTCTATCAAATAAAAGCTATGTTTAAAAACAAATTCTCGACTTGGGCACCTGTATGGTTTAAACTTTCAATAATTCATCAGCATTTCATCTAGAAATAATAAACATTCTTACTTATGAAAGGTTTTATTGTCTCCCCACATGTATGACACTTGATTGGATTGATGTATGAATTTCTCATGCATGAGCAACACGTGCTGATTCTGTTTGAACATAACGTTTGCTCTTTGGACCCTATATCATGCCCATCAAAACCAACTGAAAAACACACAATAATATGCATGCTAAAACATATGTATGATTTCGAGCTGTTTTAATGAGTCTATGTCGTTAGAACAATTTATAAAAGCCATTTTGTTTGTATGTGTTTTATTAAATTATATTTTATAAAATAATAGTACAAAGATTTACTACGTGGCTTGAATGGGCTTCCATATAAATTTTTATTTTTAAATCGTTACGAACTAGTGTACAGTAACAATGTTTCGTTGTAGTGTCGGATACGTTATTGTTTAAAACAAATGTTTCATGACGATAAACGAAGTACTGGTTATATGAAAAACAACACAATTTAAGTCGTAAATGGTGTAAATGTTTGCACAGTAAATTAAAACACATGTTCATTTTAAACTTTCTTATAAAATCATGGTTGGTTTCACGAGTGCAATTATAAGTACCTGTTATTGGTTCATTCACCAAGCATATCTCGCAACAATCATCAAGCCCTTCGTCGTCCCATACAGTAACAGAGCTTGTTCGGCAGATTTTCTAGCAATAAAGTGTACACTTATTATGCAGTATTCAATAAAAGGCTGTAATTATATTTAGGTACCTAAGATTGTGTAGGTCCCTGACATATTCTATGCTTATTTTGTGTTAATAGTTTTGGCAGGAAAGGTAATTGACCAACGGTCTTTAAATAATATGGCAATTTATAAAGAACTGCATTAAATAGTGTGTTCAGTCCGTTTTAATTATACATCATGACAAGATTACATGGTTAATTGATGTTTGTTTTCGTGTCGGTGCAATTGGCAGATTCTTAATACGCCAGTATATGCACTTGAACGAATCAGTTTGACCAATCAATCGATATAGTTATGCAACGATACATGTATATAAGAAAACATATCTGAGCTACTGAAACAAGAAGGAGTTAACCCATAGGAGAGACGCTAGATGATTATTATTAGGATCCCAGAGTGGTGGTGTCCTATCCGGATGGATTTGGGCGGATTTCGCCATGTCTTGGAAACGTTATTAGTAACTAATTACATGGACTTAGAAATATTGCATTAACAACTAATTTAAAGAATTATATGGACCTGGAAATATTAGGTTAAGAACTGAATAAACAGCAAAGAACTATTCATTGAGTTTATTTGTGTATGTGTTATTACGGTACCATATAAATATTTGCAAAACTCTTCTTACGTTTTAATTCGGTAATTCTACAGGCGCATTAACATTGGGCACCGCACTGAAGTCCAGCGTTCTTTTATTGATGACATCTAGCCCTAATATGAAGGTATTATTGAACGAGATTTGTTTTTAATTTGTTTTTATTCTTTTTTTAATTTCTTAAATAATATTTGAAGTTTATCTTTCTTTTAAAATGAATTTGTTTGGTGTTTTTTTGTGAGTGTGTAAATGCTAAAATCGTGTAATAACTTTATGATGACATGAGAGATCTATGGGTGTTTTCAACATGCTGTAAACAGAGACCGTTATACAAAATAGCTCGCTGGGCTACAACATGATTCAATATTTCGCCGATGGGATAAATTTGTGTTATTTGTTTAGGTGATTTTCCTATGAAAGCTGAAGGCCATTACAGTATTTTAAAGGGACCGTCAACCGCGATTGTCGAAAACAGAAAAGTTGTAAAATACCGTATTTTTTGTACAATTATTGGTTTATATTGATTAAAATACCACGACTGGTATATATTTTCTGTTTTCGTCAATCGCGGTTGACGGTCCCTTTTAAAGGCTGTAACAATTGTAAAAAATACGGTATTTTAGAACTTTTCTTTTTTCGTCAAAAAAGGTTGACGGTCCCTTTAACATTTAATTCGTTTATTATATAATACTTTAATTGCGTGCAGGGTATGCTCCTGGACTCAGTTTGGCCAAGTCGCAACATATGTATTTTGAGAGCTGTATTTATTTGAGCCGACATAAGAAATCATACCTTCAACTTGTTCATTATTTTTTCCGACGTGATAGAGCTCTTTGGTGCAGTGTCAGTACACAGGACTGCTATTGCAGCAACGTTTTCAACAATACTTTGTGATTTCCATACTGCTTTCTGATAACGAACATAAAGAATGTTATGGCATTCACTTGATACAGTGTTTTATGTAAATAAACCATGTTTTGCATACATTATTGCGATGTGTGGTATATTAAAATTATATTATTACTGTCTGTATTCGTATTTTAGTCATTCTATAGTAAATCATTGACACAAGAAGGTGTAAATTATGTGTTCCTGAAGCCATTCAAGTTATAACAATTATGGAGACATCTTGACATCAGCTGATTTATTATTGTTATTTTACACACGTATAAAAATGTATGAACTGAAATGATACCTGATAACGTTTGACTATGAGTGTTTTATGCCAATGCCGCAGTTCTAAACCTTCCTCGTTGGCAAACGGAGTTTGACCAGTAATCAACTCAATTATAACTGAAGATTAAAAAGCGGGTAGATACAGAGTTATCGCGAACATTGCATTGCCATTCATCATCAACACACTAATATTTTATTATATGAGTATATTATATATTTTCTTCAGAGTTTTGGATCTAGAGTGTCATTCGTCATTTATGTGTTGTGTTTAATTGTTTATGTTAAAAAATGAGTTCGTTGCATTTATAAATCCAGAAATATTACGAAACAATAACTAAATAAATGTTACGCATACATGACTTCTTGTTTACCAGATTTATAACCCAGATATATTAGGTATAAATTACAGATCTTGATATTATTGCAATTGAGGACTTAGCAAAATTTGTTTTGAGACACGATCAACGTTGGCTACCGTTCAATGAGATAAATTAGCCATAACAACAACGTACTCGTGTACGTACTAGAAAATAAACAAGAGCACCGCCTAGCGGGTGCAAACCACTCATCTATTTTTCTGTTTAAAAGTGAAGGGACCTATCTCAATCAATACTTCAATCAAAAAGGAAGGAGGGGTGGGGGTGGAGAGGGATGTTTAGTGTGGGGGTGTGGTCATTTATTACATTATCTTCCGAAAATAAGAAAAAAAAAATGAAAAAGAAATTTTAGGGGTGGGGATTCTTGGTTGGGATTTTTGGATGGTCTTTCAAAAATAAAATAATAAAAATAAATATTTCTGGTTATTCAACCATGTTTTTAAAAATATGTGGGGGTCGGGGGTCAGGGGGTTGATAGGGGTGGGGGTATAATGTGAGAGTGTGGTCATTTATTAGATGATCTTTCAACAATAAGAAAAAAATGGAGATTTTTTTTATTTATTTGAGGGGGAGGGGGGGGGGGAATATGGGTAAGGGCGTGGGGGTTGCTTTGAGGTATGTCAGGTAAGTGTTGTTTTTTTCAAAGTATGAATCAAATCTGATCATACATAAAGAAGTTATGACAATTTTAGCCAACTTTAATAATTTACCTTGAGTCAAGGTCATTTAAAGGTCAAGTTCAAATTCAACTTGCCAGGTACAGTACCCTCATGATAGAATGAAAGTATATGAAGTTTGAAAGCAAAAGCCTTGATACTTAAGAAGTAAAGAGGATCAAAACACAATATTTTACCAAATATTCAAAGTTACTAAGTCAAAAAAGGGCCATATTTCCGTCAAAATGCCAACCAGAGTTATTCAATTTGTTCTGTACCATCCCCTTATGATGTTTAGCGAGAGATCCAAGTCTGAAAGCAATAGGTAAATACTTTAGGAGTAGATAGGACCATAACACAAAACTTAACCAAATTTTCAATTTTCCAAGTATAAAAAGGGCACATAATGCTGTCAAAATACCAACCAGAGTTACATAACTTTGCCTGCTCAATCCCCTTATGAATTTTAGTAAATGTTGCAAGTATGAAAGCAATAGGTTTGATACTTAATGAATAAAGTAGACCTAAACACACAACTTAACCATATTTTCAATTTTTTAAGTATTAAAAGGGCACATAATTCTGTCAAAATGCGAATCAGAGTTATCGAACTATGCCTGCCCAGTTCCCTTATAATAGTTAGTAAGTGTACCGTCTTTAAATGCAATAGGTATGATACTTTATGAGAAAAGAGGTCCTAAACACAAAACTAAACCGGACGCCGACACAGACGCCGACGCTCAGATGATGACAATAGCTCTTTTATTTTCAAAAATGGATGAGCTAATAAGAACATGTATTGGGCTCCAGTTAAAGCATGTCTTTTCTTTGAAACGCTAATTGGTCGCGTGGTGTAAATGAAGAGCTTGTGGCAAGGATTAACAACAAGTGTGTTAATATATGGTATCATGAAGCTGTAAATTTTATTCTACACAAGAAACATGGTAATGCCACAAATCAATATTTGTAAATACTTCACTAATTAATTTCCTTTAATTAAATAAGTATATAAGCTAAGCATGTATATTAGTTCATAGCATTTAATTAAAACTATACGGCTAATCAAACTTAAAAAACATTCTTTATTTTAGTAACAGAGACCTCAAATTTGATCTGATTGGCCCTGAAAATAACCATTATATAGAAGAGTATGTAAGCTACTCAGTTGTAATATATTACGTAGACTCATGTTATATTAAAATTAATCGATGCAAAATTAAGTTGTTCCGACACAACTGTTATGACACTTTCGTTACAGGTTCCTTGACCATAACCCGACATGCCCTAAATGCAATCTCAAAGCGTATTTTCATATAAGATACCGACGCAAAAACTACAAGTGCGATGTTGCAATCCAAAGACAAATAAGTAAGTATAGGCTGCTTTTATCATTTAAGTCACAGTAACATTAGCCTTCAAAGGAATGGTCGTTGCCTCTAATACATTATCAAGCTAGGTTTCAATGCACGATATCTAAACATACATCAAAGTTCGACAAGAAGTACTAATATTATTTCCTGAAAACCACCTGTTTAACACCACCCTAGGACCAGCCCTATTCCCAATCAAAGGACAAGCATTGTCAGTGTTTAAATGTGTTAAAAAGATAAGCAAACATTGTCCACGCATATTTTTTAAAGGCCATTATTTATTCGAACATGAATAATAAGAAATCTTACTTTATTTATTAATTAAGTAGAGGCTTGAACACAAAATACTTGCCCACTCCGAAGTTCTGATAATCGTGTTGTTTCGTAAGCGTTTTCTGTTCCCCAGGAAAATATCCGGGTGTTCCAACAGCCACATCAGTCTTTAGACATTCTTCGCCTTCACTCAGTTCTCTAGCTAAGCCGAAATCGATCAACCGCGCATTGAAATTTGCATCCAAAACAATATTTTTGGATTTAATGTCCATATGCAATATTGTTCCCCTGTATATATAAACAATATTTGAATAAAGGAAGTTGATGGAATATCTAAAAATAACTTTTATTCGTTCATCCAAAGCTAACAAGATACTTAAATCAGAATAAATGTTTAATATCTGTGTCTATAAAGGGACATACTTCATATTTCATAACTAAACAATACTATTGCCAAGCAATTTATGTCCCCTCCCGGCTCCACCATTGTCCGAATTGTTTTTTAAATGTGTTGCCATAGCAACCAGAATATTTGACTTAGAAACAATAAGAAATGACGTGCATAATGTCCATATTGCCATCTTTCCATGATTTAAGTTTCATGAAAAACTATGAAGAAGTTATCACAGGATCCAGAAAAGTGTGACAGACAGACAGACGCACAGAGCGCAAACCATAAGTCCCCTCCGGTGAAACCGGTAGGGTACAATAAGAAGCGGACATCGTCGTTCAACTTCAAGACATAATGTGGTCTTAAGGGCATGAAGCTTAGCTGGTAGAGCGCTGGATAAAAATTCGATCCCCGGTCTGGTCACATTACTTGTGTGCGCATTAGGCATGAAAACCTTTTTAAACCAGTGTTCGCTTGCCTATGATTCCAGTGATTCAAGTGAGGCAGTTTATGGCATACGTATGCGCTGTTAGTAAAGGCCAACCAGTTAAGCCAGGAAAAGTGTGAGTTGGTTAACAGACTTCAGTGAATCAGATGTGACTGACAAAAGATAGTAATACCACGCCATTATACTTTTAAGTTATGACCTTGACTTATAGGTGGTGTAAATCGAATTAGGCAACACGTTACATTACAAATCTTGAAAGTGTATAGTAAAATCTTGAGCTAATCAGAACCGAAAAAGGTTCATTAATATGACCCTTAAGTAGGAAATGGATCTTAAGCTTATTTGAAAAGCATATTAGTTTTGCTCTTCTCCAATATCTAACACTGAACAATATTTTATAAACCGCCTTCTATTGGCATGCAAGGGAAAGATCGGATACAAAATAGATACTTGAATATTCGACATTGACCTTGAGTTAACACAAATCACGTATTTCTTCACTTTGTGTGATGGTTGAACTGTGTTAACAAACATCATTTTAAAGGCATATGTGATATGTAGCAAATACGAATTAAAGGCTGGAATATTTTACCTTCAACTGTGGCCCTGAATATCAGCCTGTATAATTCACAAATGACTAGAAATAGTATATTATCTCAATCACATTACCCTTGAGCAAAGGTTCACTACGTCTATCATCAATATAGGGACTTAAGTGGGAAATAAAATTGATTTTTTGACCTTCGTGATTTTGACTTTGAGCTCACGTGGCTTACTCAGTCCGAATATAAATTGTCGCAATGGCATAAACATTTGCCAATATACTGGAAGCATGTATGAACGGACTTCTCTTTGCGTCGGGAATATCAATATTTGTTTTAGTTTGCGTATCATAGGCATCATGTTGTGCAGGTGGTAAAGATGTCGCCAATTCAATGACAAAATGGGCAAGTTATTTGCATTTCTCACACCAACGGCTGAAACTGACCGCAAACGGCCAAAGTCTGTTAAGGTGAGCTTACTGAACTCACCTGAATATGTTGCCAGTATGCATGAAATCTATTGCACTAGAGACTTGGTACATAATTTTTAATCTGATGTCCCAGCTCAGAATGATTTGCTCAGTGTCTTCTAAATTTTCTTTGTTTTTGTGTATGGCTTGATATAAGTCCCCTTTTTCAAAATATGGTGATATAAAGTAGTATGTTCTGGAAAAGAATGTGGTTAAGATTATAAATGAATAGTGAAAGATTATGTTCAAAAAATGTATTATGTTAGGTAATAGCAGAATCAATAAAAACTTATCCGATTAAACCGATTAAAATTGTTATGCCACATGAGGTTTTAAAAAACTTAGTAAAGTATTCAATGATGTTTTTTCATACGTAAGTACGTCGTTTCACTAACCATCTATATAGTCAACCTCCACTTTGTGGTAAATACAGAATTCTCATTTTGCAAGAATCCGAAACCACAGAACCCGGGAAGTGTTAAATTGATCCACTCATGAGAGGTAACGTTTAAGATCGAATTTAAACAACATTCACAGAAATTAGTAAATTAATTTATTCTTCTTTTTTAACAAACCGAATCATTCAGCTGAATTATTTTACCAGGCCTTGCCCCACCAACACCATGCTTAAGATATGTATGAATGAAGTGCCGTAAAATATTTCAAAGTGTTGGCTGGTTATTGAGCGTTAACGTATTTCATAAAAAGGTAAAAGCGAAAGTTAGGCCCTGGATGAAGGTATTAACATGCTAGGTTCAATTCATCTCGAGATCACACTAAAAACTTATCATCCTTAAGTTCGACTGCGAGGTTTAAGTTTAATGCTGTATGCTTTCGTATTGCTTTTGGCGTCATTTTCTAAATATGCAAACCCGAACAAAGTATCGTTTGAGGGATTCTACAAACTAACTTGAATCATAACAGCTGTATCAGGTCTCATTGTTATTAATACGCTTCACATTTTTTTATTTACGATTAATTTACTTCCGACTGCGCCGACTATTCCTATATACAATAACCCAGTCGCTCAGACTACACAGTTTCCTCAAAGATATCTGATTCGTTGTAACCCATATCTTTGTTTTTTGAAGAGATGGTGGCAATTATACGAGATCCTATTTGATGATCAGTACGTTTCCTTGACTGCTCACCAAACAATTGGCCAATCCCAAATGAGGAGGGTTTTTTGGTAAGATATATAATTGTCACATTTGATTGATGTGTTTAAGCATAGTTTACTTCCATCAAAATAAAAGACATCATGACCTTGAATTCAACTAAGATAGCTCATACGCGATCCATATGGCGGAGTGACATTAAGATATCTACATGAGCTTTATTTTCTTTCTGCTGTTTTCTTGGACGAAAATTGTTTCTGTCATTTAAAAAATAATTACATTCACTTCGACTCAGCTAGTATACAATTTCAAAGGAATTCACAAAGTAAGGTATGTGTACATAACTTATATTAGAATATTTCAATTTGTTTTAAATAATTCTAAACACAATTCGCCATGACACTATTCACAAGCTAAAATAATAGTTCAATAAACTAAACAGAAATCTATTGATCACCAATAGCTTTGACATATTAACACGAGAGACAAAGCAAGATGAAACTTACTCATTGCTATGGTCATCGTAATATCCCAGCAGTGGAACTATACCAAAATGCATTAATCGCGCCGCAATTTTTTCCTTAAATAATGGAGAACAAATGTTAAAATTGTCACAAAGCCAGGTTTTCAATTAAAAAAAGTCTGATAAAAGGTGACAATTCAAAATGTGCATTGTTACCCCCCTTCTTTCAAATTCAATATATTTTTGCTTGTGGCAACCTTGATTTCAATTTAGAAAAAAGTCTGAAAAGAGAAACAACTCCAAATATGCACTGTAACATGTCCATACATGTAGTATCCCCAATTGTTTCAAAATAAATCTATTTTGTCGTGGTGACCATGACCTTTGAGATATCGACGTAATTCTTTCGCGAGACACACTGTCCAATGATGGTGAACAAACGTGCCAAATGATTTTAAAATCTCACAAAAAACGACCCGGACAAGCTCATTTATGGCCATTATTGACCTTTGAACTCAAAGTGTGACCTTGACCTTGGTGATATCGACGTAGTTCTTTCAGGCAACACACCTACCAATGATGGTGAACAAATGTGCCAAATGATTTTAAAATCTCACTATGAACGACAAAGTTATGGCCCGAACAAGCTTGTTCCGCCAGCCCGCCAGAAACCTGCCCGCCCACCGGCCCGCCCGCCCGAACCCGCCCGCCGACATTCGCCAATCTAATAAACAGTTTTTCCTTTGGAAAACCTGGTTAACAAAAACTAGTTATAATTTCAAGTTTTAGTAATGGAAGCATATTTGCTATAACAAGCAAATTAGATCACGCATGCCACAGTTAAACTCGACATACTAACTAAAATTGAAATACAATTTGATTTAAACAGGATAATTTCTCACAAATAAGTAGTTACTTATCTGCACTGTTTTATTCATTATAAAATCATTTGCAAATGCAAATTAATACATATATGCAAGTAGAATGCAATACCACCGAACTGTGCAAAAAAAAACTTACGTTTGTTATTATTCCTAATTTTTGCGTAGTATTTCCTGTTTGCTTCTTTAAATTAATTTCTTTGATGACAACTCTTAATTCAAATCCCGGAACCTCCTCTTTTGCTGCAAAATATCAAACGATTGCATTACGAAAGGCTTTAAACATAAAGTAATGCTTTGCCATATCGTATTTATTGTAGTGTTTAATACTTGCTTCTATAGAACAACACAGATTAACTAAATGAATGAATTTATATCCCCAACATACCGCTTAAAAAAACTATTATTTGGGGCATTTATAATACGTGATTTATTTTAGCTATCAGTAACATTGTGAAATATACTCGTTATATTCTTAACAATAAAATCGACTGTTCATTTGTCACAGCAGTAACAATACTTGTTTTTATAACGTTCAACGGACGTATGCCCACTTGTGTGTTAAATGCTGTCTTTATTAAATGGATTATGTAGTTTTGAGGTTTTTACGATATTGATTATCAAACCACAGCTATATTTCCGAAGTGATTTGATTTGAAATGTCATATGTATCAACTACTCGATGTGTAAATAAGCGAGGAGGAGACATTTTCACGCAAAGTGATACAATTATTAATGAAATATTATCTGATTACATGTATTTCACAAATAGCTTTTCCTGTCATGTCTGTGACATTGTTTTGCAAGGCAGGAGTCATGTTTGTGACAAAACTCAAGTTAATGTTTCTTTAAATTTAACACAAATAATGATTTGCATCACTGATGATATGTGAATTAATTCTGTCTCGACCGATGTTAAAATAGTGTCCAGGATGTCTCCAAAGTCGGGATCGATATCTGAGTTCCAAGTCAAGTAACTAACCATCTTGATCCTTTTTTATTTTAGACATGTTCATAACATTTCGAGCAACACATTGTAATGCCGTCTTTTCAAATGAGCATTTTTAAATATACAATCGAAGAAGAAGAGGAAATATTTGAGTCACGATGTCGGTCGGTCAGTTCGATGGTCCATATACAATATTGTGAAGTGAACCACTTTCACATTTCTTAAGCGATTTTATTTTAACTTTAAATATATCATTACCTAGTGATCCCCAGCTGATCCATATATTTAAGAGTAATTTGTATACGAACACATCCATTCTCATAAAGTGGTGCGGAAAATGTATACATGTTTCTGACAAAGCTCTAGTAATAAATATTTAAGGTTGTGATGCTGATCTATTCCATACTTACATATGTACACTTTACCGAATCCTCCACTGAGTAATTCCTGGTAGTCACTGACATCCGGACGTTTCAATTCTTCAATCATGTCGTTTGTGAGCTCAATGAGTCTCCCGTCATGTAGGTCCTTCCTTATTGTCTTGGTTATCACTGTATCACGCCTCAGAACGTTAAACGCACTTTCCCCAGCATTCTGTGATCTAATAGACAACACATACTTCATTAATGAAATAAAAGTATAAATTATGTAACGAAGGGCGAAGATAACCATATATCGCGTACGTGAGGTATCTTGAAAAAAATAAATGTGGTTTCAAACAATGAATGATAATAGATTATATTACATAAATTAAATAACAACAACGTTTCATTTAACAGTGTGACCTAGGTAAAGACATTCATTGGACATTTAACTCTAGACGAACAACCAACAAGCAAAGAAACAGAGCAACTAACATTGCCCATTTAGTTAACACATCTTGAATGTGAGTTCATAATAAATGGAATATTTGTTCCGAGCAAAACTTTAAGCAATATTATTTCAATAATATCCATCATCAATAAATGGATAATGGTTCAGGTCAGAATTTCGTACCGATAGTCAAACACTGAGTTAACCACGCACTCGGTATTGATATTTTAGAAGTGCAGATTGAACAAAAGAAAATATTATTCAACTTAACATCATCTCCGTCTATCTTAAAACATGAAAACTGAATATTCATATTAGGAAATATTCTTTTTCCCTACCTTCCGTCTCCGCCTGTTTTTCCGTCAGATATGAAAAATATAGAATGTTTTTATATAGCAAATTTTATATGGTCAATCATATAAATAAATACGCCAAAAACAGTAATGTTTTTTTCGAGAATCCTTAAAAGTTCATATGAGCCTCGCTCTGGGAAAACTGGACTTAATGCATGTGCGTTATGTGTCATCCGAGATAAGACTGTGCAGTCCGCGTAGGCTAACCAAGGAGAACTTATTTCGACCTAACTAAATTTGTGTATGTAAAGAAGAGAACTTATCATAGCATCGTATCACGAATAAGTTTCATGATAATTTAATTAAACATAGGCACGTGGAGTTAAAGGCTAAAACTGATATTATTATAAGCATATATCTTTAATACTCGTTCATATATTAATGGTGTGTATATATGATTACAAACAGCTAACGTAGGTGCGTATAAAACTTTATATATAAATATTGTATTTTTAAACAACACATAAACTTTTCCTTTTGCAACATAGCATTCCATTGTTTACACGTTCTTTGCAAATTGAAAGAGATAGGTCATGGATATCCAGGCAGAAGATTACCTAACTCTCTGGCACGTCTCATCTCTTCGTCCATTAGACACTGGTGCTCCATTTCGATCTGACGATACTCTTCAATCTCCACTATCAACTCTCTCTCCTTTTCCTCCAAATCCTTCACCAAGTCATCTTGTTGGGAATCTTTGAGACATTTCTTGAACTCAAGGTATACCGTTTTGTCACTTTGACTGACTTTACTGACAAGAATGCGGTTTTGGATTGCATCCGTTAGGAGTTCCTAAATGAAGTATTATTAGAACTTGCAAAGACAATTGAACTTAAGAAACATCCTTCGTCGAGCATATTGTATTAATCAGCAACTGTCTGTTTGCATTTCCAACAACTAATTACTTCTCCAAAAACACGAACATCATTGCATATTTTATTCTTTATTAATGCTTTATTTTAAACGGACAATGGTTTATAAATTTGAACAACTACAAACAACAACTTATGCAGCACCAAATGCTTTCTATTTCTCGTGATTCCATATGATCTATCTGCAGTTATATACCCGCATACCACCAACTCATAAAAAGTGATGCAATGATTCTCGCTGAAAACTCGCGTTCAGATCCTAGATGCGACCTGAATCGTGCGCTTTACTGCGATTCATCACTTTATTCACCAATGTCAAGATACATTTTTAAAATTATATACGATAGACATAGTAATGCTAGGGACATTTTTTAATGCAATCACAAGGCCCTGTCATAATCTATTAAAAAAAGAAAATAACTCCTTAAAAATAACGCATTCACTAAATCTTGACAATATGCGCTGTTCGTGTTGCTCTTTTCACTCTTGACAAACTTACCTCTGTGTGTTCGTTTCAACATTACCTTAAGGTCGTAATGGTCTTCGTCCGACAGAAATCCAGCTACCTTAAACCCATCCAGCACCACTTCCGGTTTCATGTCTGCAATCACCTTTTGGTGGGCCCTGGTGAGCGCACGACGACATACTTCGTCGGCTTAAACGAATACTTACTTTGCATAATATAATAAAACTACATGACACGAATAATGCAATCAATAGTAGTATAATAAACTCGCCTACTGAGTTTTCTACCTAAAGTACACGTTTCCTTTCTCAATACTATGTTGTAATGTGTATGCGGAAGAAAATCCACATTGAAATTAAATCGAGTAAATAAGTAGCAAAGTATACGAATCATTTCCTATTAAAAATACCCAGAAATGTTATTATTGCAAACACTCACTTAATTTGTCTTCAGTCGATACATCTGTCGCTTCTTCTGTCGGTCTTTCGCTAGTTTCTTCTCTGGTTTCTTCTCTGGTTTCTTCTCTGGTTTCTACTCTGGTTTCTACTCTGGTTTCTACTCTGGTTTCTTCTGGCAATCCATCTAGATCTTCCACACTACTCATCATCTTTAGTGTTTTCTTGTTGAATTTAATCCGTTAAACTGAATAAATAAAGTACACAGGTCGATATAAGAACATTTATTTGGATCAATAATGTGATCAATCTAGGTATATGCAGTTAGTAAATACATGCACGATGTTTTAAAACAAAGAAAGAAGTATATAAACGATTGTGTGTAATTAAGACGAATGGAATATCTTTTTCAACAGTCTGCTAAAGGCACTTGTGATGCCCATTATATCCGTACAAAATAGCATGAACATATTAATAACAATTAACTATATATAATTAGTCTCCGTTGACCGCAGAATATAAACAACACAATAAGGAAATCGAAAGTAAGACATTCCTTTTCGATTGAAAACGCTTATAAAATAATTATATTCTGTAACACGTGGCAGTTATTTAGCTATTTGCCTTTATACAAGACGGATGATAAAAGGTTCACACAAATACATAAAATACGAGTTACACATTCCCAGAATATAAACAACTATTCAGCGAAATCGAAAGTAGGACGTTTTTTTCGAATGAAAACACTTACAAAAATATACATAATCAATTTATTTGCAGATACCAACATGTCCCAATTATATTTTGCTTCTGTCGCAATGTATTTTTTTTTTAAATAGCACCCCTTGGATAATTAATAATAATGGCTTTCTTCTCTTTTTATTTAGTACAATATACATTATTAAGTTATAGAAAACGAAAGCGAAAGTAGCGCGTAAGGCAAATCTTGCTGTGTAATTGATTAGTTTATTAAAAAATTATACCTAAATACTTATAATAAAACCGTTAATATTGAGGTCTTGAACAACAAACCTGTTTGTTCTAGTTATCCAACATATTCACATATGCTTTTTGCAATACATTATTGATGGCATGTTTAAAATGCAGTACGTTAAATGTGCCGTGTGCAAAATTGTGTCGTGTGAAAATAGCTCTCACAAAAAGTATTACGTGATACATCGACTATCTCCGTAAGCGGATTAATAAGCAATACATCGTTTGCTGATCCAGAATGAAGAATATAAATGTAGGTCACAATATACTTAAAGATAGTCTAACAATAGTCACTGTAAAAACGATTACTTCATTCAATCAAAGCGCTGAAGGCACTGAAGTTGTTCGCTATTGCATAATTTTAGACGCAACTCATTTTTCAAAATTAATCGCAAGTTTGAAATTAGCACACGCCAAATTTATAAAGAGTGTGTCATAACGAACGGGTCGAGATTTGTGTGCACTTTTTATCATCCTATTTATTTCATAGAGATAACTTGGACAAAATAACAACAACATGGCCATTTTTGGACGTTCTGAAAGCATAGAAAGTATGGATGAAAATGGTAATGAGAACTGAATATAAACACACTTTGCAATCACCATCATATAAAATGAATATTGTTGGAATATCAAATACCTTTTTCACTTAGAATATAACTTCATGATGAAAATTCCCTGAACAAAACTTTTGATTTTTGACACCATATACAGATTCAAAAAATACAATAAGATAATTGATAAAAATAAATAAAATTAACTGTGCGAGCAATACTTTTTACTAGCGAATTAGGTATTCATAAAGACAGCCCTGTTGACCCGTACTTTGTGGTTTATGCACTACTTGTTAACCTAGCAGTTCACATGGTGTCAACAACTCTGACCTAAACATATTTAAAGAGCACTAATGCGCTTTTTCGGCGTAGCTATTTTACCCAGCTACCCAGCTTTTCACCTTTAATGACTTTTACATAACGCCAGCAGACACGCACGAATATTTTCGATTATTTCATATGCTGATTCGAGATAAAACCTCTGAACTCTGGCTACATCACTGTGTCTGTGCTCAGCGAAAAAGATTTAGCACTGTTCAGTGTAAGGAATTCCGGACTGCTCTCTTTATGTTCAAACGACACAAATTATGGCCAAGCTACAATACTTATTACACGTTAAAATCCATCTCGCAGAATTTCAGGGTCAGTACTCGTTCACTAAATCGTCCGGGAAATATATAATTGACGATCGATAAACACAGTTTTGCTTTCAAGATGAGAAAATAAACATTACCGAAATAGTGTAGTGTCACGATAAGAGGAAAATCGTTTGATTATCCAACCACAAATGTTTGCCGTACTCGGTCAGCACGTCTGATATCGTTACTGAACGCCTGGATAGGCTGCTCTTATTTACAATTTTGCTATTTTGAATTCAATTAAGTATCGAAAAGCATTGTGCTCAAATGTGCCATTGACAGTTCGCAATGAGATTTTCAATGACCCTCGTCATGCGAAAATGGGTCTTATTCCATATGCGACAATCATATATATAGCCCACTCAGCCTGCTCATCTGTCAGTCTGGTCAGGAGATACATAATTAGACCATAACACATTGAGATTGAGTGATTTTATAGCGAAGAGCATCGCCTCTGACCAGACTGCGCAAATGCAAATGTTTGGTTTAAGAGACGCTGGCCGAAACGCATAAGACCTATTTTCGCATGACGCGGCTATGAAAGTGTGATTTAAATGTGTCGTGAGAAAACTGCGTTTTAATCAAATATTAACATACGATATATTTCAATAGTGCATAAATATAATCATAATAAGGCATGTGAGCACACAATATGATGTGCACTTCCGTAGTATAATTTCTATCTACTTACACTAATGTGTGGTTTGACAATAATAACACAAATTTCATGCGGTGAATATGCGACTAACAAGTGAAAACAAACCCACAATAGTTAAACTTTTGTTTTTAATTTATTTATTTAGAAACGTAAATTGCAAACTTTAATTCAAAGTCAGCATTTACGCCGACTACCTTTTAAAATAATATTTCTTGCAATATTTAGTTGTTTTTTATATTCGGTTTTAGCGATTATGAAGCAGTTTTGTTTTTGTCTTATCGTATCCCTGAAGATATTGTTGAACTCATGTTCAACGTTTTATAAATTGAGAATATAAACAAATGTAACCTTATACTACTGCGTTGTTTTCCCGAATCTATTAATAGCCTCAGATTATGAATGACCTGTACGACGTCATTAAGACGCAGCAGATAGTGGACTATTTTAATCATTCACTAAACCATCTCTTCCACGACACGTATATTACAAACATTGTATACTGAATCTTTTCTATATAAGCTCCGTTCAAAAATATTACATTTAACACGATATTCACATAATGTTTCCATTTGTAAATGAATATAGTTGAAGAACTCAAACCTCTTGCATAAATTACACAACTCACGGCAGATGTGGACGGGTAGTAGGCTTTCCGTAGATGAACGGCAATCCTTGAAGTTATTGTTGAGCTCATGTTCAACGTTTTATAAATTGAGAATATAAACAAGCGTAGCTTTATACTATTGCGTTGTTTTCCTGAATCTATTAATTTCCTCAGATTATGAATGACCTGTACTACGTCATTAAGACGCAGCAGATAGTGGACTATTTTAATCATTCATCAACCATCTCTTCCGCGAAACGTATATTACAAACATTGTTTACTGATTCTTTTCTATATAAGCTCCTGTTCAAAAATATTCCATTTAACACGATATTTACATAATGTTACCATTTGTAAATGAATATAGTTGAAGAACTCAAACCTCTTGCATAAATTACACAACTCACGGTAGATGTGGCGGGTAGTAGGCTTTCCGTAGATAACGGCAAACTGACTTGAAATTTTCGGCAATGACATAAGCTGTTCGCTACGCTAACAACTAAAAATAATGCAAGATAAAAATTTGCATGTGAAGACTTTCATTACTATACCTTTTCATTCAGAACATTTCAAGCCGAAAACAATTCAAAAGATTGATCATGCTATATGTAAATAAAAACACGACACGGAGTTCACTGTTCGATGGTTATCTGTTTATCGGCTTATTTCCGATTGAATGTATATCGCGAACTATCATTAGCTCTTTCATTGAAAAAGTAACACTAACAATACTTAGTTTGAAAAATATCCAACTTTGCGTTACGGATCCCCTCTCATTAATCGTGTGTTTTTTTTGCATCGGAAACAAATTAAAACAACTTAACGTTACAATTTTAATAATAATATATCGATAAATGCTATCCTAAAACAGATATTTATTACTGATAACTCAAGCATTAACTTGGGGGAAGTCGGTTAACGCGCTAGCGTCTGGCACTGTTAGCTAACTTATGTCAGAAAATTACCAAACTGATTTTGTTGTTTTTCACTTTCAATTATAATTATATGATTGAAGCTAATTTATGTCAGAAAATTACCAAACTGATTTTGTTGTTTTTCACTTTCAATTATAATTATATGATTGATTAAAGTCCCATAATCAATGTTTGATATGTATATTATCACTTTTATACATAATAGCATGGCGGATTTCGGAAACCGCTCGGCGTCAGAAAGCGTGTAAAACTTAACCGAAAACCCAATTATAAAGCGCTATTTCGTGTCAAAAACGTGTGGAAAAAATGTTTCGTTGATATTTTCGTAAAAAGCATGGGTAAATACAAGTGTAGATGTGTTAATTTATAACTAGAGCCACCATTACACGAAGTAACCGGTAAGACTTCGGTTAGCGCGCAAGTGTTGAAGAGAGTGTTCAAAGTACCTGACATACCCGTTATAGATAGCTAATAATCTTTATAAACTAATAAGGTTTTTGCAATTGCATAAGAAATAATGACGCACACAACTTTTTACAAGTGTTAAAGGCCATAATAGGTGGTGGAAATAGTTAATAAAAATCATACGGAATATCGCGTAATCTATAGGCAAAGAAGTCACTTTCGGTTTTCTAACCGCTTTGCCACGTGATTAAGTGGAAGGACTGATCATCGTCCAGGCGAGATGCCAATTGAAATCGGTAAATAAAAAAAGCGCTGATAACGCTGTTCATCCACAATTTGGAAAAACGCATAAAACAAAAGTATATTTTCAAATGCCCGTCTGAGTGGTTCAGTGGTAGCGCGTTAGTTTTTTGCCCCAACAGATACCCGGTTTAAGTATAATTAAACATATGTTATGCCATTATGCAAACTTTAGGTCAGCATTTTTTTATTATCTGTTTTACGGGAGCGACCGACCATATTTTTCGACAAATACAATCAAAAATAAAAGTAACTTTCGTTTTTTATTTTCATTCCGTCCGCCGACCTAGTATTTTATCCAAAACTAGAAAAAAAATTGCGCAGATTGCCGAAAGTGTTGTTCAAAATTTGTTTATAATACGGGTTGTTTCGTTGTGCCAATTCGACTTGTAAAGCTTCAGCGATTTTCATTGGCTGTTGCAGCCAATACCACACGCTATTAGCCAATCGGTGAGTATTTAACAAATGATTTTCATATTGCATTTCCGAAATGGCGGACATTAACATCAACGAGACAAATGTAGCATATTTTAAAATCAAATTAATTAAAGATCGGAGCAGACACAATTTCAATTAGAAAAGATAATCTTCAGAACACCATTGTTGACATCATGCCCATATTATGTTATACGAAATTCAAAATAATAATGAGTTTTTGCAGATGATGCAGTGGTGTCACCATCGATAACTTTCGGTGTGTTAAAAAGTTTTGGGTAGGTTTAATAAATATGCGTATTTATTAAAATGCATATCCTGTAATATTTTTTATAGATAAAAATCAACATCCCAAAAATGTCCAAGAAGTACTACTTTACGTTTCTTTATAATGAACATGAGGACTGAACCACAGGTACTTGCATCAATAATCCCATTTCCCCACCCATCTATATACATTGTATATTCTTTATTTAGAAAAAAAAGTATGCAACACAGCTTCTGAAGAAAATAACATTGGGTCCCGATGTTCGTATGTCCGTCAAAGTCACAAGAAAGTTTTATTTATTTTTCTTGACATTATTTTTCAAAAAAGAGTTATTATTTAGCCGAAATATGATGTTCTGTCAACTGTAAATAATGTTTTCATACTGCAAGATTTGTACTGCAAGGAATTCAAATAAATTTATCACACCTCAGGCTCTGTTGATAAATGTGCTCAGGGCCCTCGTTTTGCCGTTTTTGGGGCCAAAATTCGGCCCCATTCCCACCTTAAAATAGTATACTTTTTTCCCCTATTACACCTAAAGATTCCCCCCTCAAAAACAATTATTTATTTTTTTACTTTTATACCTATGTTGCCAGCTGGTATCTTGCTATTAACCTTTGATTAAATGTATATTTATGTAAATCACATTAAAATAGAGCAATATTAAGTGTTGAATGATTGGTGACAAGATCTGGAAAAATTCCCCTTTTCGCCGAAAACGACGTGAAATTCCCCCTTCTAAGGGCCCCGGTCCCAATTCCCCAAAGTGTAGCAAGGGCCCTGGTGCTCAATCGGCTCTATGTATTTGTTTTAAGGGTTATTATTATCTTCACATTTATATAGCTCTCTCTGTTTATTATATATCCAAAACATGTTATTGCTGTTTCTCCTTAAAATAATACAGACAACACATTCCATAGAAATTTTCATTTGAACTTAAACTGTGAATAAGAGAATAACAAAATATCATGTGCAACAGTTTACACCATTTTATTTTGCCAATACTGTGAGTCTTTTACGATTTTTAAAAAATAAAATACTATTTTAAAATATACAATTACATAGTTCAAAAGTTGTGTTCTATATATAATTAATCTTGCAGTTATATACAGTCAGCAGAGTCGTTCTACTAGAACAATTTAAATCCTTGCTACATGTGTTATTTAATTCTTTATACGGCTTTCGACTTAAGAAAATGTTCAATGAAATAAATCTAGGTTTCTAGGTTTATTGTGTCTTTTACCTCAATATTGTGTTGGGGCTAATGTGAAGCCAATGTAACAGTAACCCCTAGGGAGGGCAAATTTTCTGCATGATTTGCACAAACTTCAAAGAGAACTTAATAACGATGTTACACACCAAATATTGTAGTCATGCCTCTTGTGTTCACTTTACATATATAAACACTACAACTCTCTCTGAATATAAAATGAAATGCAGCGCATGTTTTTATAAGTCTGTAACTCACGGTTTCTTAAATAGAATATTCACATTTTATGTACTAGAACTTTCACTACACACAGTTTGGATCAAGATCAATTCAAGCGCAGTCTGATCAGGATCCAAAGTGTTCGCTTAACATCTTAAGAAGTACTGACTGAATGACAATTATGTTGAACAGTTTGGATCCTGATCAGTCTGCTATTTTGGAGCCAAAATGGTCGCAATCGCCCTAAGGTCCAATGTCCTGTTATGTGGCTCATTTTTTCTCATGATTGATACAAATTATCATGATATAAAGCAAGTCTGTTGGATATTAAATAGTATGTTTTAGTGTGCATATTCCACCCATGGATGAAATTTACAAAGTTAGTTGTTATTTAAAGCTATTAAACAATTAAAAAAAGTGTTCAATTCTTTTTTATTTAAGTCAAATGTATGCTATATTTGTTATAAACATACATATGATTAACACTCAACAAAAGTTTAACGATCACTATAATACACTACACACCTGGCGTGGTTAATGGTCTCTATTAAAGCAATATAGTATAATACATGCGAAAGGTGCTTTTACATATAAATATATATACAAATATGTTTACTTTTCTTATAAAAAGCTTCTACAACAGTGTAATAAGATATATAACACACTTAAAGGTTAATGCAAGTATGCATAAGGTTAAATTGGCTTAATTTTAAATTTTCATAAATAAAAAAAAATCTGTATAGACAGTTTTATTTTTATTTTTTTGGTAGACTGCTCACTTTTCATGATTTATTTTTAATTTTTATTTATTCCCCCCGACTCAATTTGTTTGAAAAATTTCCCGTGAAACAAATAAAAAAATGCTGGCCTTAAACTAGTACAATAATTAAAGTTAAGGTATTAAAGTCATTTTAGCTCACCTAAGCACAACATGCATATCGGAAGCTTGTGTGAATCGCATATTTCAATCGTCCATTGTCAACATGTTCAACGTTAACACTCTAGTTTTATCGTCCAATCTTCTTGAAACGTGGTCAGAAAATTATATCGATGACGTATCTTCCGCGTTCAAAACTGAGCACATAAGGTCAAAAGCTAGGTCACTGGGTAATATATTAAAACAAGCTAACTTATACTTTGAAAGTTACATTTTGCAAAAAAAACAATCTTCATGAAACTTTGTAAAAACATTTGCTCTTATAGTATTGAACCCGAGTTCAAGGTCGAGGTCTGTTAAAAATAGAGCCGTCAATGGGTGTGTGAGTGGGGCTTGTAATTTTGTTAAAGTGCAACTTGGTAATACTAGATCTTGCTTCCTTTCACGTTTAAAGTTATAGCTAATGCAGAAATGTTTAATAACGACGACGACAACGTTGGTGATGATGTTGATGGCGGTAATGATGACGACAATGATGATGATGATATATTGCTCGATATACGTGTGATAAATGTATGAGCGATACCAAAATGGTTAATACTTCTCGATCGTGAATCTTTGTAAAATTTAAGTGGTGTGTAAAGGTTTTTATATGGCTTGAAAAACGTCTGGTTATGGTACTTGTGTTATGCAACTTTAACACATATTAGATACGAATACATTTTATACATTTCCGATCTTCAATCCTAAGACAATCGAAGTTGAGTGTAAATGTACTATATGGATAGGCATGCGTATGGTTATCGTATGTGTGTCATGCAACTTATATTATATATATTCGATACAAACATGTAGACAATCTGCATTGATAAAACGAGTTTGAAATTATTCCTAATCACGCAAATGGACAAGGCATGTCAAAAAGTAAAGTATAATTTCACAATGGCACATCTGTGAATATAAATCAAATAATGAACTTAACAGCATATCGCAGACGAAATGAAAAGCATATGAAATAAAATACAAAAAAAGAATAATTTATTATAAAAAAAGTTCTATACTTTCATTAACAATTTACATGTATTTATACACGTTTATATTAAATTATCTATTGTAATCAGCAGTATGTTGCATAATAAATTGTATATACCTGATCTTGTATGAAGCGAAATCAAAATGTAATATAACGATGAATAGAAATTGAATGCATTTAGAACAAAAATTCATACAATCAAAGTATCGCAAATCCTTTATAAGTCGCAACGAGTGAAGTTCTATTTAAAACACTCACAATGAGCAGCAAAGTTTAATCAAGTATGTGCAAGTAAGAAAAACATTTCATAGACGATGCATTGTCGGATCAAAGGTTCCTTTCTTATAAATCATATGTATATGTGCCTACGTTGGTAAATGCAAAGCTTCAGCAAGTGATTATATCGGCAATATTCTTCATTATACAAACATAAATGTTTATCCCGATCCTGTCAATACTTTTGTTCCGATGTCTTATCCAGTGAAGTGGGGTTAGCACTTAGCAGTCGTTGCCTGGCCATGATTGTACGCCGGGTATGGCGACTGCCAGCCGTATTGCGTGTGACTGTAGCTCGGCGGAGTGGAATATCCCGTCGGCGTCTGCCCCGTAGTCGTTATGTATATTACATTAGCTTCAAAAGGAAACTGTTTGATTAAAATAGCAGTATGTGTTAGTAAGTGTAAGTTATCAATATGACCTCATCTGTTAGTTTGAAATCCCAATGCAATGTTTGTGTAATGTTTTATAAGGCTTGAAAACAACACACTTTATTTCAATTTTGATAAAATTTAAAACAAATCATTTGTAAATGAACAAATAGTTAGATTTCGAACAATATATATCAGCACCTATTGTTGTTAAGATTTAGTTATCGCGCATGTATTTACTTATTAAGCTTAATTGTTTGATTGCTAACTTGGTTGAATGATTTCCTCTGTCAATTCATACAGATCATTACCTTGTTTTGGCTGTCTCATCATCTCAGCCCTGGCCCTATATTTGCTTATGCAGCAACACACGCAGAGCACACCTTTGACAATGAAGGCAACTACCCCGCACACGCAGAGCACACCTTTGACAATGAAGGCAACTACCCCGCACACGCAGAGCACACCTTTGACAATGAAGGCAACACCCCGCACACGCAGAGCACACCTTTGACAATGAAGGCAACTACCCCGCACACGCAGAGCACACCTTTGACAATGAAGGCAACTACCCCGCACACGATTCCGATGATTTGAGCAACAGACAATCTATTGCTGCAACGGTATTGAGCGAATAGGTTTGTTTTCGAGTAACAGAATGACAAATATGTCTAAAAATATATAACTTAATAAATAGAGTGTATATCCTGGCATTCGAAGTAAGAATGAAACATATTTTCCACAGCAAGGGATAATATATTTAAAAAGAGCTATGCAAGTGGTCTCCCTTTTCAGTGAAAATATCCATTGGTATAACTTTGAAAGCAAACGTTTTTGATTATCTTTGTTCTGTAGAAATGTATTAAATGAATGGTCTTAATTACCATTTAAGGCAATTTAATTGCCATATAACGCTTGCTTCGGATGTCTATAGAAATTTACAGTAGATTTCAATAATCACTTCTTAGGTCTGCCGCTGACCTTAAAACTAGTAATATTCGTCGTATTGTTTTAGGGTCGACTTGTCCCTGACGGGATGCATGTCTTGAAATCTTTAAACGGTCCCGTATAGTACGAAGTAGGCTTTACCGAAGAATACCAGTTAACATTTCATGCAAAGCAATATTGATCGGGTTTACAGATAAGATATTTTTAATAATCAAAATTAATACCCAACAAACTAGATATTTGGCACAAAACAAAAATATCAACCATTGCAACCTGCATTACGTAAGTGATATCGAATACAGTATGTTATCTTGTTAGGCCAGCAGCTTCATTCGTTTTAACTGAATTTCGAAAATTAACATCGATAATCGCGTACATGTACGGGATATTTTATAATGATATGTAATCATTGAGTAAACATTTTTGTTGTATAATATAGTGTAAGGTTTTGGCAAATAGCATGGTTGTCTGTTCATACATTTCAGCCTCGTTCTGGGAAGATATGAGTCGCGTTCTGAGAAAACTGGGCATAATGCATGTACGTAAAGTGTCGTCCCAGATTAGCCTGTGCAGTCCGCACAGGCTAATCAGGGACGTTACTTTCCGCCTAAATTTGATGTTTGCTAAGAAAAGACTTCATTTAAAAGAAAAAAGTCATAAAAGCGGAAAGTGTCGTCCCTGATTAGCCTGTGCGACTAATCTGGAACAACACTTAACGCACATACATTATGCCCAGTTTTCTCAGAACACGACTCATATTGTTTAATTCATGTTCGCACAGTCCGCGAAGATTAATCAGGACCGACACTTTCCACTTATATTGAATATTTAATTTAAATAATGTCTCTTCGAAACCAAACTTTTTCAAGGCAAAATGTGTCGTCACGGATTAGCCTGTACGGACTTCACAGGCTAACTTGGTAGGACACTTAATGCCCATGCATAAAGCCAAGATTTCCAAGAACGAGGCTTATTTGTTTAATATAGAATAATTATTTAAATATTATATGTTAATGGCTTAATATAATATAGCCTTCTGACTAATTCATACATTTCAATATTATTACATCTTTTCAGCTATGTTACTATACATCAATTTGAACTTCTACAAGGAATAATTTTTGATTTAAAATATATAGCATTCTGATATTTGGTAAGCATTGGTACGATATAAAATTCTGATATTTGGTAAGCATTAGTACGATATAACATTCTGATATTTGGTTAGCATAAGTACGATATAACATTCTTATATAATGGAAATATAAAGACCATCAATCATTCTTACATTTGTATAAGAGCATAAATACATCTATTCAGCACGAGAACATTTTGTTTACTATAGAACAACATGTCATCCTGCCATTTTGTAATAATAAGTACACTAAAGTTTTATTCCGTCAACAAGAAGCTCTGCCAGGGCCATTATTTCTGTTTAATACAATAACTTAAGAACTAATTATTGGCTATGCTCATCCGTTTATCATTTAACTGAACAATTAATTTCTTACCAGGATTCCGTGTTGTCATGACAACAGTATGTGTCTGCAGTGCAGTATGTGTAGTATTTCCCGTACAACTGCATATCTCGAAGCAGTTAACTGAACATATCACACTCAAAATTAAATGAAATCATTCGAACGCATGAATACATATTTATCATTGTCTTAAAAGCGTCACGTTTTGTCAAGGATTAAAGATCTCTTTACACGGAAATATGTTACTTGTATTTGAAACAAACGTGAATAGCCGGTAGGGCAAACCCTCCGACATTAGTTTTGGTAAAAATTTGCATAATAGAATATATTATATATTTTACATCTTTGCATTTGTATATTTGGAAACCGATTATCTAAACGATAATTGAACTGCTAATTAAAAACACGTATACACACAGTGTAACTATGATATTGAACAAAAACTGAAAGTGTTCTTTTTTAAGAAAATATATTAAAACACATAATATTAATATTTTAATAATTAAATTGAAACTTTTTGTCTCGAATTTTGTATTATGAACCATACAACGGAAAGAAAATGTAAGAAAATATAAAAAGAAGGAAACAACTCACCGATCCAAGTTGCATTAAAAATGACAACAGAAAAACTAATTTAAATTAAGCATAGTACGTTATGTTCGTTGAGAGTCCTATGCATCGGAACTTGTGTTTTTTTATTCGATCTTTTAACTTCCTATTTTCATATCACTTTATATCGTTTCGATTTGGTGATAAAGGAATGTAAAGGCGTCTTATCAGCAAATGTAATTATTAAGAAAGGAGGAACTTCGGATAATACATTGACACAAGTGAACAAATGATGTGCAAGCAATTGCAATATACAACCGTGTTATAATACATCACATCGCGTACACGTTAACTTTGCCGCCTGATTACCATCTGCAAATGATTGTCTTTCATTACTGGACGCTTGGACGATGTTTAGTTAACAAGACATGCAGCGTACTCTTTTCTTTTTGTTTAATATCACCAAAAAGCAAAATTATACATGTACATACATTGTAAACATTTTTTCCTTCAAGAAGATAACAATGCAATTAATTGGTGTATATGCACGTTCAATGGAATATTGTTGTTTTTTTTAAATATATTATCTTCAAAATATACCTATTCTGCATGGAAATAAGTGATAATTGTGGTTTAACCATGGGTAATTATGAATGTTTTTTGCAATATTAAAAGAAAACAACAAAAAAGTAAAAGTAAGATAGAAATATAAAAAAGGAAGCTTGAAGCTCACACCTGATCGTCAAGTAATCTCTGATAAGTTGTATCAAATTGATCGAGATTATCGTTTTATAGGGCTATTTCTTGTTCTATATCTAAGCGTTATTTAAGGAATGTAAGGAAATTTTTGAAATCAGGAGGTTGGTGCATTCTTTTCAATTTAAATATATAATATTTCATTAAATCAATGGTGAAATTAATAGTTTGTATGTTTTTATTATATTCCATCTGACCAAAACAAATTAATTCGTAGTTAACATGTAATAAAATGCCTTTATCATACATCTACTCATCTAATCTGTTCCATAAATGTTTTGCTACCCGGCACTCCCAAAACAAGTTTTCAATATTTTCATCGTTTTCATTGCATATATCACATAAGTAAGAGCTCGTCAGTTTGCACCGAAAAAGATATTTATTCGTAGCAGTTAGCCGCATAATAAATTATATTGGAAGCATCTTAAATTTGTATCCGTAAAAGTTTTGAACACTACCGTGTTTATCTTGGCCCAATTTAACTCTTTATTTTGAAAAATATTTTGCCATCTATTTATCACATTCGAATTTGTATTGTTTATTTCAGACAGCTGAAGATTATATAAATATTTAGTTGGTTGGTACGATGTTTTGATTATATCTAATAATGATTTTTTCCTTGATCCTGTTAAAAAACGTTCGTATACAAGTTCCAATATATCTTTAGGTATGTTATTTATAAGACGATTGTATCTAAGAAAGTCATTGTCCGATGAATTATAGATATATTTGAAATCAGTAAAGCTATACAATTTCTTCACGCGAAAGTCAATTAACTTATCAAAAAACACGGATTCCTTTGTCGTGCCAATCTTTCCAGTACAAAGTTTTATTTTCAATTTTTATTTTACTATTATTCCATATAATATGTTTGCTGAAGTTATGTTTATAGCAGTTTTCACACGTATTCCATCCTTGAATTATGTTTTTTAGAAATTCGTTGTCTTTACATATACGTTTGATATCATGTGTTTGTAAATTTGATTCAAATAGCTGTCCTCCTCCGAATTTTTGTAGGAATTGTATCATACAAACACTTCCACATACTATTATTTTCTGTAAGAAGTCGTTTAACCCATGATCCCTATATAGAATTTAGGAACATTTCAATGTCTGTTAATTTCAGGCCTCCATTTGCATAATTCATTATTATTTTGCTGCGTTTTATTTTGTCGGGTTTACCGCTCCATAAGAAGTTAAATATTTCCTTAGTTATTTTGTGTATTGTGTGTTAATGAGGATTCGTTTATACAGTGAATGGATATACAAGTTTTGGTAAGGCGAATGTTTTTATTACTGTAATTTTCCCAACTAAGGCTCAATTTTCTGTGGTGCTATTGTTTAAGACAATTACTGAATGCACATAATTAAGGTTCTAAGTTCATGGACATATTTTTTATTTTACAATTATAAAAGGATAACCCAAGAGTGTTTGCAGATTCTGATGTCCGAATAAATGTGGGATCATTGCAAAACCGGATTGTAGTATCATTTAATAGCCCTACTCTTAAAACTGTTGATTTTGAATCGGTAAGGTTTAATCCAGAAGTATGACCGAATTGTGTTATTGCATTGACCAAATTTTCAAAAGAATTTTGTGCACCTTTGTTGAAAAAGGTTGCATCGTCTGCGAAGAGCGACTGTTTCATTTCTACATTATTCACAACAATACCCTTAATATTCTGGTCGTTTTCAATATATTTAGACAGTATTTCGATACATGTTACAAACAGTGACGATGATAGAGGACAACCTTGCCTAACGCCATTTTTTTATTTTAAAACTTTCTGGCATGATATTTGGAGAGTAGATTTGGAAAGGACGAAATATTCTTAACATGCTATTTGTTTGTCCATTTATGTTACCAAATAATAGTTATAGCGAAAATCCACGAACTTCTGGAACACCCCTCGTAAGTTTAGATGCACATCGTACATGTATGGTATACATGCTGGCAAATTCGGCTGTACAGCCGTTTTCAATTTCAGAATTAAATATCTGGCTTATTTCGCATTTTTCGACACATGTTCTTCTTAACTTTTATTTTAATTTATATTGAAATATATATAAAATAAGTTTTTTTACACAGTTTATATAAATTCATTAATATTTGACAAAATGGTATATACCCGCTTTAAGCAAGGACGTGTGGAAACAACTTCAAAGAGTAAAGATTCCCGTGTTCACTGGTGACAAGATAAAGTACCCTGCATTGAAGGCAGCTTTTCAAGCATGTATTGACGAATCGCCAAGTACCCCACAGTACAAACCTCTGCAATTACGTCAGTACCTAGGTGGCGAAGCGCTACATTCGATTGAAAATCTGGGACATTCGAATGGACATATAATGCTGCAAAGGAAAGGCTTGACAGGAAATATGTTGGTACCAAAAGAGTAGTGAACCTATTCTTAGATGAGTTAGAGAATTTCCAGCCGTTAAAGAATGAATCACTTAAAGAAGAAAAATTCGCTGATTTACTTGACATTGCAGTAATTAACTTAAGGAAGTAAACCATCTTCATGATCTTAAAGGAGGATCATTATACCACCGTTTGTTAAAGAAACTTCCACTAACCATGTTAACACGCTATATGAGAACACTCCATGACAAATCGTAACCAGACTCTGTTGAAACATTGAAAACGTTTGTGAATGAAGAGACGGAATATGCAGTCCATGCAAATGAGACTATTTATGGTTTGAAACACCAAGAAAATGAATGAAACCCCAAAAGACCTTCTTCCTAAAAACAGACGCAAGGCAAAAACAATCTGTTAAATGTCAAATTTGCAGAGAAAATCACAATGCATGGGAATGCATGAAATTCAAGGCTATGCATGTAGAAGAACGATGGAAACAAGCAAAAGATGCTGGACTTTGCTTCAGATGCCTTAAAGGTAGTCATAGTGGGGAAAGAATGTAGATTAAAGGGACAGTGTGGAATAAATAGTTGCACAAAGACTGACAACATACTATTACATAGAGTTGAATGTTAATGCTTAAGCATTCCACCCAGTACCAAAAGAAGATGTCTCGAAGACATATAGTATATAATAGATCAAGTATTGCTCTGAGAACCATTCCGGTAGTAGTATCAGCAGGCAATCGTGAATTAGTCATCAATGCATTGTTAGATGACGGGAGTACAACGTCTTATCTAAATGAAGATGTTGCATGTGAATAACAACTCCAAGGTGAAAGAAAAACCATAGAAGTTAGTGTGATGAATGGAAAATCAGATAGATTCAGCACTAGGAATGTTATGTTCAAACTCCAGAGCTTAAATAGAAAATTTGAGCTTTCAATGGAAGCAAAAACAACACAAAATGTTACTGGGAAACTTCAAACAGTGAATTGGCAAATAATGAAAGAGCAGTGGCCACATCTTAAAGACAAACCATTCCCAAGTACTGGTAGAAAGAAGAAGATATATTTACTGATATGTCTTGACTATGCGCACTTTCATAGTTCACTTGGTGAGATAGTAGGTGGTGATGGTGAACCCGTGGCTAGATTGACACCAATAAATGGAGAGAATAATCATAATAGCACTAGCATGTTTGTGTTCCATGCTAATAATACCTTGGAGACTTCATTGAAACAGTTTTGGGAAGTTGAAAGTGATACGGAGTGTAACCAAATGTCACTAGAAGACAAGAAAGTGCAGGTTAAAAATAGAAAACAGTATTGAACACAAAGACAATAGATACATAGTTCCATTGCCATGGAAATCAGATGAAGAGACATTACATGACAACTATAGTAGTGCTGTAAACAGACTATATGGCACTGAGAAAAAATTGAAAAAATCTCCTGAATTTAAGCGGGAGTATAGTGATATTATAAGGAAATATGAAGAGAAAGGCTTTATGAAAAAAGTTAAAGAAAAGACAATGAAAAAGGATGTTTTTTGTCACATTTTCTGTAGTTAGGCCAGAAAAAGAAACAACAAAAGTTCGCATTGTGTTTGATGCATCATCCCAACATGAAGGCACATGTTTGAATGAGTACCATAGTACAGGGATCCAAAATTGCAAAGAGAACTGTTTGATGTGTTGCTAAGGTTCAGAAGAAATCAGATCGCAATTGTTTGTGATATAGCGGAGATGTATTTGAAAGTTGGCCTGGCAAGTGAGGATGAAAAATACTAAAGATTCATATGGAGAGAATCACCAGAAAGCCCCATCGAAACATTTGAATTCACACGTTTAGTGTTTGGAGTTAACTCATCACCATATCTAGCCCAGGATGTATCTCAACATAATGCTGTGCTGCATGCTGACATATATCCGATGGCGGCTGATACAATTCTGAAGTCTACTTACATGGACGATAGCATGGATTCTACGAAAAATGTGACAGAGGGAATAGAACTATGTAGTCAATTGAGAGAGCTGTGGCAGAAAGCTGATATGCATGTTAGAAAGTGGATTTCAAATTCACTAAAAGTGTTAGAAACAATACCAGAAGAAGATAGAGCAGCAGAAATAGATTTAGGAAAAGGAAATCTGCCAACAACTAAAGCTCTTGGGAATATCCTGGCAAGCAAAACATGATGAATTTATATTCAAAGTCGGTGACGAAATGACCATGCCAGATGAAATCACAAAGAGAAATGTATTAAAGACTGTTTGTAGGATATTTGATCCTTTAGGTTTTTAAGCGCCATATGTAGTGCGAGGGAAACAAATCATGCAAGACATCTGGTTAAGTGGGGTTGACTGGGATGAAAACGTGAGAGAAGCAGAGAAGTTGAATTTTGAAAAGTGGTTCGAAGAGCTTAAACATTTAGATAAGATCAAGATTTCACGTTGTCTCAAAAACGAAAATAATGAAACACGAATGAAGTCAATGTCAATTCATACATTTGTAGATGCGTCATCAATTGCATATGGAGCAGTTACATATTTGAGATGTGAGTATGAAAAAGAGGATGTGACTGTACGCTTTGTAGCTGCAAAAGGTCGTGTTGCTCCCATAGAATCTACTAGTATCCCAAGACTTGAACTACTTGCAGAAACACTTGGTTTAAAACTTACATCAAGGATTTGCAAAACTCTTGAAATAGAAATCAAACAAGTAACATTATGGTCGGACAGCATGAATGGCATATATTGGATACGAAATAACAGCAGACAATTCAAAACATTTGTTGCAAACAGAATTGGTGAAATTCACAGAGTAACAAATCCAAGTCAATGGAGATATGTTCCAACAAACGAAAACCCAGCAGACTATGTGTCAAGAGGTTTACCTGTTAACAGTCTTGCTGTTGCGAACAATTGGTGGGAAGGCCCCAGCTTCCTAAAGGAAAGTGAAAACGAATGGCCAAAGAGCAAAATTGTTGTGGGTAATGATGGAAAATTTGAGATGCGAAACACAGCACAAACACATTTGCGTACATTTTTAGTGTCACAAGAAGAGTGGATACTTAGCCCGAAAAGATATTCAAATTGGACGAAACTTGTAAGAATTCGAGCATGGGTCATTCGATTTCTTGAAAACTGCAAAATGAAGAAAGAAGATCGAGTCCGTGGGCAATTGAATGTAGTTGAAATTGAAGAAAGCAAGAATGAAATGATCAAAGAGACACAGAGAAGATATTTTGTAGAAGAGTATGATAAACTTAGTAAGAATCAGAAAGTAGGAATTTCCAGCAAACTGATCAAACTGAATCCAAGATTAGACACCGAATGGGTGATGAGAAGTGACACTAGATTAAAGTACTCTGAATTTCTTCCATATGACACTAAATATCCTGTTTACTACCCAGAAAGAGTCCAGTTACAGAGTTAATTTTGAAAGATGCCCATGATCAGAACAATCATAGCGGAACAAATCAAACACTCTCTAATCTGTCAGTGAAATACTGGATTGCAGCTGCTAGAGAACAAATAAGAAACTGGGAAAACAAGTGTTCCGAATGCAAACGAAGGAAAGGCCATCCAAAGGATCAAATCATGGCACCTTTACCTAAAGTGAGAACAAAAGTTACCATGCGTGCATTTAGTAATGTCGCAGTAGACTTTGGTGGTCCGTACATTACAATCCAGGGAAGGGGAACAAGACGAACAAAGAGATACCTCTGTCTATTTACATGCTTATCAACACGGGCAGTGCACCTAGAAATAGCCTTTGGTCTCGACACAAACGCATTCTTGAATGCATTCTACAGAATGGTGAATAGGAGAGGTTTACCAGTTTCAGTGTATTCTGACAATGGTACTAACTTTGTCAGGGCAGATAAAGACCTATGAGAACTAGTGCAGAATGTAGACAAAGACAAAATCAAAGAAAGTGCTGCTAACCGAGGAATACAGTGGTTTTTCAACCCTCCTGCGGCGTAACACTGGGGTGGCGTACATGAAATAATTATTAAATCAGCAAAACGAGCAATATCAGCAATATCAGCAATCTTGATATCAACTGATATATCTGATATATCTAATGAAGAGCTCATTACAGCTTGTACTGGTGCTGAAAGTTTGATAAATTCTCGTCCACTAAGGTACCTGTCCGCAAATGTTGATGATTGCACACCGCTGACTCCAAACCATTTCCTGTTTGGACAAGTTGGAGGCTCAGTTAACCACACAGATTAGAGTCCAATTAAACGCTGGAGGCGTATACTAGAACTCGTGAAACACTTCTGGAAACTTTGGTTGCGAGAGTTTCTGCCAATGCTTGCTGGCAGAAAGAAGTGGTTTCAACAATACAGAGACTTTCGTATAGGAGACGTTGTTCTTGTTGTCGATCCTGAGCAGCCTAGAGGTCAATGGCCGCTCGGTAGAATAGTGGAGATTTTCACAGGAGCTGATGGTCATGTTCGCACTGTCAGTGTTCGTATTGGACAATCAGTTTTGAAGAGATCAGTTACAAGACTTTGTTTAATTGTGCCATAGGAAGAAGATTAGAGCATGAACTCAGCTTCAAGACCAAGTGCAAGTGTAAATAAGCTAGTTGAATGTTGGTTGTTGTGTTAAGTGGCATAATAATCCACAAAGCAACCACTGTAACTATTATTGTTAGGTGTAAAAAGTTTTATATGCAGATTTGCAATTTGACTCAGAGCGCATAATAATAACTGTGTATCCATATTTATGGAAATAAAAACACAGTGAACATTTTGTGAAACTGAAGAGCTTGACATTTTGCTTTATTTCTTGTAATTACATTTTAGTTTAATATACATTGTATGACATTTTGATTATAGAGAATGTATATTATTTGTTGCTTTAATTACGAACTTTTATCATATATATGCATGTGAAATGTTATAGTTTTGTTTTTAAAATAATGCGATTGTTTGTAGTTGAGAATTTTGAGATTAAAGTGTCTTGTTTGTATTGTAGTCTGATATAACAGTAAATTATAGTTAGTATAGTAATAGTAACGCTTGCACTGAATCTAGATAAGTAAATAGTTAAGAAGATGTGTCATACTGTTAACATTTGATAGAATACAGTATAAGTCTTATACTTAATGGCAGTTGATAGAATATAGTATATGACATACTTTAGAAATTTGACAGAGTACAGTTAGCATTAGCAGTTAGCATACATCTGGTATACTTGACATTTTGATAAACTAAAGTTTATCAAGGTAGGGGAGATTGTTCTGCAGGGAAATTAATGGATAGCATTTAACCATGAACTTAATAACAACATTGTGATGCCTGTTGTTTACATTAATATCACCCTGTTTAAAAAGAATTTATTTCACCATGCTCTTTGTTTATAGACAATCCCAGAATCGATAATATGGGCGCCGCCATATTGGCTATTACGTAACCCGCGATTGAAAACGGTACTGAAGAATTTGACAGATTACAACGTTATCATAGTGTACATCCGCTTTATTCCAATAAACAGTACTTTATGACTTCGCACATTAGGATTGAAAACAAGTGAAACATGAAACCAAGTGTCGATATGTATCACATCGTAAATCAATATAATTAAAATTAAAAATATACACGATAGATTCATAAAATATGTGTCTCTGCAACAATATTCAGTGACAACACGTAATTTTTAAGGCCGAGTTGGCATTTTTTAAGCATACCTTTCAGCATAATGCCTTTGTATAAAATTTAATTATTTCTTTATGGAATAAAATTATTCAAGCATAATTATAAAGGTATAGAAATATCTAAAGTGTGAAGTAAACGTTGTGATTTTAGCGTAAATAGTGCCGGAGATATTAACAAAGATCTATCAATATACATGTATAAAGATTGGAAACATCCATTCAGACCATATTTTTTGGATAGATCTTTGATATTAATTAGATAGATTTAAGATCGATGTAGACAATTAAATTGATATATGCCTTTGTTTAAGCCTATATTATTTCTTATTAAATGTCGTACGTTCTATACTTTCCGGAGATATTCATTAAGAAACGTTGTAAGATTAAAGACTTAGGACGACTTCTTTAATTGAATAATACATCTCTTTGTTTGTCTAAACAGTTACCATTTCGCTATTAATATTTCCCTTGTAAGTGTCATTTTAAAGGTAATATACAAATCTATAGCCAAAATGAAGTTTGTGATTCTAAAATTGTTTCGTAAATCTTTGTTATCGAAACTCTGTAAGATTTTCAGGTAGAGATTTTTTTTAAATTAAAATAATGTATCTAGTTTAGTCTAAAACTAAAGTGGTTTTTAGCAATCTTTTATTTAAAAATCGCTCTCAAGCTAATACAAAAATAACTAGCCGGAAATGAATTTTGTGATTTAAATGAACAAGTATCGGAGTTATTCGCTTGCAAAACTGTGTAAGATGTCAGGATATGTCAAACTTTTTTTTATTGAAAAGGACATATCAGCTTTTGTCTACAACTTTCTTATATTATTATTTAAATAACGTTTTACATGTTGCCTGAAATATTATTTAATTTCTTAATTACATCTTAATTCGCGATTGAAATGTTCAACATGGAAAATAATGAGCCTTAAATAGTTTCAATTGTGTTCTCTAGATTTCCTAAACGTATGTCTTTATTAAATGTTCGTAAAACGGTCTAAATTTTACGCTTAAAAAATAAAAACACGCACAAAATAAGTGATTTATTTTTCTTTAATTACGGATTATAAATGACAGCAACATACATCTCTTGAAAAAAAACTTTAAATAACATGTTAAATGACAATCAAGACCTTATTCATGCCAGGGACCGACACAAATAGGTCCATGTCCATGCTGTGTGTTATTAGTCTTAAACGAATGCAGATGAACCTTATTTCTACTAATTACGTAATTTATATTAATAAAAAAAAACGAACTATTATCTGGTTGTCAGATCGATAACAGAAACTCTTTAAGGTAGTGCACCTCTAATGATTTCCCGCGATTTCTTCGAAGGTTGAAGAGCCAACTATTAGGTGCCGTAGCCTAGTGGTTAAGGCGATAGACTAGAAATCTTTTGGGATATTCCCGCGCAGGTTCGAATCCTGCCGACGACGCATACTTTTTTGCGACGCGTTTTATTTATTTTCTAACGTAATTTGATTTAATATGGCATATAAGCTATATTTATTGTTAAATATGTTGCAATTTTTATGCACATTTTTCAATTATTAAAATTAAAACAACGTTATGGCGAAATTGGGTGATTTACTGTTGAAAATACGAACCATGCATGTTGCATTTTTATTTTTATTTCAAAAAGTAAACGGTAAATCTGTCTAGTTCTTGGTATTTTTGCTGTATATAGTGTTTCTATAAAAACTAAGTTTAAAATATGACTTAAATGATACTATTTTGAATTTTATGACACTTTGTTTTTAACCGACCCAATTTTTACTTGGCTGAAATCACTTACATTTCATGGTGCTCTTCCATAGATAAAAATTTGTAAAAAATAAATGTCTGTAAAAGAATACTTATTTCATCTTGTTTAAACTTTAAACACCTTTACAGCATCTGTACACACCAACTGCATGCCCATATTTGGAAATTTGAATGAATTATGGAACTTTTATATACCCCAGGGGTGAAAATAAACTGGACAAAAGCCGAGCGTGGGGGTGGTTTTGAAAAAATCGGTATATTTTTTTAAAAAGCATGGAAAGCCTACCTACAAATTTGCATGTAGTTCAGTGAAATGATGCTGATTAAGAAAATAATTAATTAGATTATATTTGGATATGTGCCCATTAGAGGTGCACTACCTTAAATCCTCAAATATATTTGATAAACCCGTTTCGCTTCCTTGTTTTGCGTAGAGACCTATACACACATATATAGGTCCATGTTTATTTTTTCAGTACCGTTTTGGAGGCGCGCGAGAGTAATCAGGGGCGGGTAATCCGGGAGGTATCGATTTCTGGGATTGTCTATATTACAGCAAATTAATTCCCTGAATAGATGTTTGACATTTAAAATAGCTGTTAGAATAAGCTTTGTTTCAGTTCAGCTACATTTTAGGTTATAAAGAGAAAGCAGCATAGACATGGTACTATTTTTATAGAAACACTAGGAATAATAGAAAAGAGTTGTTTAAATGCTTTATATGAAAAGTAAAGTATATTGTGAAATATTTAAATAACTATAGTGTAATGAAAGTATAATATAGTTGAAAAGAGCATTTGTGTGTGTTTATTATTTATTCCTGAGGCGAATTTAAATAGAACCCTATAGAACAGTATCATTGTTAGGTAAAGGGATTAATGATATAATGCTTTGTTTTTGAAAGTCAGTAAGATATCCGTGTATAAATGAATAGTTTATTGATTCGATAAAAGTTTTTTTAATGTCATCCCAAAAGGTTTTATAAAATTCTACTGTAAGTCCATCTGAGCCAGGGCTCTTGTCATTTTTCTTTAAAGGCACTATAACATTCTTCCTTGGTTAAGATACCTTCACATATATTTTTATTGTTTTCACTAAGGCGTTTTATAGGTGTGTTAAAAAAATCATTATATGATGTTTTATTATACTGTTTTTGATTAATGGATTGATCGAATTTCACTTCTTCTGTTAATATTTCTTTTTGATTTGTTATAAATTTTGTCATTTACTTTGATACATTTAATGGTTTTCTTCTCTGCGTGTCTTTTTTCTAGGTTTTCGAAAAATTCACCTTTTTTTATTACTTTCAACGTATATAGCTTTTGATCGCAGTAATATACCGTTATTTTTTTTGTCTATAAAATTATCCAATAACATTTTTTTATTTGATAATTCTTCTGTGTCTATATTATCCGTACATATCAGGCCTTGTTCAAATGCGTCTATGTCTTTAATTAGTTATTTTTCTTGTTGATCATCTTCTTTGTTCTTTTCACTAGCAAATTTTATAGTTACATTTCTAACAATGCAGCGTACTCTTATCAATTGAGATCAATTTTATATTAATACAAAAAAACAATTTTTATTCATAAATCTAACACAGTAAGAGAACGATGAAGGAAAGCGGTAACTATAAACGATTGAAGTTTATTCCCTAAATCACTCGGTATGGTAGAAATGTTAACGGATTTTGTAGCAACGAATAAAGGTAACATTTGAGTTAAGTTGATATAACTACAAGTCTTTTAAAAACCAATCTTCTGCAGAAACCAACATATACTCTAATGTGTATCCTCTACTATAAACCTAAATAACTAATAAATTACTTACTAAAATCTTGTCAAAAAGAAGAAGTTCAGATGATACATTTATAAAGTTCATTTTATAGTGCCTCATTTTGCTGCTCTAGTAATATTAAACCAATTTACATGTACTTTATATTCAATTAAGTAATTATTACATTTTGTTTTGTTCTTGTTACAAAGTTTTTTCAATAATGTCGCGCTTTTCAACCAGTTAAAGTACTTAATATGTTTTGACATTGCCAGTTATCATGCAACTGTTTTGTTTTACGTAATGTACAGTAAACATAAAAGCAATGAGTCACTTGCCTTAAATAAATGTATAGGGATATTAATAAACATGTATCACTCCCTGATAATGCCTGATAAAGTCTGATCTAGACTCTGTATATTTCTGTATATAACCTTTCCTGTGATTTTAAATTCAATCCGTTTATTTTAGGAGGTTCGATATTTTCAAAACAAAATATGTCAATCTCTTTGCATTCTTGTATGCAACAAACCGAAACAATTTCATAACCTCCTCAATAGACATCCTAAAATTTTTCCTTCCAAAATTTAATAAAGTTGTATTTATTGATTTGTGACATATTACTCGATTATTTCGCTTTTATAACTAGTTATGAATGCAGCCATTTACGCTTGCAACATACAAATACTGTTTGTATAACTTGTTTAGGGTATCTCTCGAGCAGCACTCTTGTGACGTTTCAGCCAAAGTGGCCATAAGGCCAATCCATAAATTGTAGTTATATGTGGAGATCAAATGTTTTATTTTGCTTGAAACACGTTTGGTTATTATATGTGTCATTTAACATTGTAAACATATTTGGTACAAATATCGTTAATACATTTGCGATCATCAAACCTTGGAAAATCGATATGGAGTGCGTTTTGTTGCTGAAAACCGATTGCAATGTCCGATTCTATAGTATAGCTACCCGATGTTTCTTCTGTAAAATTAATCAAATCATGAACATAACAGAATGTTTAAGACAAAGTGAACACACTATAACAAAAATAAATTCAATGAATAATGATTTATAAAAGCAATTAACACATTTATTAAACATGCATATTATAACTTATTTATTGTCATAAGCCATATGTTGCATACTGAATTGTGTGTACATAGTACTGTATGAAACGAACTCAAAATGTAAAATAACGAGCACAAACAGAAAATGAAACATTTTAACACAATGATTTATACAACAAAAGTATCACAAATCGTGTATGTGTCGCAATAAATGACAACCTAGTAAAACAAGGACACCTTGACCAGCCAAGTGTCATAGCGTCAATGACACTATGAACACAACATGAAAAACGTGTCTTACGAGGATGGATCATTCGATAAAAAGTTCCGTTCTTATGCAGTTTTCTTCGTTGGGACAAGGACTAGCTGAAGAGCTTTATTATATCGAAATTATTCTTCGAACTACAGACATTAATGATTATCTCAATCGTGTCAATATGTTTAATCTTGATCAAACTTGATTGTTTATCTTGACATTTTTTAAACCGAGTTGTAATGTACGTCACGTTTGTCTATAAACTAGGTAAACGGGACATATGTAGTACTGGCCTTGTAGCCTATCTAGATGCCGTACGACTCAATCTTAATAAAAACACTGTCGTAATGTATATCATGATGTCTTCTGTTCGAGTTCGAATCTGGGTCACGTGTGCCTCAAAAACTAGGCGAATAGGTTCAAGGTTACACAACCCCTGTTATCGCTTTAGAGGCAATATTGTTGGCTCAATCTGTATTAAACATGATAAGAATGTATATCTCGACAATATCTAGGCAAATATGCGTCAATAAAACTTTGTCATCGAGTCAATTAAAAAACAAACTCAGAATTGATAATAACATTACAGCAGTATCGTCTTATCAACGTGGATTTTGGGTTCGTCGACCGAATAGTCGATGACGAGCTGGACTCCCCACTCGTTTCTTTGTAAGACATGTCGCGTCAGTGTAATGCATAGGACCATACACTGCCAGTGTCGTTAACATTGAGGGAGCTGGGACGCTGATGTGCTGGCTGTACCACAACGCAACGAAGTGCACCGTCTCATCATTTGCCCATGCATGTACTTCCGTGTCGTCTAGTCTTAGGTGCAAACCATATCTGCTAAGAAGTTATACGTTTGCGACTGAAACAACTTCAAAATCCTTTTTACAACCGATTGGAAGTGCAAGTAAAAACCACTTTCTAGTTTCTTTCCGCGTATACATAAAAACAGATACAGGTATGTTCAGTTCAGTACTGTTTTTAAATAGTGTATAACCAAATCGACATTGTATTAAGTTATTTGTTTTTAAGTAAACTCTAAATTATATGTATTTACAAAATCTTGGGAAGGAACTAGATCTTAAACTGTGGACCGTCGGGTACATAAAAGTATCGTTACTTTATAACATTATGCGGCATTTTATATTAAGTAGATTGGAAGACAATACATTATCATATATTCAACAAGTGTTCGTAAAACCATGGCAAACACATTAAACTGATAACACACAATAGTTATTTCGAAGTATATGTTAATTTTCCTGATTCATTAACAAATATACAAAAACGATGTCGATTTGCCTACCGCAAGTCAACCTGAACTTGATGTAGTAACATAAGCGCTTGTTGTCTATGTTCCTATGTCTGAAACAATAGTTAAACGATTTTGAATAGTATTTCTTTTGTTTACCATCTTCTTAATCAATATCTTAATGTTTTAATGGAAACTTAATTATTGTAATTTGTTTTACAAACCATACAACGGATAACAATGTAAGATAAAATAAAAAGTAGGAAAAGCTTACCGATCCAAGTTGGATTTAAAATGAAAACACAAAACACATAGTAAGTTTTGTTCGTTGAGAGTCTTATATATCCACTTTGTGTTTTTTTTATATTCTTTGTTTATTTCGTATTTTCATATTTGTTTCAATCGGTTCTAACTGGTGATGAAGGTATGCAACCGCGTCTTATCAGTAAATGTAGTTATTTCAACAGAAGCAGCTTTGGCTTATAAACTTAACAAGTGACCCAATTATGTACAAGTTATTGAATTACACAACCGTGTTAAAATGCATACACGTTAAATGTTCACGTCTGAATGGTAAGCACCTAAGAATAAGATAAATTCATTACAAGCTATTGTTAAATTAACAAGACATGCTGCATCATACTCATAAAGCGCAAGCTATTGTGTATTATAAAAAGCAAAATGATTATTAAAACAATCTAAAACACAAAATAGGACGATGATCGAAAACATATCAAGTGTTAAAACGATTGAATTTAATGATTTTTTTATTATATAAAATTTTACATTAACGGATTTTGCCGCCCTACATGAATATTATATTTGATATAATCCCAAGTCAAAAACAAGTATTTTACCACCATATATTCTTATATATACTCTATTATTTAACTTAATAAACTACGCAATCTAAAAAGTGAAATAACTGACAAAAATTATTATTATTGTGTTTAATATCCACTTAAATACAAAAACACCCAAGTGAAATGCTACAAATTTGGCATGACCTTATCCGATTCAACTTAAACAAACTATTGAAGGGTGTAGAAAATTCGCGCTTAATGTTTATTTCATTATTCGATGAATCCGATCTTTGGTAATTCAAATATATATTTGCTAGTATGCAAATAAAATATGGCACATTTCAGCTTTATATTTAATCCGAATAGTTGATTATGTCTGTTAATAATGCTTTGATGCACGTATTTGTGAAGCCTTTTGGAATGTTTATTTTCATATTCATAATTCAATTTATTAACGTGCCAATGTCTGTATTATTTATTCGCGGGCAATATATTTTATTGGTATATTGAGAGTAAATAGGTCATTGGTTTGTTCTTATCAGTAATGAGTATCGCACAAAGCCGTCAGCAGCAGTTTAAGTCAACGTTTCGTTGCAATTCAATGTTACTTGATATATTTGACATGTAGATGTAGTTACTAAAACATTTATTTTAGCTATTAAACTTTCAAGTACCGCTGTAGTTACAGAAAAGCAGGTTTAACATTTTACAATAAATTACAAGAAATATGTAAATGAGTCTATATTCGTGTTTATTATTTGATTAATTATGTGTTAAGGGGTGGGGGGGGGTTGACAGATTTTAACCCCACATGTATTTTGACAATAAAACTATACTTCACATATGTCATTTCACACAAATAAAAATGGATCTTATAATAACAGCTTCTGAAGACAAAAATATTACAAGATTGAAGATTGGACGAGGAAGCGCATCCAACTGTTGTTGCATTTAATGTATAACACAACTCCAGAAAAATATTCAGGAGGGAGATATGTGTGGGTACATTAATAGTTATAGTAATTAAATTAGTAAAATAGTAATATACGAACATAAAACAATGCAAACATAAAACAGTCAATGTATATGTTTAGTTTTAAATACATTTAAATATTTGGCACAAATAATCGCTAACGAGGTTACTCCTGTTACTTATCACACTGAACAAGTTTGTCTGCAATTGCATATACCTTATTTTATTCATAAACCTGGCATATTCTACTTTTGATAACTGAAATAAATCGAAAACTTTTATCTTAAAAATCGGTAAGATCCTTCGACAGAAATTACTTAAAAACATGCTATAAAAGGCAAATATTAAGTTGTTCAAGGTCACTACCTCAAGTAGAGTTTTTTAAAAGTTGGATGACAACTGTTTGACGTAAACATTTCATAATACTGTCAATTAAATATATGGCAAGGGCACACCTGACTAGTTCCTGGTTTTGGGCGAACAGCGGTGATTGATCTGCAACAAGGTCTGTTCAGAAATCATAGTGATGTATGGAGTTTCAAAACACTGTCAGATGAAACGTACATGAATAACAAACTAGAATAAAAGTTCAGAACATATCACGTTTTAATGAGAACTCTCGGAAAACTTACTTTTGAAATTGGAAAACTCCTAAAACTATTTTATACATATTGACTCATTCCGCTTAATTTCAGGTTCACTAATAAATTCCATAAATGATAAAATTTACAATTAATTGATAAAATGTATTACATTCTATTGATCATATTCGTGTGTTTGGTTTAAGATTGATTACATAAAACATTAAGTTTTATACATTAAGTATATGCACGCTTAAAATGTACTGTACTGCTCATAACGCATTTGATACTTGTATGTGTGACTGATACCAAACATACATGCAGGAAACAAATATCGTTAATTTATTTCTAGTAACCCATCTTGTGCTTGTTTAGAAAGACTTAGTAGTTTGTTTCATTGATGAGACAATATTCTAAATACCGTCAACATTGCACAAGCATGTCGGGTACATTGAATTGCATACCTCGTTCATTTGTAAATGACATATAATTGATTAAATTGTTTTGTTTTTACTGTCTTTAAAAACAATATAATTTATTCAATGCTATGCTATTTTACAAATTAATAGCTTCAATTCATAAGAGTGAAACTTGAAAGGAGCAGTTGTACGCGCTTCTTACGAATATTTCTTCCCCTCAGTAGGCATAACGGTACGAAGAAGCACATCATAATATTGTCCCTCGTGTAAAAATGTTTTTGATCAATGTCAATCTCGACATTATTTGAGTCTTGTTCTGCGAAAACTGGGCTTAATGCATGTGCGTAAAGTGTCGTCCCAAATTAGCCTGTGCAGTCCGCACAGGCTAATCAGGGACGACACTTTCCTCTTTTATGATATTTTTCGTTTAAATTAAGTGTCTTCTACACGAAAATCTAGTTTAGGTGGAAAGTGTCGTCCCAGATTAGCCTGTGCGGACTGCACAGGCTTATCTGGGACGACACTTTACGCACATGCATGATGCCTAGTTTTCTCAGAACGCGACTTATTTGTGTTCCGAACTGTTATCAAGTATGGCGACAATGCAAAAGTACGACAATGCGATGGCGACAATTCGACAACGCGATAGTACAATCACGACCATGCGACAGTGCGACAATACGATGGCGACAATGCGATAGTCATGTCGTACTGTCGCCATCGTTTCATCGCATTGTCGCCATCGTACTATCGCGTTATCGTACTGTCGTCATCGTATTATCGCATTGTCGAAATCTTACTATCGCACTGTCGCCATCGTACTATTGAATTGTCGCAATCGTACTGTCGCATTGTCGCCCTCGTACTATCGCACAATTGCATTGTACATAACGGTAGCTGTAAACAGGTGGTTTCTTATATGAGCCACTGAATATATGTGCTTAAAGTGTCGTCCTAGATCAGCCTATGTCGTCCCCTTATCAACGACGAAATTTTATGCTTTATAGGTGAGTCTGTATGGACTACACAGGCTAATCTGCGCCGACACTTTCAGCACATGCATGAAACCCCGTTATCACAGAGCGAGAGTCATATCAGTATTTGATACTTCAGATAGGGATTCTTGCATGTACAGTCAAGGGTGACCTTGACCTTTAAGCGAGCAACATGGTTATTGTTCTTGAAGCGCCGTTGTGATGTGATGATTTGAGTGTGCCAATTAATGTCACAATCACTAAATGCACAAAACAGTGGTTGGTTGGACACCAACATGTTCTTTCCTATTAATAAAGATATACGCAAAAATTCCAATTGTCATTTGTTACCTTAATATGCATCAGAGCATATATAATTAATTATATATCTTTTCATGTTTGTATTTATTATTATTGTATAAATAAATATCCAAACGAAAATCGTTAACATTTCATTTCAACAAAACAAACGTTTTAAATTATAGACATAAAGTAACGAAGCTATTAAATTTTTTTTGCCGATTTCAATGGTATATATTCTAAAACGAAACTAATGTTTATTTAGTAGTTTACCTACAATAAATAATTACATATTCATAACACGTACTAACACCTTCGCAAAAACGTAAGAACGCTTACAGAAAATCATAATCTAGAAGTATATGTAAATGATCTAGATTACATTTTGACAAACATGTATACAGAAGTTATGTCTATTTGGCTAGCGCAAGTGAACTTGGACCTTGGTAACATCACCCTTTCCTAAGCCGGTTTTTAAACTATTTTAAATATTATTTCAGTTTTTGTTTTTCTTTTGTATTAATAGTATGATATATGTTTAAAGTTAGGTAGTTATCGATAATTGTATTTTAAAATAAACACCGGAAAACCAATGTAAAACAGATTTAAAGTAGAAAACAGCATATCGAGCATTTAAAATGACAACATACAACAACTTTATATTAAGCTTCTTTGAGTATACTCAAAATCCACTGTTTTGTAGTGTTCAAACTATGTTTATACTTCGTATGTTCATATCTGTTTTAATCGGTTCAGTATGGTGACAGAGGAATGCAACGGCGTCTTATCAGTAAATCTTTGTATTTAGAAAGAAGGAGTTAAGGCTAATAAACGACCCAAGATACGAAATCACGGACAAGTCATTGCAATAAAAACAGCAAAAGAATGCATAAGATCACGTACACTTTAAATGTGCGCGTTGTAATGGTAAACACATGGGGATGAGTTTCATTCAATACAAGACAACTTGGCGATTTTAAGATAACATCAAAAAGTGCTAGCAAAGGTTTTGATAACCAAAACACACAAAGTCTATTCACAACACTAATATTTGTTCAAGGACGATGATAAAAAGCTTTAAGTGTTAAAACAATTGATTTTAACGATTCGTGATGATAGAAATTTAAAATTCACGGATTTTGCAGCCATGAATGCAGAACATATTTAATAGTATCACATGTCTGTACAAAACCGGTCTTCTGCCGAAACCTATATATTATGTTTTGCATTTCCTCTACCACAAAACTAAATAAACCTCAATGGTTTATGCCCCAAATGTTTTCAAATTTATACCCATACTTTAAATATTCCCACACAATACGTATAAAACTAGCTCTTTCGATTACGTACCTTAGAGACTTAAATATGACAATATTGAATAATTTGACGGGGTACTGCATCTAGCTGGTGTTGCATTAAATACACTTTGAGACTTTTCTAACCCAACACGTATTCCAACTCATATAGCTGCCTTAGTTTATATCGGATGTTGTTGAAGATTGGACAAATTCAACACATATCTAAAGCTACATGTAAATTTAATTGAAATTGAACAACATTAAAGTATAAAACATAACAATTGAAAACAATCACTGCAAAAGTAAAATGCTCAAAATCGTACAACGTAAAATAATAATGTGAAAAGTATAATGCAATAACTAACACGTCTTAATGATCAACTGGCTTGCAACAATTGTGAATCTGAATATTCATACGAGCCACATTGTTTTGTTTAAATTAATGTAATGTTTTCCTGTTGTAAAAACCCATAAAGAATGATGACATTGAAATTAAATTCGAAATATATAGTGTTGTACTACACTTGGTGACTTTTCTAACGCAACTTTTTAAAAAACTTTTATATCTCAGTTGTGAGTTAATATTTTGGTTTAAAATTGAACATGTGATCATTTGACTGCAGTATGTAAACAACAGTAAACGCATAACTGAGTTTTTCAACTTTGATAAGTGTTACGTTAGAAAAGTCTCCAAATGACTGACACAATTCCTGAAACCTTTTGGGGTAGACATTGTTGTATAGTTAGTAGTGTATGATACAGGGAAAACATTAACACGATTTTGTATACTTATTATTTTAATAACATTTAAATCTATTGAACCTTTTATCCTAAGCATTCACCACTAGGGACTAGGGCGATTTATTCTATAATAAAACACACTAATACAAATTAATAACCGACTTCATATGCTTCATATTAGTCCTGTAGCTCGATTGTAAAAAAAATAATAACAGAAAAAATCTCAAACTATTTGGTAAATTGCTAACATTTTTGCAAATGAAAAATCATTCAAGGTCTGTAACTCAATTATATTTGTAACAAATGGTGGCATTTGGGTGTAAACTATTTTACTTAAATATTTTGTAATAATGTCAATACATGATATTTCAATGGGCTTATTTGACTAATATCTGAGCTGGCCTTTGCGAACAGCCCCGCTTGAACTGCAATAAGGCAAATTAAGCCAACTAGAAAAAATAAGTTCGGTAAAATGGTATGAGAACGTCCACGATAATAGTTTTACACAAACGCAAAACCGTAGTCATAAGTTCAGTCAAAAACACGTTTGACATAACCAAGAAATGTACACTATTGGGAAATCGAAACTGTTCTGTTGATATTGGTTCATATGACACATAAGTACAATTGAGTAGCGTTCTGAGAAAACGGGGCTTAATGTATGTGCGGAAAGTGTCGTCCAAGGTTAGCCAGTGCAGTTCGCACAGGCTATTCAGGGACGACAATTTCCGCTTTTATGGTATCAATAGTTTTAAGGAAGTCCCTCCTTACCGAAAATCAAGTTTAGGCGGAAAGTGTCGTCCCTGATTAGCCTGTGTGGACTGCACAGGCTAATCTTGGACGACACTTTACGCACATGCTTCATGCCCAGTTTTCTCAGAACACGACTCAGTTTATCAAAGTTATGAAACAAACTTTGATTCGCGGTAAATTTGACAATTTATTGATAAACTGTCTTTAAAAACTATGATATGTTTTAATAAATGAATATTTTAATGAATTTAAACAAATTAAATGTGAACGAACAAAACCTAATAGTACACAATTACTCGTTCTTGTAAAGAATTGTTCTTCCCTTCAGCCATAACAAAAACAAAGCTGAAGACATAGTTTAGTGTTATCAACAGTTTTCGCTCTGTAAACATTCATTTTCATTAAGCAGAACAGGCATTAAAATATCGACAAGTATATTCACTCTGTGAACATTCATACCCATTAATGTCCAAATAGTAATTATTTTTGTTCAGTTGTCGTATCCGGTACAGTATGGTTAATGTACGCATGTGCCTCCAGACCCGGGCTGTACGCCGGATATGGTGCCTGCAACCCGGACTGTGTCTGACCATATGCCGGTGGAGGGGGATATCCGGTTTGCATTCCGTACTGCGTCTCACCGATGCTGGGCGGCGGGTAGTTTTCTGTCTGTATTTGCCCTGCAGTTGTTGTGTACATAACGGTAGCTGCAAACATATGAGTCGTGTTCTGAGAAAACTGGGCTTAATGCATGAGCGTTAAGTGTCATCCCAGATTAGCATGTGCAGTCCGCACAGGCTTATAAGGGACGACACTTTCCGCCTATACTTGAATTTCAGTAAGCAAGGAATTCCTTGAAACTAAAAAAACTCATAAAAGTGGAAAGTGTCGTCCCTGATTAGCCTATGCGGACTGCACAGGCTAATCAAGGACGACATATTGCGCACATGCATTAAGCCCAGTATTCTCAGAACGCGGCTCCTTATTATTACGATGTCGTATTTAAACCTCGCTCTGGAAAACCAGGGTGAATGTAAGTGTCCTCCTAGATCATCCTTTGTAGTCCACTCCAGGATTATCAAGGACGACACTTTCTGATTTAATAGTATTTTTTGTTTACATAAAGTGTATTCTTAGAGAATATGAAGTGTTGCCGGAAAGTGTGTGTGCATGCGTGCGTGCGTGCGCGCATGTGTGCGTGTGTTTGTGTGTTTGTTTTTTTTGTTTTGTTGAATGATCGGCATTTGATTAATTTTACATTTTGTAAATTTGTTTGATTGTTTACTTGATTAAATGATCCAAAGTGAAAAAAACAATCGTCGTGTCGTATAACATTATATGCCAAGGTCGCCTCTCAAAGGTCATTCATTACCTTGTTGTGGCTGTCCTATCACCTGGCCCTGTGCAGCCCGGGACCTACATTGTCTCATGCAGCAACCCAATAACACCACACAAAAGGCAATGAAACCCACCACCCCGCTAACGATCTCGATGATACGACCCACGGCCATGCTGCAAATGTACATAGGTAATATGAATGTACCGTCCCAACATAGAACTTCTACTATCGCTCAATGCTTGTTTTCCAGAATAGTTCCGAATTTGTGAATACTTCTGAACATAAGTAGACCATATATATCGATAAACGACAATGTTAGTTTTTGTGTCGATGCTTTCGTTTTCGTCATGTAAGTTTTAAATATTTGAGACATAAACTCAGCCTAAATGTGTTTAAAAGTGTACATTGAGAAAATACACTTAGTAAGCTATAATCACACACACACATATATATATATATATATATATATATATATATATATATATATATATATATATATATATATATATATATATATATATATATATATATATGTGAAACGTTAGTGTGTAAAAAAACATGTATACTTAATATAAAAAGGTTTTCGCAAAACAAAAAATTAGCTTTATGATCAGGGCTACATGTATATTTCTATTTTTTGTATTAATCCAGATAGATATTTGCAACACACTCACATCACACGCGCATTTGTAAAAGTCTATCGGTATTTAACGTGGAATATCAAATAACATAGTATAGATATATTATACCAATAACCCAAAATATGTACCCTTTTCAAACACAGAGAGTTTTGACGACAGTCGTGTGTGAATTACGGTACGTTTAATCTGTATACAATTCTGAAAATGTGTGTATTGGTAATTAATTGAAATGTCGGTATGACATTTTGGGAATTACAATAATAATATGGGATTGATATTTGCTTTTGTGTTAGTATTGATAGAGTTTATTTCGTTATGATAACTTTTGAGCAATAAAAAGCCTAAGTCACATTGCAAGTATCACATACGTTTTGTAGCATTTAGTACAACAAAGGGGTACACCATTTATACATTTTGTTGTCAAATTTACAATTGTGTGGTTTTCAAGCCTGAATTTGTCACAAAATTTAAACTTAAGAGTTGTTATTCTTTTATAATGTTTTCCTCATTTTCAGTTACACTTCGTACCAGCAGCTCCTGTCGTTATTGCAACAGTATGTGCCGTCTCCACAATATTTGTAGGACAGTCCTCTGCATACCTCGTCACAGTGAACTAAACAGAACAACGTTCAGAAATATAAGTAATGCAATAGAAATAATACTCTGCTAAAGCTTTTTGAAATGAATATAAGATCTAACTAACCGAAAATAGGTCAAGCCGTTTTTTAAAGTTGCGATAACAAAAATAACGCAATAACGTGTAACAGTATTCTCTATTTAAACAAAACTTCAATTTGAATTCCATGACTTGTTATATACAAATGTATGCACAAGATTTAACCACAATAACATGTATAAGATGAAAAGCGAATTTAAAAAGATTTGAAAAGATATATATTTGATATATATATATTATATATTGATAAGATGTATATGTATCAAAAATCAACCTATTTTTTCTTGCTCATAAAAACAGTGATTAATTACAACCTTTGAAAAACTTACTGAAATGGTACGTTTTAAGTTACTCTGCCATTCGTGAAAATTAGATCAATACCTGGTATACATACCATTGTTAAAATTTAATTGTTAAAATGTTGACCTTTTCTACAATTTCTTATTCGTATATTTAATCTTTGTATGCAGGTGATACTGTCCCTTTAGCAACACAAATGTTTTATTTAAACAAAATAGATACTACTACGCTAAAAACATCTGAATATTTCAAGTAAAAAGCAAAATGTTAAAAAAAACAGTAAGCTTTGAGAAGTAGATTGCACGAATTGTTTAAAATTAAAACCCCGAAAGCGTATTTACCCATTTATGCCTAGCGTCTAGAAAAAAGACCTATGCAAACAGCGTAGACCCAGATGAGACGCCGCATAATGCGGCGTCTAATCAGGGTCTGCGCTGTTTGCTTAAAGGAATTTCTGTAAGAAACATTCTAAATATAGAAATAAATTTACTAGACAGCCTAATTTGGGAAATAAATTGATCCAATTTAGAAGGATGGGAGTGTCCACTAGGCATAAATGGGTTAAAATCCCGTGCCAACAGATAAATGAACCGCAAAGACTCCTTGGAAAAGGCGGTGTTCCTACTTTATTTTTATTTTCAGTTTTATTTTATGTTTACTGTACTGGCTTGTATCGTGTAGACAAATGGTCTATTGTATTGAATAAACAATTAGTGGGTATTTACAAGACTTGCTTTCCTGATAATGTTTTTTGACTTTCATTTCTTTTCTATATATTCAAAATGATTTGAATACGTTAAACGCAGCAAGTACACAAATCTTTTCAATTTGGTAAATGAATAGGCCACCTGAACCCTAAAAACATAACATACATTTTTTATTACAATATTAAGTTTCACTTTCATAAATATAATAAGAAGAATCATAAAATAACTGACCGATCCACTGTACATTTAAAATTACTAATCCGAATAGCTTTTTATTAAACATTGTAAGACCTTCTCAGCGAACGTTATATCCAATTACTGTGTGTTCCTTTTAAAGTGCCTAAATATTTTTTAAACATTTATATTAGACTCAATGTAGACTTTTTGGTGATAACGGTATGGGCGGGCGTCCTATAAACAGATATTTGATAAACAGGTTGCATGGCCAAAATACATCTTAATTTCGCAATCGTTGTCAAATCTAAATCTCGGGTACATTCATGATACCATTTATTTACAAAATGATTCAACACCTTTGAGTGGGGTCATTTAAACTAGATCCTTGTGTGGAGATGTCAAAAAAAGAAGTACACTTGATTTCTCACTGTAAATTTATAAAGATATATATTGTATATTTAAAGATGCAATACAGTTACAAAAGATTCATTAAAAACTTTGTAAAAAAATATCTGTTCATTCGTTCTTGATGATAGTTATGTAGGTGTTCTCAGGTTTCTCAGCAATGTCTGACACTTTTAATATATTTTATATGATGAGGACTTAATTACAATTGATAATTGTCGAAACCAATGTGTATTTTATGTATATTTTAAGGGATACTTATTTATAAAGTTTTATAATATAAACTATAAAACAGAATATCATGTTCAGAGCAGATTTAAAGTAGGAAACACTTAACCGATCCAAATTGCCTTAAACATTACAACGCAAAACATCTTTATATTAAGGATGGTACGTTGTGTTCGCTAATTTTCCTTTAATTCCGCTCTTTGATTTTGAAATCTACGTTTATTCTACATATTTCATAATATGCTTCAATCTTTTCGAACTGCTAATAATGGTATACACCGGCGTCTTATCAGTTAATGTAGTTAATTTGAAACAAGAAGCTTCGGCTAATAAATGACAATGATGATGGAAAGCGGTAGTATTTAAACGATTGAATTTACTGACTCATGATACTATAAATAAAACTATTCACAGACTTTGCAGTAAAGAATGACGGATACATTTCGTATTATCAAAAGTCTACCAAAAGAAATCTTATACCAAATCTCACCAATTTTCTAATGTTTATCATGTTCTACATCGCCCCATGAAACCCGAAACCTTGTGAGTAGTGTAAAACCATTGGAGCAGTGTTCGGTATTTTACCATGAACTTACATATGGGAAGTAAATTGGAACAATTAAAACAATTGAAGTCCAATTTGAAACAAGTGTGTATTAACATTGATAACAAAGGTATTGGTCTACATGTAGAAAAAATCTTGACAAATTTTCTTAAAAGAATGATCGAAAAATGGCTCCCTGAAGTAGAAGATCGGGCAAAATGGGCCATGTTCAGGCATTTAGGTGAAAAAAAAAACAGCTTTAATTTGCAAGAGACTACAATAATTAAAGGATTTATACAAACTTACACATGTCTTCCATAACCTCTCAGCAGGGTTTCTCAAGAAAACTATTTCTTGTGGACCAATTTGCGTTTTGAATGACCATGTTGGTAAAACATGGAAACCATCTGGAGAAGACCAGGAAACCGTATATGAGAAGTCACTTTATAATTATTTTTGGTGAAAAAAAAACAACTAATTTCCAGCCATTTTGTTGCAATTTCTTTGCTTTTTTGAAGCCTATAGTAAGTGTATGTGGGCACATATGCATACAAATGTACTTTTAAATGCCGTATTTATTATCAATAGTGCCTTTTCAACATTCTCGAGTACTATTTTTATTTACCAACACTATTTTGGAAAATTTAAAGAAAGACTTGATTGCTTTGTCACATAAATTAATTGGTTAGTTACATAGAATGATGACTTAATAAGTGAATACGGGGGTTGCATGTATAATATTTAATTAGTCACAGTTTCAAAGTAGGTGGTAGTGATGATCGCAATCCTTTTTTTATTGATTCACTTTTTTAAGAGCCTCAAAAACTTGTCATTACCTTATTACCGAAAATATAAGGACTTTTTTTAAACCTGCCAACAACAACCAACTGCCATAGATAGGACTTGGGTTATGTAGAGCGGTGGCTGTTGTTTTCAGATGATTTGAGTAACAGGCGTTAAAGTGACTAGTTTCTTATACATTTTATATACATAACTAAATTGACAAAAGTCATAACTTTGGGATACATATGTCAATAAGTTAAACAGTTGATAGACACTGTGAGCGAGTAGTATAGGAAAATGGGATACACTTAAGTCAACAATTTTTAGATACCCGTTTAAAATTTACTTTTTGAAATGTTGAAATGGGGATAGGAAGCAAGCGTTGTATTACATGGACTCGTGCATAGCATATATCTGATAAGATAAGGGGAGGTAAACCAAACAAGGTAATTTTAGCACAAACGGAAAAAAAGAGTTAGTTATTAAGATAAAACTATTAGCTTTACATATCTTAAGTAGACACATTATATGTCAGACAAAGTATTCACGTTTCTGAAATGATGTTGGATGGAAGGCAAAGAATATCATAGAATGTATAATAAATCATTAAAAGTAAGTTTGTATAAATCCTTTAAGTATTGTAGTGGCTTGCAAATTAAAGCAGTTTTTCTCCCCTAAATGCCTGAACATGGCCCATTTTGCCCGGTTTTCTACTTCAGGGAGCCACATTTCGCTCATTTTTTTAAAGAAAATTTGTCAGGATTTTTTTCTAAATGTAGGTCAATACCTTTGTTATCAATGTTAATACAAAGTTGTTTCAAATTGGACTTAAAATTTTATTTTTTCCAATTTACTTTCCCAATGTAAGTTCATGGTAAAATACCGAACACTGCTCCAATGGTTTAACACCGCTCACAAGGTTTCGGGTTTCCTGGGGTGTATATAACTAAATTTATTAAGCAAAGTGAAATATCTAGGAAACTAAGTTAAATTCATACGTGCTGATCTTATTCTAATGTTGCACATCCACTTAAAACACAAACATCCGCACTTGACATGCGAAATCTCTCACGTATTCCTTAACTGATACCAAATGTTAAACAAGTAACATGTTAAAGAGGGGAATTTATGTTGTTGTTTTTTTTGTTTAAATTCACAAAACAAAACATCCATAGGCATACACAAATTGTTAAAACAAAGAAAATATTATAAATACAAGGGAAGTGATGGCCCTGTAAATATCTCCTGATTCTACATGTCAAAACGTGTACACGTTTGGCAATTGTACATGTTACTGATGCCATGAATACATACATGAAACAAATATGGTTATTCCGATTCAAGTAACCAATCTATACAAGCTTGCTGCTATTAGATAGAATTATATACACTCCAATTCGTTCACTAAATATGTGTCATGAAAACTCTCACTTCTGTAAAATAAATCATATGACGAGGAGCAAATGTACAACTAACTCAATCAAAAGTGTTATGCTTCACATATGTTACTAAGTGCTTATTGCAACTTAACACTGCAAAACTCAGAATGTATTATAAACAAATATTTGAGATATGTTATATGTCAACAGTTGAGAATAACCTCAGACGCCGAATATCTGTTTCTGCATCGAAAAAGGTGCACCGAACATTATATGTATATAACCAAGATATGTGTTATCTCTATCTAGCATTAATCTCTTCTACCACTTAATTTTGTATTACACAGTATGCGTACATCATAAATGTGCCTGATTGTGTTAAGTCCATACTTACAGAAAAGTTGGTTGATTACTTGTCATTAAGGTTGAAAACTGCATCTGATAACTTCGCGCGTCAGGACTAAGTTTCGCCCCATGTTTCATTTTCTGAAACTTGCAATTCAGATTACCTCCCTTGAAGGCACGATTCAAACCAACGGAAATGGAAACTAGCTGATCAATTTCGAAAAATCCGCGTTTTCCCACAGTGATATATATATTACGCAATCTGACCCGTCTTCAACGCTCAGGTATATAGATTTAAACATTTATTTGTAACAAAACCGTTATATTGTAATAATACTCAGAGTTCGTACAGTTCACTGTTTGTTAAGGGTACTGTGTACAAACTGTCGTTTTATACAATCAAATAACTAACTTGCAATCAAAGTTTATAGTGTGTAGTCAGTAAAGGCTTAATTGAAAATGGCTCTTGAATCAAGCTTTATTTATAAGTCTCTATTAAACCGTTGGCATAGTTAACAATTATGGTGTTGAACAAATCATTATTCTAGAATTATAAGTTTTGGCACATAATCAGGTTAAAATACAATTTGACCCCCCCCCCCCCAAAAAAAAAAATTTAAAAAATGCTAGAAAAAGGTAGTTTGACTGATCCTTGTAGGAAGAAGGTACATTATAACCTCAAATTTTAACCGAAATCGAACCTGCGAACAAATAATATTTCAAGATGGCCGCCCAAACCTTTTTATAACTATGAAAGTTTCCACTCAAATCTGATGATTATTCTGGGGTCAAAGAACACTTTAAGATCATCAGACATAATGTAAGTTTATTATTTTACACAGAAATCCAACCTTAGTCCAACAATAGCCACCGCCAGAATAAGGTTGATCCATAACGTTTGACTATAAGGTAATGATTTTCATGTCAAACGCCATAGTTTTGAGACAATAAACACTTTGATTGAATTGTTGATATCACTAAACAGTTGCATCATCGTGAAATCAAATTTATGACATTCAGCTTTCCACTAACACCTGATACACATTCACCTTTGTCCATAACAATTGTATTATATCGTTATAGTGTCGTTGTCGTCCTCCTCGTAATCAGTAACAACTTCTTGTGAATTTTTTGAATTGTCAATATTTTCAGTTTGGCAAGGGCCACATTCAGCAGTGCATGGGGAGTCCATAGCGTCTGCAGCTGCATCAAGAGGATTTTCATCCTATAGAACAGTTACAATGGATGAGTTTAGTAGTTCTTCAGGTGCAGAATTGCTTCGTGTCCTGATTGCAATACATAGGATGTTTTCCTGTGTCCATTCCCACTCAGTTAGTTCCATAGTATTTGCCATCCCAATCATGGTTTGATAGTATACCCATTGGCTATGACAACCCGTTGTGTGTGATGTTGGGGGAAGTCGCTCAGGAGTGACGAATGTTTCGGCAGCAGCCTCTTTCTTTGTGCAAACATTATGACGCATTGATTCTTATGAATCATCGGACTTGCCACCAAACAGATCCACCTTCAAGTATTTGCAAATATATGATTTTTCCTCTTGAGACTTGTTTGAAAGTAGGAATGAACGAGCAAATGACTTCATGATAAGAATAATTTTTGTTTTGTTTTATAATTTCCGAATGACTGACTTTCTACCGATACCGAAAATGCTTACAGCATGTGTAAGCACGAACAAAATGCAACTTATTGCACACTTCGTCTCCTTAATGTGTTTTTTTCATAAGGTTAATATTATACAATTTAGGTTCCTTTAACTGTTTGTTTACATCTGAGCGGAAGTAGATGGTCTTATTGTCCCTTTCGGGGTAATGCAGCTAATCTGTATCCTCGCCGATTAACGTTGTGGTGCTATGACAGGATCGTTCTACTGTTGCTTTTACAATATCAATGGCTGCAACCCCTGGTGACACAACAGCATAACATCCCCTTTGTTGTCACAGCTAAGCTGTTCAAGAGCAATCACGCCTGCCTTGTTTTTTTCACGAGACAAAAAGTCCTCCCTTTTGCATGAGCATTCATTTATGTGAAGAACTCTTACTATGGTAACTTTGTTCCTCATCTCTGGTGTGTAATGTCTTTGACTTGATTCGTGTTCAGCATGAGCTCTAATTGTTTGAATTATATGAGGCTTGTCTGCTTTACGAAGTTTGTTCTTGAATTCAAAGATGTCAAGAGGTTGGGGTGTCAGTTATATTTAAGGGACAGATCTCTAGATGTTGACACTACCAAGAAATGCTTGCACAGAAGGGCAGGAATAAAAGCACGGTCTTTAGCAATCTTAACAGCGGAACAATCCCAACGAGTTTTTGCTCTATCTTTGTTCTCAAAATTATAAGCAAAGGCCGACTTTCATCTGTTATGATTCTGTTCCCAACATCCTGTTATGCACGAACATTCACTTTTAACAAGCCTCTATCCATTTGATCATGTTTCTTAGAGTAGGGTCAGCTGTGTAATGTGAGCAGGTTGCAATCTTTGTCTGCACTGTCTCGGGATCAAAAACATCTCTTTTGATGCGCTATTCAGCTGAGTGTTTGTAGTCTGAACTTAATGAGAAGGCCAGGTCTGTGAAATCATGCATCGCACTGTTATACTCGGATTTAACAGGTGCAGATAGGGTCCAAAGGTTTTGCATTTCCTCGGTCATCCCACTGCCGCGAGTTAGACCACTTGTGCTCTTAAGAGAACTTATCATTGTTTGCTCAATGACAAATACCCGACTTAACCCAGCCCAGCACTGATTGCTCTGACGAAAAACGGGAAAACCATCAACGAACGTTCGATTAACGTCTCGGTACGTTTTATCTAGACTGCTTATTTGCTGAAGATTGTTATAAGCAAATAGAAATCATAAGCACAATTGAATTTTTCCCATGGAAAGTCTCAAGGATGTTTTGGGACCGATTCCTTCAATAAGGGGTCCTTTGGACCCAGCATGTTCATCAGTGTAAGAAGACAATCCAACATCAGAACAAAAAACAATGTTTTAAGGCATCTGTTTTGTGGGGCATCAGTTATGATTTCGGCAGCCTTCCAATACAAGGACCGGTCAAACGTTACAATGGTGGGAAGGTTGTGCTTCATGGCAAGGTTGCAAACACAGTCTTATGTTTATAGAAGGCATGGTTTGTACCCAGAGTACATATTGATCAAAGGCAAGAATTTGACTGACGACTTCCCAGAGTGCTGGCTTTCATGATGCTAAATATGCATAATTCTCTGCCATTTCGGTGTTAACCGTCTAAAGCGGAACCAGACTTCCCAATAAATATTGACCCTCTTGTCATAATCGCGGCAGGTTCACGAATACCACCTCATTACAAGCATGCCTTGCCAACCGGTACTCTAAGATAATTTTTGTCTTACTTCTAGTGTGCAGCTTTGATGTCTGTTTTCGCTGAATCAGAAAGATTGTTCGTGACTCCATGTTGGATTTCTCTGTTATGTAATAGACTAACATAAATTGTTATTATCTTCCTGTGCAACCGGAAACCTACGTAAAGACACAAAAATGAAATTTGAGTAGATAAATACATAGTTATCATCATTATTAGGTTTTGGCCGCCATCTTCGACGCAATCTAGAAAAAAGCAATTTTTCAATGGTCAGATTTGGGTAGACTTTTGATGTGACTTAAAGGAAATTCTTCCCTACCAGGATCAGTTAAAATACATGTTGTATCAATTTTAAGAGGATTTGTTGGTAGTTGTTCATAATTATAATGACCTTATTTTAACATTTTTCCACCTAAAAAATTAAAACGCGATAGAGAAAATTTTTGCCTGGATTTAAATTGCGGACCGTGCCACATTTTTTCATATTTTTTTGTAAGAAAACAATTTCCTTCATGTTGCAATTAATTTTGAACCAGAAATTGATGAAATATAATCTAAGTTTAAAGATATCTAAATGACTTCATATTATATATAACTATATATACTAATAACTAATAAAATGAAAACAAGTGTAACTGTTGAACATTGAAAATATTTAATGGTTACAAGTAAATTTCTGTTAATGATCATGAGCTAGATCTGTATACAAGCTACTGACACAAACACACACTTTGCAAGCAAAACCTCAAGTCAATGAGCTGAAATTATTGTTCAAATCTAAGTTACAGTAACCTTTACCCAAGTACCCGTGGCCCAAAAATACAACCCAATTCAAGGCTTTCGTGCAAGGTTGCAATATCTTAGGTTTCATAAACATCTGTCAATGCAGACTAAGGAAGGAAAACGCATATTTGTTGCCTATCTCCCTCGTGTAAAACCCCTCTCTAATCAATCTAATTATAAGAATGTTACAAATTCGTTGAATTTCTAGTTATATAAAAAATAATGTGGTTATACACTATTGACATGTAAACATAAAATATATTTAGCCCCCATTTAGAATCAAATGGGACGAACAATGTAAACTTCATTAGATCAGTCAAAATAGTTGCTCTGAAAATAAGGCTGTGGGTTTTTCAACCTACTTTGTTCATGGAAAACTATGCTGATATTCATAAAAAGACATACGTCTTTCACAATAAAGCAAACCATTGTGCAGTTGACCCAGAAGGAGACATTCAAAGTAAAGATATGATTTTAGTTAAAAGCAATATGCTTGAAAAGTATTCTTTTAACAGAATACTAATGTTCAAGTATATTGTAAATCGGCTTGTATATTTCATGTTCTATCATAAAATAATAAGTGTTACTGCTTCTGTTTTCACATTTGATTTTGCAAGTGTGTGTGTTTTCTTTTAAATTAATCGAACTTGTGTTATAAAGAATCTGCAAAACTAATTAAATGCCATTATGTTTATAGCATAATGAGCTGACATTATTATTTGAACAATAAACATTGTTCTTTTTTATGTGTTTTTGAAAGTTTTATCAATAAGAGTTGCATTTGTTCAAATATATTATATAAAATCCTTTCTTGGAAAAAAGTGTGTTATCCTTAACAAAAGTAGTATAAATTTCAGATAAGATCTATGAAATGAGAGATGTTACTGATATATTGCTGCATTGTAATTATTTTTTTTTATTGATTTCATACTCTGTGATTTCATACAGTGAAAATACAAGAACGGCTATATTGTAAAACCGTAGGCTGTATCAATACATAAACCTTCAACTGACGGTTTCTTCATTATTTCAGAATGGCGTCACTCGACGGGAATCAAAACGAGATACATTACATACGTCTCTATATGCTTATTATGGAAGCGCGGAAGGTTCTGCGAGCCAAGTTTGACTCTATAATTAAACCTCCTGATTTAACTAACACGATGATGAGAGTACATGGAACAATAGATAAGCTGAAGAAATATAGGATTATCTCAAATGAACAATATAAACTGTTAAATCCAAATCCTAATTCTGAAAAGTTTGATACCACTTTGTTGGTGTGTCTTCTTCAAAACATCTGTAATTTAAACCCTAGAGACAAAGTGTGGTCTGAGAAAGATAATACTTACATTAAAGGTAATACAGACCAGGACAATATCCAGCGTATCAGGAATTTGAGAAACAAAGTAAGTACGCTAGGACTTGTTTACAGAACAGTTTTAAAAAATTTGAATTTTAAAAAATATTCATAAATTGTCGTACTCGAAAGTTATTTTCGGAAGTTTGTTTAAATTTTAATTTATAAAATGTTCATATATAATAATTTATATAAAGTATTTCAATCAGAAGTAAAAAAAATAAAATATTTTGAACCTTGAGGAGGAGGACTTTTTGTGTATGCATATTTGTGCGGACTTTTATTTAAATTTGTTGGTGATTTCGCTTTTTTATGCCGACAGGTGTTATGTTTCTTCGGGTTTTTTCTGTAAGCAGCGGATTAAATTGTGTGTATGAACATAAATTAATGTAGATACTTGCCAAACGACCTAAATGTAAGCCGAATGTTGCGAACACATGCAATGATTGCGTTAATTTGTTTCAGATGCAGCACAAAAACGTTGCAAGCATAGAGCAGCATGAATTTGATATCATCTGGAATGATTTAGAAAAGGTTCAAATTTCATGTTTATTTTTGTGACGAAATGTTTTTATTCTCTTTTTTGTATTTGTGCATTTGCATTTATGAAAAATATTGCATAACAATATAAAATACAACATGACTGATAAAAAAATGAAGAACTGCGAATCATATATTGTATTTCGGTCACCGATGGAAATACATCTGACTTTCGTTAAGTACATAACATAATTTATAACCATGTCTACTTAATACGTAAAATACAAATGATTAGAAGTATATAGCTCGCGATCATTCACCGAATATTTTGTGACCTCTAAGCATAGATGACACGCTTTTATTCTGTCTAATATACATACACTGTTGTATTCGTGCACGAGATTCAAAAGATAATGACAACACATCAGCAAGTCAGTGGCAGGTACGTGTTGGCGTGCCATACTTGTATACGTATGTCGGTCCAACTGTGAACCAATTTAGTAATAGATTTAGAAAAACTATACATTGAAGCAATCGGATATTTTCTTAAGGATACTTTTGTTTATGATTGAACAAATCGAAAATATGTTTTATGGAACACAGGCCATGGTAAATCTAGGGAGAAGCTGTGGACTGCACGATGTCCAGAATACTATTGACATCATCAAAACAAGAATACTGGAAATAGTTACACCAGAAATGAAAAATCTTCGTGGTTCGTATTTAAATATTGAACAAATATGTAATATTAGCCCTGTTTACTGTAATAATAGTCATAATAGTATATTATTAGTATAACTTGTAATATTGTTTATGACTATTATTACTAATATTCCGAAAGCAATTTTCGAGTCAATCAACACATTAAGTTTGTAGTTGATTTAAATGTTCAGTATTCAATTTATTTTCACAGAATACGCAATAAGGTTCCTTAAACAATATCAAGAGGAAACGATGGATAGACTGAGCCCAGATTTCTTTGAAAATGATGACACTGATGGCATGGATTACGACTCTTATGATCATCAAGATTTTGACTGTTCTATAGATTATGATGAATATGATCATCAAGATGTTGACTGTTCCATAGATAATGATGAAAATGAACATCAAGATTCGGACCGCTCCATAGATTATGATGAAAATGAACATCAAGATTTGGATCGTTCCATAGATTATGATGAAAATGAACATCAAGATTTGGACCGTTCCATTAAAAATGATGAAAATGAACATCAAGATTCGGACCGTTCCATAAATAATGATGGAAATGAAAATCAAGATTTGGACCGTTCCATAGATAATGATGAAAATGAACATCAAGATTTGGACCGTACTATAGATTATGATGAAAATGAACATCAAGATTTGAACCGTTCCATAGATTATGATGAAAATGAACATCAAGCTTTGGACCGTTCCATAGATTATGATGAAAATGAACATCAAGATTCGGACCGTTCCATAAATAATGATGGAAATGAACATCAAGATTTGGACCGTTCCATAGATAATGATGAAAATGAACATCAAGATTTGGACCGTTCTATAGATTATGATGAAAATGAACATCAAGATTTGAACCGTTCCATAGATTATGATGAAAATGAACATCAAGCTTTGGACCGTTCCATAGATAATGATGAAAATGAACATCAAGATTTGGACCGTTCCATAGATAATGATGAAATTGAACATCAAGATTTGGACCGTTCCATAGATTATGATGAAAATGAACATCAATATTTAGACCGTTCCATAGATTATGATGAAAATGAATACTGCGACGATGGTGATGAATAGTGTTTAAACGATTATTAAGTGAACAAAGAGAAACGATTGTATTGTCATTATGTGCGTAAAGAGGTTTCATGTTATGCAGTTGCTGTACAGATAACGGATTTGAATTATGAATGTAATAATGTCATAATAATAGTTGCTTATTGTAACACATCAGCAGTTGTACGTATATAAAATGGCGTGCGCTTTCAACTTATAGTGTGTTTTTTCTCTATAAAAGATAAGTTTTACATGGAAACATGATAGCCTTTTAACACATTTTTTAATATCGGTCAGTAAGGAAGTGTATATGTATTTACTGATCAAATTGTTTTGCATTTAAAACGACCCGACATGCACCATACTAGTGAACGAAAATTATAACGCTAATGATTAAGCAAAAAACATCGGTTTGATCAGGAATGTGATTATGTTGAGTGTGTTTTACATTATATTCGAAAACATTTAATCTTCAATAAATAATAATCTTCATTTAAAGGGATCTTTTCAAAGATTTTGGTATGTATTGAAGTTTGTCATGAAATAATTTATATTTATAAATGTAAACATTGGATTTATAAAGCTCGAGTAAAAGAAAAACAAGAATAAAATTACAAAAAGAAAAATGTAACCCTAAACAGGGCTCGAACCTCTGACCCCTGGAGTAAAAGTCTATCGCTTAGACCACTCGACCTCAATGTTCTAATATCTAATGAAACTTTACCGGAGATCGTGTGATGTTTATGCAACGCTAATGTTAAATACTAAGATTTAGAAAGACCGGTGACTATATTTATAACCTCACTCAAATATGCACAACCATTTAATAAAGCTGTATGTTTTGATTAGGAAGTTAAAGGTGCATGGACCTATCTCTTTATGAAGTGTTTTTGGACTTACTGCGCTTTATTTGTTTGTGCAGAAATGAATTGCATGCTGTAAGTTTCTTGTTTAAAGCATAACTAGAAACGTAATGAATGGATTCAAATGAAATGTCTTATATTGATATAGGGCTTTGAGAGCAAGGGTAGAGTAAAAGTACCAACACTGTGTCTTCAATATTTACATAATTTTTTCTTTTGTTAATTTTCTTGTTTACTCTATAATTCTATTGCAATAAAAAATAAAGATGAAACATAAAATTGTTTATAAAATAAAAATGAATGTAATACAATTTATATGTAATCGTTGACATTTAGATTTCTGTTTGTAAAAAAATAAATATTAAATATAACTTTTATGTTTTCCGCAACCTTTAAGATTGTGATAACACTTTCGGGCGAAAACATTACTTCGGGGGCATTCAGCATTTACAGTGACATCATGTGTTTTATACTAGAATAATGGTACGCTGCAGTTAACCAAAGCAGTTACGAGCAAGTATGCAAACAGTCCCTAGTCTGAGTTATCATGGTCAGCCTGAATAATCTGGAACAATTGCTAATCAAGTCTATATCAAGAACATGACTCATTGGTGGCTATTATTGACCCAAGGCGAATTATTCGAAACCATTTTAGTACGACCATATGATGTACAACAATATAATTGTTTTGATTAAGAAAACTATGAGGTGATATTTATTTTTGTTGTATTAGCTAATCAAAGATTTTAATCGAAGAGTAGAGTAACATTGTGTGTTCCTTTCAAACAGCCGTATTATTTGTTAAATTTTTATATTAGACTGAATGGGGTCATTTTGGTTATAACGGAATGGACGGGTGTCTTATCAACAGTTATTTGGCAAAAATATCTAACTCTTGCAATCGTTTTAAAATCATTTCATTGCGACTTAGCGTAAAGATAATTTATATCGGATACATGTATGATACCATTATTGCTGGACTGTATTGTCAAACACCGGGAAGTTAGTAGTTTAAAGCTAGGTTTTGTGTTATGATGTCAACAAGCTCTTTAACGTATCACAGTAATACTTTGCCATTTCTATTTATATCTTCAATACACTTACAAAGAGGCTGACCAAAAGGTGGGTAAAAAGATACTTACACTTACAAATCATTATCTTTGACCTAATTAAAGATATGCGTTGTACACGATAAAAGTATATTAATACAAAACGCGCAAAATGTTTCCTCTTGTATTGGTAAAGGGATTAAATAATTTAATTCATGCAATTTCCTGATATAGATGCATTCAGTCTAAAGCATATTCGGGACGTATTTTTTTATTTGGCTATAGGAAGTCAACATGAACCTTTTAATTATCAGCCTACAATGTATATGTTGTAGTTGTTGTTTTTGTTGAAACTTCTTTGTTATTATTTTAATATATTTAATCGTCATCATCATCCCATAAACCGGTCTAGCCGTTGGGTTTTAATGAAAGGCGAAGACAGAGGTCCAACGCCAGGTGAGTCTGTTGTGGTCTGCTGAGAATAGCTCATTTATGAGGAGGGACATCCTGTCTTTCACATTGTCCAACAAGCTTTTCTTCAGATAATATCGAAGGCGGCCTCCCTGTAGCGTGCCCTAGAGAGTCGTGCCTGCAGACTTGTCTAAACCAAGCTAGCTGGCGTCGTTTGAAGGTGAAACGTCCATGTCTCGCAGCCGTACAGAAGGATGAAGACTACGAGTGACTTGAAGAGCCTTGTGGGCACAGCAATATTTAGACTCAGAAGGTTTAGGGGAAGTATGTGTCAACAACCTGTTCAGGCTTGTAATAACTGCGATCTCTATGACAATTCTTATTCTGACCTCAGGGATACTGGAACCTTGGACAGGGCTGCTTTCATGTATTTTATTCGGGTCACTTCTTCCAGATTCTTGTCGTTCATGGTGATGTCCGCACTGGTATTGTTCGTGATTTCCATCCTGATCTTCGATTTGATCGTGCTACCCTTCATCCGTACGCTCCTCTTCTTTTATAGAGTTAATTGGTGTGGTCTTGTGGTTTGCTGCTGGTGCCGTCCATAAGATCAATGTCATCAGCGAATTCCACGTTGGAGATGGGTCTGCCACCGATATAGATGGACGTGTAGTAGTCCCGGTGGGCGTCCTGAATTAGCTTCTTAAAAGAAAGGTTAAAGGGGACGAGGATAGCAAATTCGTCTTGGACAATTAGGATGTCTTTCCTTGAGAACTTTACTATTATGCGCTCATATTCTTCACAGAACTTTCAATATCCTCGTCGTAATGGTCTGATGTTTGTGCAGATGGACCTTGTAGATGATGATGTGGTGAGGTTTTGCTGAGGTTCGGATGGAAATAAGCCTGCGGGAGACTTGGGTGCAACATATTACGCTGGTGACCACCTCCTTCCTATCGATGAAATCAACGAGGTGAGGATGTTTCCAATCCTCCACTCTGAGCCATGTCTCGTACCTTTTGTATGTTGATGTTTCTTCGAAACCAAGTTACCTAACCATCGCTAGTCCAAATTAGTCCCAGTGGTAGCACTTCAGCTAGTGTGTCCGTTCCTGGATCTTGCCGCTTGCATGGAGTGTCATTACGTTCCATGTTCCAATACTTGTTCCTATGTGTCGCCAACTTGATCGATGGGTTAACTACAGTGTCTTACTTGTCAAATCCACCCTCGAAACGTTCAGTGGAGTGCGCTGTCGTATTTATTGTCGTATTACATTTTGTGTCTGTCTTCCCGGGGGAGCCACTGCCTCAGCTTTGTCTGTAGTTATTTACTTACCGTTTTATATATTTCTTAATAACCCATTTGAGTTTTATAAACAACACAACGGAATAGCAACGTAAGCGTAAGTTAAAAGAAGGAAACCGCTTACCCATCCAAGTTGCATTGAAAATAACAACACAAAACTACTTTTATATTTAGCATGTGAGTTTTGTACGTTGAGAATTCGCAAATTCCGCTATTTTGTTTTCTATCTATACTTCTATTTTTATGTCTACTTTAATGAGATCAAATTGGTGATAAATTTATGCAACGATGTCTTATCAGTTAATGGTAATGAGATAGAATGATCTTTGGCTAATAAACGACGCGACAGACGCAATAGGCAAGTAAATGCAATACACAACCGTGTATAAGACGTTAGGTACTTGTATGTGTGACTGATACCAAACATACATTAAGAACACAAATATAAGTGACCATCCTTTAACATGTTTACACAATCAAAGTCATTTGTTTAATTGATAAGACCATATTAAAACACCGTCAAACATGGCACAAGCATGTGAAAACATTTAAGTGCATTATCGCCATTCACTAAATATGTATGATTTCATGTATAATAATAAAAACTTTCACATCTATTAAATAAATCAATGTTTAGCAGAATATGTATAACGAGCCTTATAACACATGTTATACGGCACACGTTGATTGTAATCAAGAATGATTAATTGAAATAAACAATGTTTTAAAAGTATTTATTGCATAGCTAGCTTTTCTACGTGAAGACATAACTATTGTAAATAAAGAAATAATATGGAATATATTACATACAAATCCAACATAATGTCAAAATAAAAATTGAGCCGCTCCTGCGAAAAGGGGGTTAAATGCATGTGTGTAAAGTGTCGTCCCAGTTTAGCCTGTGCAGTCCACACAGGCTTATCAGGGACGAAACCTTTTCCGCTTGTATGATATGTTTGTTTAAAAAAAGTCTCTTCTTAGCAAATATCCAGTATAGGCAGAAATTTTCGCCCCTTATTAGCCTGTGCAAAATGCACAGGCTAATCTCGGTCGGCACTTCACGCACATGCATTAAACCCATTTTCACATAGCGCGGCATAAATATATACGAGTAAACAGTAATAGGACGGACTTGCTAAAAACAATCAATGTCAAACTTGCATATACGGCACTCAGCATGTCGGTGAATCTTATTTATCATGTATCATGTACATCCTATTTACGGGTAGTACGATACCTATTTAAGTGCAAAACATTTTCTCGACATCTCAACATGTCAATAAGGTTTGTCGCCAAAATGTTCAGATTTTGTTTTATAAAAATACACATTCTTAAATGAGTTACTGTCGTTCGACATACACGATGACAAATGTTCTTGGATTCTAATCTGGAAAATTTCTGTATTTGATTAAAACCTAAATTATTTATGGGCACAATATTATTACATTAATTTGAAATAACCCCATCAATGACTCGGATAATGTTAAATGTTTCGACTATTAACTTTAAAACAAATTACGATTCGACATAGATTCCTTTCGTTGCCAGAACTTTATAACGATTACCCAACGGGTAATGAATATGTTAAATTTAAGTTCCTCGGGTTAGCGCCCCTTTTGAGACATGCTTTATTTGAATAATGAGAATTCTAGATTAGATATTTAATATCAATATTTGTTTAATTCAACAAGTCGTATGTTGATGAAAATTTATTTGTTAATAATTATAGTTTAAATATTATTTTCAAAGCTGTTTAAAATATAGTATTTCGTTGCGTATGTGTAGCAAATGTAAAATGCCCTCAAAATCAGAACGGAAATTAGAATCAAGATTTATATTTGACGATATTGAAACAAAATCCGCTTTAACACACTTCCTTGTTTGGAAAAATAAAATATCGATAACACGGTCGCCCGCACGGCCGTATATTGAACACTAGATTAATGCGTCGTAGGTTTCCTGCGTATAACCTGAACACTGATTATTGTATATACTTGGCCAAACCGAAAGTACGGTTTATTGAAATCGAAAGTAAAATTATACTGCACATCTAAATATATTTAAGACTAAGATAGTGTAAACATTTATTTTTAACTCTAAATCAAAACAAACCAAAAAAAACACTTAATATGTTGTAGGTGTTAGTCTAGTTTTTATCCAGATGGAGTGTACCAAATAGCACATGAGAAGGTAGATTATATGTCCTTTTTTATTTTCTCAGATATTTTCTTAAACTCTTTAGATGCGTCAACATATTTGAATATTCAACTATATATATAATTCATTCAAAATTGTTGCAAATTGATAGAATAGCTAAATAAGTACATTAGGTTAGCTAGATGTATGTTCCTTACGTATACCCTGAAAACTGAATATTGTATATACTATAGGCCAAATCGAAAGTATGGTGTATTTAAATCGAAAGTAAAACTTAAATGTTAAATATTGAAAATCGTATCGCATTGTTTAAATATATATTTTCAAAGTTTACATGTGACTGTGGCAAGCGTTAAAATTTATTCTGAACTCTGAAACAGGTAATATACAACACATGATTAGGTCAGATTTGTAATATTTATAAGAGCAGAGTAATAACACGTGAGAAAGCAGGTCATATTTGCTATGTCCTTTGCGGTCATATTTTTTCAGCTTGTTATGTTTAACAGCAATATTGAATATTCAAGAATTACTTCATTACAAAAATATTGCAAAATAGTAGGAAAGTTTGTTGTTACTTGAAAAGTAGTATAGTGGTAAAATCAAGCTTGTGCATAAGTATTTTGAACCATAGATATAGATCACCTCATTCAAAATACGTAGTACTTAAGTAACCTCGGGCGTAGAAGGACTATCAATCCCGAAACAAAAACTACAACACCAATTATCATGCTTTTGACGTAAGCTACTTAAAATAAACAGTTTAAACCAATATACTTTATAAAAATAAATAACAATATCGAGCATGAAGAATATGCTATGTGAATCAATTTGACAGGTGTTCCTAACATATTCGCACAGATTTTTGTACATAGATATGGCCAGCGCACTTCCAGTATCTGTACAAGCCACCAAAGACAGGCTCCAAGTGGCCGCAATAGACTTCGGCACTACATACTCCGGCTACGCATTCTCGTTTCGCGACGAGTTCCTGAAAAATCCTCTAAAAATCTTCACCAACCAATGGAAGTCTCAGGGAGGCTCGACCAATCTACTGTCCATGAAAACCCCGTCTTGTGTCCTATTCTCCCCCGAAGGAAACTTTCACAGCTTTGGATATAACGCTGAGGAGAAGTATATGAAACTAGCAATGGACGATCAACATACCCGCTGGTTCTACTTCAAGCATTTCAAAATGCTGCTGTATGAAAATAAGGTGCGTATTTCCACGAATTTGGGAACTTAATTGATTAAATTCATAAACACTTATTTTCAAAGAATAATATTATTCAGAGACATAGAAAAAGCAATTTTTACATCGGATGTAGAGTTAATATTAACATTATATTCTTTAAGCGTTGTCTACATAAATCCAAGCTATGCCCGGTAGAAGGTACACGTTAATGTGGAAGACAAACACAAATGTCCTTAAACATTTCAACATTTCTACTCCACCGTTTAGAACCTCACACGCACGACCAAGCTCACGGACGACAAGGGTCTCAAGATGCCTGCACACAAGGTGTTCTCTGCCTGCATCCGCTACCTGAAGGACCATCTGCTGGAAATGCACGCTACAACGGGAGAGGGTCTGAAGTTAGGTGAGATGCACTGGGTGCTCACTGTGCCCGCGATATGGGACGACTCCGCCAAGCAGTTTATGAGAGAGGCCGCTGTCGAGGTACGAATGCCAAAGAACTTATGGTCTCATACTCGTATTCTAAAGAACTTTGATATGTAAATTTAAAATGCAGTACTTATAGTTATATAATAGTATAATTATAGTTAGTTCTACCGTAAAACTTCCGCACAATAACACCTGAATAATAATGTTATCCTGTTGAAATATTGTTCTTTATTGAATTGGCGATTGCTTGAAAAACTACCACACCTCCCTGAACGCTCTGAACATAAAAAGGTACGTGCGTGATTTCCGGAATATTACAATAATTTGCATTGACCTTTCAAATGCGGTGGCCGAGGTTATTTTCATTTTTTTTATTGTGTTGTATATGCAACCGGGAACTTGGCTAATGTGTTATGTAACATAGGAAACAGTAAAACTCCCGATATGTTATCAGGAGAGACATTCCTGTTCTAATTCACTACTTTTTTATCAAAGCTCCAACTATAAACATTACATGATAATCAAAGCGCCGTAGGCGCTGAAGGCCTAGGGCTAGATTTAGGGTGCTTGGAAAGAAGTGTAGTGACTAAACTGAAGTAAATGTAAACGGATCCACGCTATTTTGCTGCCAGATACAGTGTACATGTATGCTGATGGTATGAAGTTGAAGGTTAATATGTTACTCGTGCTTAATATGTCTATCTAGTTTTAAACACTTCGACCTTTAAGCTAAGGTCATTCAATGGTCAAGGTCATCATAAAATAGGTCAATGGGAAGGTCTTGTCAAAAGGGGAGTTATGGACAAAAATAAAGTAAATCCAATCATGAACCACAAAGTTATGGTGAATGTTAAGTTATTGGGTGCTTTGACTTTTGAGTTCAAGGGCCAAGGTCATCAAGAAATATGTCCGTGGGAAGGTGTTGATCAAAGAAGAGTTGTGTACAAATATCAAGTGAAAAAAATATTCTGTAGTATGGAAGTTATGGCAAAAGTATAATTTTTCGGACAGACAGTTCAGAAACCATATGCCTGCCTTCGGGGCATAAAGACAATGTATGTATGAAAAAGTTTAAATTAAATATTAGATTTATGGTTGTATTTTACAGTCAAACATTTTCAAGAGATGAAGAGGAAGATTCATAAGTAAGGCTAGGTTTCTTTAACTGAAGTGTTAATCGGATGTCAAGCTTTTCATTTATACTCTGGACAAGCAGTATCAAGTGTTGACAAGAGCACTGCCATCGGGTGCAGGACGCTGGAATACAAGTGCTTGACACAGACTAAGTTTCAAATCCAAAAAGAGGAATAGTTTCCTCATGTCAATAGAAGTAGGTCATCACATAATCATTCTACTAGAGTGTTGAATTTCAAGTTGAAAGCTTTTAATGATTGAGAAATTGGAGTCGGAAAAGGGGAATAACTCTTACAAAATGGTGAATAGTTGTCTTCTGTTGTCAGTAGATGAAGGTGTTGATATTCTACAAGTGCATAGACTTCGAAGTTGAAAGCTTCGATAGTGTTTGAGAAATTGTAAGTCGGTAATAACTAGTCAAATATGAAGGATAAAGTTATGTGCTTTTGTCAGAAGTTGCATGTCATCATATTATATAAGTATGCAGACTGTCAAGTTGAAAGGTTGGACAATGTTTGAGAAAATTAAGTTTTTTGTTGAGAATTTGACAATATTTCTATGTACTAAGTCAAAACAAGGGCAGATAATTCCATAAATATAGGTCACATGGTAACCAGCCTTGTCAGTATGGACTTAACAGGCGAAATTGAGCAAGTATTGTAAAGTTGAAGAGGATATCTTTGATAGTCTTTGCGGAAATTGACATTTACAGACAACTAAACAAACGCGAACACCGACTACCTGGCTATGACAATAGCTCTTGTTATGTTCTAAAAGTCGAGCTAAAAAGGGAGATATTAATTAAGTTATGTGTGACTGGTAGACTATTTTCAGTCAATATAATGACAATGATAGCATTTTGAAAGGAAAGTGCTAATGATAATGAAATGTTTGAAAATGGTTTTGAGATCAATCTGAAGGCAGGGCAAAGTTACCAATACCATCGTAATAAATGAACAAGTACTTAGTGCTGAGATCAATTTAATGAACACAATGTATCAACAACCTGTAGAACATTGAATGTAATTGTATTTAACATCAAAGCTTAATATAACTTGACATAATGAACTTTTAACTAATAATCTAGCTCTACAAAATGATTTTAAAATGTTTAGAACAAGAATGGTATCATGCAATTCTCGTCCTTTTGTGTGAGTATTAACATATGTACTAAATAACAAAGACAAATGCACTAAAAGTTTCAAATGGTTAGACAAAAAAAAGTAATATATGTCTTTTTTATACAGGAAAGTCACCTAAAACATACCTTAGCAAAAACATTGAAAAGTGGTTGGGACGGAGATATTTATCTTAGCGGACAACATACAAATAAACAAGGCATCGCTTGTCTGAGTAAAAGTCATACAGGAATAACAGTGGATTACTTGAACGAAATAATGATTGGCAGACAAGCAAGTATAGATATAAAAATACACGAAACACAATAAACATTAATGCACGTTTACGGTCCGAACATAGATGAATCCAAATGTTATAATAAATAACCTAGATAAGAACATTATAGTCGGAGAGGATTTCAATAATGTTCTTAACCCATTTTTAGAGATAAAAGAAATGGAAATCTTTATGCTCACTCCAAAAAAAGGAACATTTTGAATAACATAATTGAAAACTACAATTTGATAGACATATGGCATACAGTTAATCATAATGAAAGAAAATTCACCTAGCACTCAAACACAAAACCAGCAATATTTTGGAGATACGATTTTTTTAAATATGCGAGTCTATTTGCAACATTATCGACACATGCAACATAAAACCAGGATTTATGACTGATCACTCGATAGTTGAACTTTAACTGCATGAAATACAACTTGAAAGAGGCCAAAGGTACTTAAAAAGTAAATAATAGCTCCTGAAAAGATACACAATATCAAACACAAATATAACAGGTTATAACCAATACAGTTTAAGATAACAAAGATGCAAATCCAAACACCTTATGGGAAATAATTAAAGGCAAGATACTTAAGGCGCTCACCTGAGAGCAAAAGGAACTAGACTATTCTGGACAAATGCAAGCTGATTCATGAAGATTAGACCAAAAAAATTGACTTTCAACATGTTTTTTTTTATATATTTGACCTAGTGACCTAGTTTTTAAGCTAATATGACCCAGTTTCAATCTTCGCTAACATTTCATTGGGACAAAATAATGTTTTGACCAAGTTTCATGTAGATTGGCCAATAAATAAGGCTAATATAGCGTCAACAAGTTTTCACTTAAGCCATATAAGGACAAGTGCCCCCCCCCCCCGGCGGCAATATTTTTCAACGAATCATGACCATTTTCAAACTCAGCTGAGCTATTGTTAGAACAAATGTTCTGATCAAGTTTCATAAAGATTGGATAATTAGTGTGACTTCTAGTGTTAACATTACTAAATAGCCTTTTAAGAAAAAATTCCACGCCCCATTGCGGCCATGTTTTTAAACGGACCTCAACCATTTTCGATCTGAGCCCAGATATCATTAGTACAAATATTCTGACCAAGTTTCATAGGCATTGGACCACAAATGTGACTTCTAGCGTTATAACAAGGTTTTACTATAGCCATGTAAGGAAAACTGGCCCGCCCCCTGGCAGCCATGTTTTTCAACAGACCAGAACCATTTTCAAACTCATCCGAGATATGGTATGAAGAAATGTTCTGACTAAGTTTCATGAATATTGGACAATAAATGTGACTTCTAGAGTGTAAAAAAGGTTTTACTATACACTAAAGCTATATAAGGAAAACTGCCACGACCACTGGCGGCCATTTTTTTCATTCAACTGGAACCATTTTCGAACTCGTTTAAGATTTTATTGGGAAACATGTTCTGACGGACTAAAAATGTGACTTCTAGAGTGTTAACAAGGTTTTACTGTAGCCATTTAAGGAAAAACTGCCACGCCACCTGGCAGCCATGTTTATCAACCAACCGGAACCATATTCGAACTCGTCCAAGATATCATTAGAACAAATGTTCTGACTAAGTTTCATGAAGATTGGACAATAAATTTGACTTCTACAGTGTGAAATAGTTTTACTATAGCCATAATAGGAAAACTGCCCCGCCCCCTGGCGGCCATGTTTTTCTTCCAACCGGAACCATTTTTGAACTTGTCAAAGATTTTATTGGGACACATGTTCCGACCAAGTTTCATGATGATTGGACAAAAAATGTAACTTCTAGAGTCTTAACAAGGTTTTACAATAGCCATATTAGGAAAACTGTCACGCCCCCTGGCACCCAGGTTTTTCAACAACAAGAAGCATTTTCGAACTCGTCCAATATATTAATGGGACACATGTTCTGACCAAGTTTCATGAAGATTGGAAATAAATGTGACCTCTAAAGTGTTAACAAGGTAAATGTTGACGCTGCACAACAGACGATGCACAAAAGGCGATCACAAAAGCTCACCATGAGCACGTTGTTCTCAGGTAAGCTAAAAAAAAGAAACACACAAACTTGAAAATGAAGCCATAAAAGTCATTGAAGCACTTGAAAAACAGATGCATAAAAGAAACACAAATTATACCACCTCCATTGAAGAAGGAAATTCTTACAAAAAAAATTATAATAGAAGGAATTTATCACACACACACCTCAATGGCATAATACTTCGAGCCAGGCACATCATGTTGAACACAATGAAAACAATACAAAATACTGTACAAACATTTTAAAACGTAGAAGCAAACACAAAACTATACACAGACTAGTAGTTAATGGCAAAGACATAACAAATAAAAGTCAAATAATAGAAGCCTATTTTTCGAAACACTATAAACGAAAGAATGTCGAAAATAACAACCTCTGTAAAATAACACATCATGCTTTAAAGGACGAGTTTAACAAGTATGTGAAGGATTACAAACTAAATATGAATATTGTGCAAATAATAGAACAAGCCTATTTTTTGAAACACTATAAACGAAAGAATGTCGAAAATAACACCCTCTGTAAAAAAACACATCATGCTTTAAATGAAGAGGAAAAAGAAGTATGTGACGGATTACTAACTGAATATGAATGTGGACTAGCTCTTAAAGAAATGCAAAATAACAAAAGTTCGGGATCTGATAGCATTACTAACAAGTGTTATAAAATATTTTGGAACGATATTCAAACACATTTAACTAATTCACTAAATTAATCATTAATTTAACAATGGTGGTCTTACCACGCGGAAAGCAAAGAGTAAATGATAATGAAATGTTTAAAAAATGGTATCAAGATCAATTTAAATGAAGACAGGGCATAGTACCATTGTAACAAGGGCTGTTTGTAAAACATGCATGCCCCCCAAATGGGCTCTCCGTTGTAGTGACAGCCATTGTGTGAATATGTTTTTTGTCACTGTGACCTTGACCTTTGACCTAGTGACCTGAAAATCAATAGGGGTCATCTGCCAGTCATGATCAATGTACCTATGAAGTTTCATGATCATAGCCATAAGCGTTCTTGAGTTATCATCCGGAAACCATTTTACTATTTCAGGTCACCGTAACCTTGACCTTTGACCTAGTGACCTGAAAATCAATAGGGGTCATCTGCGAGTCATGATCTATCTACCTATCAAGTTTCATGATCCTAGGAATAAGCGTTCTTCAGTTATCATCCGGAAACCATTTTACTATTTCGGGTCAACATGAACTTGACCTTTGACCTATTGACCTAAAAATCGATAGGGGTCATCTGCGAGTCATGATCAATGTACCTATGAAGTTTCATGATCCTAGGCATAAGCGTTCTTGAGTTATCATCCGGAAACCATTTTACTATTTCGGGTCACCATGACCTTGACCTTTGACCTAGTGACCTCAAAATCAATAGGAGTCTTCTGCAAGTCATGATCAATGTACCTATGAAGTTTCATGATCGTAGCCATTAGCGTTCTTGAGTTATCATCCAGAAACCATTTTACTATTTCAGGTCACCGTGACCTTGACCTTTGATATAGTGACCTGAAAATCAATAGGGGTCAACTGCGAGTCATGATCAATCTACCTATCAAGTTTCATGATCTTAGGCAAAAGCGTTCTTGAGTTATCATCCGGAAACCATTTTACTATTATGGGTCACCGTGACCTTGACCTTTGACCTAGTGACCTGAAAATCAATAGGGGTCATCTGTGAGTCATGATCAATGTATCTATCAAGTTTCATGATCCTAGACATAAGCGTTCTTGAGTTATCATCCGGAAACCATTTTCCTATTTTGAGTCACCGTGACCTTGACCTTTGACCTAGTGACCTGAAAATCAATAGGGGTCATCTGCCAGCCATTATCAATCTACATGTACCTACAAAGTTTCATGATCCTAGGCATAAGCGTTCTTGAGTTATCATCCGGAAACCATTTTACTATTTCGGGTCACTGTGACCTTGACCTTTGACCTAGTGACCTGAAAATCAATAGGGGTCATCTGCGAGTCATGATCAATCTACCTGTTAAGTTTCATGATCCTAGGCCTAAGCGTTCTTGAGTTATCATCCGGAAACCATTTTACTATTTCGGGTCAGTGACATGACCTTTGACCTAGTGACCTGAAAATCAATAGGGGTCATCTGCGAGTCATGATCAATCTACCTATGAAGTTTCATGATCCTAACCTAAGCGTTCTTGAGTTATCATCCGGAAACCATTTTACTATTTTGGGTCACCGTGACCTTGACCTTTGACCTAGTGACCCTCAAAATCAATAGGGGTCATCTGCGAGTCATGATCAATGTACCTATGAAGTTTCATGATCCTAGGCCCAAGCGTTCTTGAGTTATCATCCGGAAACCACCTGGTGGACGGACCGACCGACAGACCGACCAACAGACCGACATGAGCAAAGCAATATACCCCCTCTTCTTCGAAGGGGGGCATAATAAATGAACAAGTACGTAGATCAATTTAATGAACAGAATGTATCAACAACCTGTAGGACATGGAAGGTTATTGTTTTTAACGTCAAAGCGTAATATAATTTTGCATAATTTAGTATCAACAAATAATCTAGCTCTACAAAATGATTTTAAAATTTTAGAAACAAGAAAAGTGGCATGTATTTCTCCTCCTTTTGTATGAATATGAACATATGTACTCTTAATGTAAAAGGGCTAAATAACAAAGACAAACACACTTAAATATTCAAATGGTTAGACGAAAAAAGTCTTTTACAGGAAAATCACATTGTTATGTCCAGCAAAATCAACGGTTATGAGTACTATGGCCTAGGGGCTTCGCCCCAGGCCAAAAACTGGGATCACTGAGTTGGAACCGTCATAAAAAGCTTTGGTGATTTGAACCAGTTAATCCCATAATTAATTATAAACCAAAAGCGTATAGAAAGATTTAAATCTATTTTACATACTCAGATAGACAATTAAACTTTAAACGATTAGGGGATAAGATATAAATATACATAAACATGATGCATTTATACAAGATATTAAACTACCCAGTAAGAGGTGTATCTACAAAATATTGGTAAATAAATTAGGTGTAAGGACGATTAAAACTATGTCCATCAACATAGCAAAATATAGCTATACTTTTAGCATCTTAAGATTGATTAATGAAAATATTGACGATATGAAAGGATATACGTTCTGCTGCGTCAACACACAACAAATCAAACTATTGTAGTATTTCATACAGGTAAACGTTACACGCCAGAAACTCTAGAAAGGGAGAAATTCTTATTTTTATCCACTACTTTAATAACAGGACACCAATAATAAAGTGGGATCTTTGCATTGGAACCGTCAATGCAGAGTATTGCGGGCTTAAACCGGTTTGAAAGCATACCTGCTTTTCTTGCAGGCGGGAATTGAGTCAGAGTATCTCTCGCTAGCTCTAGAGCCGGAAGCGGCCGCCCTGTATTGCCGATATCTGCCCATGGAGAAGGTGGTCAGCTCGGCCGGAAAGGCGTCCATTGAATCATTTGCGCCCGGGAAACGTTACCTCGTGCTGGACGCCGGAGGTCTGCAGTGTTGTTCTTTATCCCTTTTGTTGTACACACAAGTTCGTGTGTAAGGTTGTTCATTGATATTTCAGATGACAGAGTTAACCAGAGATTTGCAACGTTTGTAGGATAGTTGTAGGATAGATCGAAACCAATAATTAAGGGAGCCGTTGTAATATACGATCAAGAAGTCTCTCTGCAGTGTTTTGTTAAGAAAGGCGCAATACTACTATTTTGTTCAGGTGGTGCAATACTCTGAATTGTTTTCTTCAGGTGGCGCAATATTGAGAACATTTTTTTTTATTGGGCAAAATACACTGACTTGTTTTCTTTAGGTAGCGAAATGCTCTGCGCTTTTTGGTTCAGGGGTGCAACACTCTGCACTGTTTTGTTCAGGTGACGAAATAATCTGCACCGTTTTGTTACAGGGGTGCAATACTCTGAATTGTTTTATTCAAGTGGCGCAAAAATCTTCACCGTTTTGTTAAGGGGGCGCAATACTCTGAATCGTTTTTTTTTTCAAGTGAAGCAATAATCTGCCTCGATGTGTTAAAGGGGCGCAATACTCTTTAATTGTTTTCTTCAGGTGGGGCAATACTGTGAACATTTTTTTTATTGTGCAAAATACACTGACCTGTTTTCTTTTGGTGGCTTAATACTCTGCACTGTTTAGTTCAGGTGACGCAATAATCTGCACCGTTTTGTTAAGGGGGTGCAATACTCTGAATTGTTTTTATAAGTGGCGCAATAATATGCACCGTTTTGTTAAGGGGGCGCAATACTCTGAATTGTTTTTTTAAAGTGGCGCAATAATATGCACTGTTTTGTTAAGGGGGCGCAATACTCTGAATTGTTTTTTAAGTGGCGCAATAATATGCACCGTTTTGTTAAAGGGGCGCAATACTCTGATTTGTTTTCTTAAGGTGGCGAAATGCTGCGAAAAGTTTTGTTAGGGGGCGAAAAAACACTGATTTGTTTTCTTCACGTGTCGCTATACTATGCACTGTTTGGTTCAAGGGCGCAATACTCTACACGTTTTGTTAACGGGGTGCAATACTCTGAAATGTTTTCTTAAGGTGGCGCAATAATCTATACCGTTTTTTAAGGGGGGGCGCAATACTCTGAGTTGTTTTCCTAAAGTGGCGCAATAATATGCACCGTTTTGTTAAGGGGGCGCAATACTCTGAATTGTTTTCTTCAAGTGATGCAATAATCTGCACCGTTTTGTTAAGGTGGCGCAATATTCTGAATTGTTTTCTTAAGGTGGCGCAATACTGTTAGCAGTTTGGTTAAGGGGATAAATACACTAAATTGTTTTCTTTAGATGCTGCAATACTCTGCAGTTTGGTTTAAGAGCGCAATACTCTGCACTTTTTTGTCAAGGGAGCGCACTATTTTGCACTGTTTTGTTAAGGTGGCACAATACTCTGATCTGTTATGTTCAGGCGGCGCAATATTCTGCACTGTTTTGCTAAGGGGGCTTAATACTCTGACGTGTTCACTTAAGGTGGCGCAATAGGGGAGCGCAATTCTTTTCACTGTTATGTTCAGGTGGCACAATACTCTGCATTGTAATATAAAGGTGACGCAATAATCTGCACTGTTTTGTTCAGATGGCGCAATATTTTGCATTGTTTTGCTATGCGGGCGTTATATTCTGCACTGTTTTGTTCAAGCGGCGCAATGCTGTGAATAGTTTTCTTACGGCGGTGCTTTACTCTGAATGTGTTTAGGTGGCGCAATACTCTGCACTGTTTTGTTAAGGTGGCACAACACTCTGCACTGTTTTGTTAAGGTGGCGCAATATTTTACACATAGTATGATGGAATATGCATACGACGATTGTTCTGTCCGTACGATGTCAGCTGAGTATTAAATAATTGCTTATTGAAACTTAACACATTTGTGGGAACATTGAAGAGAACTTCATAAAACAGAGTGCCCTTCCATGCCACTTAGTTGTGTTTTTCATAAACACTGTAGCTCGTAAACACCCTTTATTTGGAATAGCTTCAAATAACACATACAAAATGAAATGCATTTTCTTAATTTGTAATACAATCCAGGTGGCACTATCGACATCACCGTGCACGAGACGCTGCCAGACGGCACGGTGAAGGAAGTGTACAAGGCAAACGGAGGCCCTTGGGGTGGCACCACCGTCGACAAGGCCTTCGTCAGCTTCCTGGAAGAGGTCACCGGACCGGAAGTGATGCAAATATTCAAAACGTACGTACCTTACTGTAGTTATTAAATCGGATTTACATCGCTCATCTAAACATTACACATTGAGATGGCTGGCGATTCACATTTAAATAAATCAAAATATGGTTCGACACTATTTTAGTTATCTGAATCAGTTACAGCGGGACAATGTACTGTCGAGCTGTTTTTGTCTCGAAACAATCGAACTTTTTATCACCATGTATACAGAATATTTCAAAGTAAATTGACATAAAATCTACAATTTCTAATATCAACTGAACTCTTCTTCGTGCAAGTATAATTAAGAGGACTGTATGTTTGAATATTACAGTCTCGGTAATCATTTCAATTTTATCAAACAGGACATACAAGGGAGACTTCTTAGATTTAATGCGAGAGTTCGAGGTGAAGAAGAAGACCATGTCGCCGAATGAAGATGCGGAAGCGAAGACGGTGTTTCGCATGCCGATCGCTATTCACGAGACGTACCGAACTGTGCACGGAACAGACTTTCGGTAGGCTGAAATGATGGTTAACATACAATATGGGCAAATATATATTTACTTCAAAATGGTCTTGGATTTTTGCTTAAAAATACCATATATAATTAGACCGTTATATGACAAGCCAAATGAAAGTTTTTCGAATCTTTAAATTCTACTACATTGAATTGGTTTATAGACACTTTTTCTCTGGAATTCATATAGTGTACTGAATTTTTTGAAGTAGTTAATGTCTTTTTGCCTAAGTCAGTTGCCGGACTTGCTTGATATGTGTAAGCTGTAAATTACAAATTATAATCTGCGTTAATTTTATTGGTAATCAAGTTCACCGTCTGAAAATATAAAGACTCTATCTACCATTTGGTAACACAATTGTGAAGTACAAACGTTTCATGTTTTAGTTATGCAACGAGTTCTGTGTTGGTGTTTTGTTTTTGTAAATATATGTAATTTATAGTTTTATTCTACCATTCTATAAGCGGTTTATTTATTATTTTAGAATGAGTATGCTACTACAACAGGATATAAAGGACAACGTTACCTTCACTGGAGACAAGATGAGAGTGAGGCCGGCACAAATCCAAGCTCTGTTTCAGAAAACTATTGATCACATTGTAAACCATCTGACTGACATATTCAAAAGACCAGAGGTTCAAGGAGCAAACATGATTCTAATGGTCGGCGGATTCTCAGAATCAAAAATGCTGCAGAACGCTTTGAAGAGGAGTTTCCCGTCCAAACAAATGGTCAGCCCAGAAGAGGCAAGTCTTGCAGTGTTGAAAGGGGCGGTGCTATTCGGCCACAACCCGACTGCAATTGTGGCCAGAATGTCAAGATTTACATATGGTACCGATATTTGGCCAATATTCGATCCAACTATTCATATGATTTCAAAGTTAAAGATAGTCGATGGGGAACAACGATGTGCAGATCACTTTGATAAGCACATTGAGGTTGACACGGAAGTGTGTGCCGGAATGACTTTTGAAGAACATACATACTTTCCACTGTATACGCACCAAACAAAAATGTCCGTGAAAATCTTTACGAGCCCTCAAAAGAACCCACTCTACATAGACGAGGAAGGTTGCTCTTTACTTGGTAAAATTGTTGTGGATCTTCCTGATACACAGACGACTAAGGAGAAGGAAGTCGTCGTAAAATTAATCTACGGTAACACTGAGCTCGGTGTTGAGGCAAGAGTTGTTAAGACAGGAAGGGTGTTAAGTGCTCGCTTCGACTTTTTAGGATGAATCACTTTCAATAGTATTGACTGTCTAGTTTTGTGCTAGTCATAACTCTGGGTGTGTTTTGTTTCTTTCATATAGTCAATGACAACAAGTGATATTTTATATATGTTAAAATTATCTAGAATACTTTTTACACGCAATTTATACAGCTTTTGTTGTTTTGAATGACTATTTATTTTAAACTGTTTCATCTCTTAAGTGTAATGTACATGTTTTTGTATGATTATGTTTGACCCATTTATTTTTGCTTAAATCATGGCGGTTGTGCTCAGTTAAATATTTGGAAACATTGGACGAAAATATGTTGTTTGATTTCATCTAATTTTTAATAAACACTCGTGTTATTTGCGTGTTATTTGCCTGTTTCATGGTCATGTAAATTTCCAAATTCATGTTATTATAAACTGAACTAGCACCACGGACAACCACTTGAACACAATCTAAAACTACGAGTCATCGCATCTTTCAAAGTACACTAAGCAATGTCTCTCACCTTATGTCGATTAACAAAAAAGAATCAAAATGAAATCTGATAATTCGGACAATTGATGGTGGTGGTGACGATGACGATAATGACGATGCTGATGGTGGTGGTGGTGGTGGTGATGCTGATGATGCTGATGGTGGTGATTGTGATGATGATGATGATGATGATGATGATGATGATGATGATGGTGATGATGATGATGATGATGATGATGATGATGATGATGATGATGATGATGATGATGATGATGATGATGATGATGATGATGATGATGATGAAGATGATGATGATGAGGATGATGATGAGTATGATGATGATGATGATGATGATGATGATGATGATGATGATGATGATGATGATGATGATGATGATGATGATGATGATGTTGATGATGATGATGATGATGATGATGATGATGATGATGATAATGATGATGCTTATGAGTATGATGATGAGTATGATGATGATGGTGGTGATGGTGATGATGATGATGATGATGATTATAATAGTTATTGTACTGATGAAAATACTATGATGGCTATGATGCTAATTAAAACAATCGCAATGATGATACTGATGAATATAATGAATATGATGATGATGAACAGTTTGAAATATAGGCCAACCAGAAACACTCAAATTTAACAAGTAGGAAAATTGCTAATCAGGAACAATATAAGTAAAAGCTTGATATAAACCATTTCCTCCGCATGATGGGAAGGTTGTGGAAGTCTATGCTTCAATGCAAAAATGCTTTAATGTAATATTTATGACGTCAGAAACGCACAAATTGGTATGTGTCAGATACGTGAAATATTAAAGACTGGCACGGATTCATGATCTGAACAATTCTGTCGAACTGTACTCATATGCGAACAAAAGTCAATGACCATGACTCCTTGTTAATCATACACAATTATGTAAAATATTATAATCTATTTCAATAAATATTTGTAAATATGAGAGATTGGCCAGGTTTCATGGTGATGTTTAGCACACTACACATATCGAATCATTGAAATATAAAGTGAAGCTATATTAGCTATTACGCTTTCCAATCACCATTTAAATGACAGAAAATTATGTTTAACACCCACATTAAACTAAATATCAAATGTTTATGGAAATAATTTTTGTTTATACACTTTTTGTTTTTTGTAATTATTTCTGGGAATTGTACACATTTTTTCAATGCTCTAAGCCCCCCACCCCCCCAAAAAAAAATAATTTAATAAACAAAATAAATGTATTTATCAAGATACCTCTATCTTACCTGCGTTTTACCTTCAATCAAGCCGAATCAGATAACATGGTTATACATGGAGTTTTCAAAACGTTGACGAATGAAAAACTAGAATAATCATAACTAATGGTCTGACATCATCAACGATAAAAGTTTTATATGAATGCGAAAAGTTTTCGTACGTACAGTTGAGAACACTACTCATGTGAAGCAAGACACGTACACTATTTGAAAAACTTTTTTGTACAGATTAGTTCATGCGTCACATAGATACAATTTTAGGGTCAATTAAGAAAGAAAGATATACTTTCTATGAGCTTATACGTTTTTATCAAAAAATTCTTTTTGTAATATCTCTTATTATTTACATGCATCTGTCTTCGTTAAGATCCTTCCTTTGATATGAGATAATTTGTAATATAATAAGAATATAATCCGTCTGCGACTTAGCCCTCGTAATGGTCTACTCATTTCCCCCAAATTACAGCATATTACTTATCTCATACAGTTACCATCATGTAAGATCAAATGCTCATTTGTAACCATTTCAACAACTTGTAAATACCGTTCTTAAAATATAATGAGTTTCATAGCGAGTGAGTGCCCTTAGCAGTGGCGTAGCAAGACTCAAAACCCGAGGCAGTATCTTATGTCATTCTAGGGGGGTCCGGGGGCACGCCACCCCCCCCCCCCACTGAAAATTTGTTATACCTAGGAAGTCTCTGGTGCGTTTGAAAGGCCATTTAAACCACATTTTATAAGTAAATTGCCGATGTAGTTCAGACAAGCTCACCGTGAAAAACTTTGTGGACGATTTTTTTGTAAATTTATAACTTGAAACAAAGATCTATGTATATTAATAGATCTTTGTTTGAAAGCACCATAGGGCTCTTTTTTAAAAAACAAATGTGTAAATACATTAAATAAAAAGCGTTTTCAATCATTAGCACTTATAAAACGGATCATTGATGGAACTTTATTGGAAAAAAACGGACCTACTGGGGTTCGAACCAACGCACTGACAATATAGTAGTGGTCAATGGATCCAGAGTCTGACGCGTAACCGATTGCGTCAGAGGGACATATTAAATCAGTAAAGTTTCTGGCAAATTTTGTTTTAAATTTTCTTGTGTAAAATTGTGTTTTAGCACCGCGTCATCATTTTCTGACAGTTCTGTCATCAACTACATTGACTATCAAAATATCAAAAAAGTTTAATACGCGGGAATTTAAAAATTCTAATGTTAACAGAGATTCTTACCACCTGAAACGGTCCCGGATTTAACTCGACGCCGGCCATAAAGAGGAGAATACCAATAAAGCCGAAAACGCCACCCACCCGAAGTGTGTCTAGATCCAAAACAGACCCAGATCTGGCCGTAAAATACCCGATTCTAGCTCGGTACGTTCCGATGTCCACCTTGATTATCATCGAAGTGTACAATTCGACGCTTTGTTTTAAGTGATATAATACGCATTTTTCACTTTTGAATTGAGCTGAAAAGAATTAACAGGTCAATAGAGTTAGTTAAAATGTGGTAACTGACCAATTATCTGCGACTCATCTTAATTGCTACCATTTGTTTATAAAAAAATATATGATATTCGATATTTTACATGACTGTCCTAGTCCTCTACGCCGAGCGGAACTGTGTGTCGAATGAGTAGATATCGTAGGAAATTAAAATGATCCGTAAAGAAAAGTTGTGTCTGTGTGTCGTATGAACGAATCTGCACTAAAACCAAATTTAAATTCAAATCGTACATCGAATCATTTCTGTCGTCAGTTGTCAAAACGAATGTACGGTTGATACTCAAATGCATTAGTTTTCTCTTTCCGGGATATTGTTTTAGCATGTTGATGCTGCATTAACAAATATAAACTTCTTGTGTATATTACGTGAAAACACCAAAACTAAACAACGTTTGCGATAGACACCTATAAACATAGCATATACTGTAAGATGCGCATAATATCACTTTAATATACGGATTTTCCAAATCATTTTGCTAAGCCATTTTGGCATCAATTGAAGTTATCAAATTGAAATAATTATCTGCCTCAACATGAACCAATTGTACTCAATGATAATATTTGTTTGTGAATATCATATTGCCTAAAATTCGTTAAATTGCCTCAATTTCTTATATGGATTTTATTCTTTGACATAAATTTTCCTTGTTTTCCTTGTAATCTCAAAATTGCTCTGCAAATTTTAGCCGAAGCAACTACCTCGGTGTGCCTCAGCGTGGCTACGACGCTGCCTTTAGGCAAGTGTTGTTTCTTTTAAAATCTAAAAATCTTAATCTACGCCATATTGAGGAGTTTTGTTATCAATTTAACATAGTCGAAACCCAAATCTCCGTTCTATCGAACTATGTGTCTATGCAAACATGCAAGGTCTTATTCGCATACTTCACGGAAACAGAAAGTTGGGGTAGGTTTTGTTCAAAGATAATTTTGTTCCGTGTTCCGTTGCACGTTTACGACATAGGATTGTTGGCGGAGATAACATTAGGGTACAGTCTAAATCGGACGGGTACGTGTTAGTAAATTGTCCGTACCCGGGGTTCATTTAAGTATACTTAAGAGTACCCGGGGTACATTGATGTAGTACCGGAGCCGACAATGACCTATCGAGCGTAATTACCATGTGAAAATATAGATAATTCATCGGCTTAGCGCTCCTGTTGAGACATATTTTATTTGAATAATGATATCCTAGATTTGTTTCGTAATATAAACATTTACTTATTTAAACACGTCTTATTGTGTTGTATTTATAATTGTTTATAAAAGTAGTTTAAATTTAATGTTTAAAGATGTTTATGAATGTATTATTTCGGTGCCTAAATGAAGCAAATTAAAATGCATTTAAATAGTAGAACGGAAGATTTGTATTTGGCGATAACAAAATCCGCTTTAAAATACATCTATGTTTGGAAAAATGAAATGTCGATAGCACGGCCGCATATTTAACACTAGATTAATTCGTCGTAGGTTATCTGCGCACAACACGGATACTGATTTTTGTATAAAATAAGCGATATCGAAAGTACGGTGTATTGAAATCGAAAGTACAGCTTAAAAAATATACATCACATCTAAACGTATTTATATATATATTGTTAAAACGTTTATATCGATCTGTGGCTAAGGTAGGTGTTAACATGTGTGCTGAACTCTAAAGCATTACCAAACTAAGTATAAATAGTTTGTATATTTAATGTGTAAGTCTAGTTTTAATATTTATGAAGTCGGATTAAAAGGACATGAGCAAGTAGATTGTATGTCCTATTTTCATTACTGAAATATTTTCATAAACTCTTTAGATATATCACAATTGTATTTATTCAACCATGATTCATTAAAAAAATGTCGCAAAATCATAGGAAAGCTAAATAAGTACAGTCTGTTAGCAAGACGTTTGTTCCTGGTGTATATGCTACCCTGAAAAATGACTATTGAGTATAGTAGGCTAAGTCGAAAGTACAGTTTGTTGAAATCGAAAGTAAAACTTAAGAAACATATACTGAAAATCTTAACACATTTATATATTTTTTCAAAGTTTTATATGTGACTAGGACAATTGTTAAAATTTATTTTGAGCGTTAAAAAAGTAATATGCACAATATGATTAGGTTATATTTGTAATATTTATAAAGTCGAATAAATAACTTATAAGAAAGCAGATTAGATTTCTTAATTTCGTTACGGATTTTTTTTTCTTTTTTACGTATAACAGCATTATTGAATATTCAAGCATGACTTCCTTTAAAAAAATGATGCAATATAATAGGAAAGCTACCCGTAACTTTCATGGTAGTAAAGTCGTATAATCAAGCTTTGCAAAAGTATGGAATTCGATAAGGAGCATCAGAGTAAAAGAAACAACATGAGGATCTAATTCGAGGAACTAATTAGACCTCACAAAACGGGACGTCAAGAACAACAATCACAACAAAAATACTAATGCTTTTGACGTCCGCGACGTAAAATATAATGGTTTAAACTAATATGGTGCATGTAAATGGAATAGCATTGGATAAGTAACTAATGAAATAACATCAATTAGACTAGTGTTTCCAACTTATTTACAGAACGTTGTGTACATTAAGATGGCCAGCGCTCTGCCAGTATCTTTGCAAGCCACCAAGGACAGGCTCCAAGTGGCTGCAATAGACTTCGGTACCACCTACTCTGGCTACGCATTCTCGTTTCGCACGGATTTCCTGGAAAACCCTCTCAAAATCCTCACCAACAAATGGGAGTCCCAAGGCGGCTCAGCTACGCTCGTCTCCATGAAGACCCCTTCATGTGTCCTCTTCTCTCCGGATGGAAAGTTTGACAGCTTCGGTTATGATGCTGAGGAGAAGTATCTGACGCTTGCAATGGACGAGCAACACACACGTTGGTTCTACTTCAAGAACTTCAAAATGCTTCTGTACGAAAATAAGGTGAATACTGAATGATTTATTGAACATAACATAATTGAACATAACATAACCATTTATCAAATTTAATGCCTTGAAAACATGAAAAGGGCAAAACAAAATGAAATGATGAGTTAGTATCCAATGTATGTACCTTAATGCGGTCTCTTAATATATTCGAACCGTTTCCGATGTCTTTATGAAAGAAGAAAATGTTATTTTTTATGGACCGAATCCACTTTAACTCGATTACGATATTAATATTCATGACCGATGGTGGAGATACGGATGGTATATTTTCGTGTTCGTAATCATGCTCGATTGATGAGACGTCTAATTGTTGACCGTGTCTAAATCTACATGTAAAATAAACGAATCATTTACAATACAGGCGGTGATCTTGTTGTGATATTACCCATTATCCGTTTGTTTTCGTCATTTTCCCCGTTACCCGCTCAAATTATTGTTGCTTAAAAGACTTCATCCTAAGAATATTTTAACGTGGAGTGTTATTTGATTGGTCATTATTGGTCTCGTGAACATTTATAAAAACGAAGCATTTTGAGCAAGTTACCCCACCGTTTGTAATTTAGCTACAACGGTTTATAAACTGTTGATTCACACGATTTCCTACTCTATGTTTTGAGAACCTCACACGCTCAACCCAGCTTACCGACGACAAGGGTCTCAAGATGCCTGCACACAAGGTGTTCTCTGCCTGCATCCGTTACCTGAAGGACCACCTTGTTAACTTGCAGTCTGTGCCTGGGAAAAGCCTGAAGTTCCGTGAGATGCACTGGGTGCTTACCGTGCCCGCCATCTGGGACGACTCCGCCAAACAGTTCATGAGAGAGGCCGCCGTAGAGGTACGAATGCCTATGAACTAATATCATATGTACAGACAGAGTCATATTGTAATGAATGTTAAAAAAAATGTTATTAATATACCAACTGTAGCAATAAATGTTTCAGATAAACTGTCATAAGTGAAAATTCACCCGAAAAGTAATATTGTCTAATTTAGTAAGAATATGTAACGGCTAAGAAAAGTTATTCCCAAACACATCTGGACTTAATAAGTGTGTTAAATAATTTTCTGAGAAAAAAGGAGAATGACGTATCATTACTGTATCGTATCACTTCTCTTACAGGCGGGCATCGCGACAGAGAATCTGTCGCTGGCTCTGGAGCCGGAAGCTGCCGCCCTGTATTGCCGCTACCTGCCCATGGAGAAGGTGGTCGACTCGGCTGGCAAAGCGTCAATTGAATCCTTCGCACCTGGGAAACGCTATCTCGTGCTGGACGCTGGAGGTTTATATATGTTTTTTGCTAAATCTATTACAGTTAAACATAAAACCAACCGTACTATTGTGAATTAGAATTTAAAAACCGTGATTTGGTCTTGTTTTTAACAAACCCGCTACCAACAAAACACCTCCAAATCACTATTGACCGTCGTTCATAGCACCTTATCTGGTGTGTTTGTATGTATGGTAGTATCTCTGTTTCCAACAGTATTTCAGTCATTTATCAGGGCGATCAGTTAACCGTCTCACGATTTTCCTTGGTGGGCTTTTCTTTGGCCATTCTCATTATTTTTTCAAATTACTTTACTTGTTACTGATAAATTCTCCTTCGGAATAAGAGTAGGGAGGGAAGAATCCCCGTAAGGTAAATTATAAATTTCCTCTTCCAAATGAAATCAACCTTTTCCGTCCGTTTATGTTCTAGGTGGCACTATCGACATCACTGTTCATGAGACGCTGCCAGACGGAACAGTAAAGGAAGTGTACAAGGCAAATGGAGGCCCCTGGGGTGGCACCACCGTCGACAAGGCCTTCGTCAGCTTCCTGGAGGAGGTCACGGGACCGGAAGTGATGCAAATATTCAAAACGTACGAATATTTTGTTATATTATTTGCTGTAAGATGTAAGTACATCAAAGCACTACAAAGTCGGAAAAGAAGGTTAACATTGATGCAAACCATCATGTGTTTCGTGTTTCGACAGCATTTCTAGTAACAAGTAACAACATTGCAAAATAAGTGTCATATGTTGGACATGTATTTTCTAAAATCACTATTATTTTTTTAATCACGTCTTATTCAGAAGACGTTCGATCAAAATTAATTGATTAAAATTGATCAACGTCTCACTTCAATTAAATTGCACTTCTCTGCCCAAAACACATTATTATGAGGATTTGATGAGGGTATTTGAATCATATCATTTCTAAAATCCTTTCTACGCAATCCAACAGCCAGCACAAAGAAGACTTCCTGCAACTGATGAGGGAGTTCGAGATCAAGAAGAAGACGATGGAGCCCAAGGACGACCCGGACGCCAAGACAATGTTCCGGATGCCGCTCGCCATACACGAGACCTTCAGAACCGTGAACGGAACCGACTTCCGGTATGTTAAGCTGCATGGTATCATGTTATAGAGACTTATTATAATGAAATGCTTAAAACGTCGTTAAATGCTTGGTTACTTTAAAGCAATATAGACGATAAATTAAACGTCGTGGCGTAGTGGATATGGTGTCCGAAATGCGACCTGGAGGTCACGGGTTTAACCACATGTGTGGCAGCGTTCTTTAGATTTTCCCCTAAGACACCATATCATGTTATACCCAGTAAACGGACTCGAGAGAGTTTCAATAAGCTTTCGGCTTCCGGTGCAATCGAGCTAAATTAAATAGGTTTTAACTGAATCTTTAAGTTATGAAACGTTGACAATTTTATAATTTGTATAACTTCTCCATAATTTCTCATTACGAACATAAATGTATATAATGAAATGAGCTTGTCGGTGATGTTTATATTATCATTGCCACTTTCATTGACGATGCATTTTATTTTGTAGGATGAGTTTGCTGTTAAAACAAAATCTGAAAGACAACGTAACGTTTACTGGTGACAAGATGAGAGTCAAACCAGCACAAATCCAAGCTCTTTTTCAGAAGACCATTGATCACATTGTCAACCATCTGACTGACATATTCAAAAGACCGGAAGTTCAAGGGGCAAACATGATTTTGATGGTCGGCGGGTTCTCAGAATCAAAAATGCTTCAGAACGCTTTGAAGAAGAATTTCCCGTCCAAACAACTGGTCATTCCTGAAGACGCGGGTCTAGCGGTTTTGAAAGGAGCTGTGATATTTGGTCACAAGCCAGATGCCATTGTGGCCAGAGTTACACCATTAACGTATGGCATTGAAATATGGCCGCACTTTGACGCAAGTCGTCATCCACGTTCAAAGCTGAAGATGATAGATGGAATTGCACGATGCGCAGATTATTTCGACAAACATATCGAAGCGGATACCGAGGTGCAAGCTGGAAAGACATTTGAAGAAAAGCAATATTTTCCTTTAACAGACGACCAAACAAAAATGTCTATAAAGATTTTCGCAAGCCCAAATAAGAATCCACGTTACACCGATGACAGTGGCTGCTCATTCAAGGGGAAGATTCTTGTGAATCTACCTGATGGCAAAACGGCAAATGAAAAGGAGGTGGTCGTAAAGATGATCTACGGTAACACCGAGCTGAAGGTTGAGGCTCGGGTTGTGAAGACAGGGACGGTGTTGAGCGCCACATTGGATTTCTTAGGATGATCTTGCCAACTTGTGATACCATAACTTTACTGTTACTATGAGTGCGTTGAAACATCGTTTATCCCTTTATCCCTCCATATACGCACACATTTTGCAATGTATATTTTGGTTTATCAAGAACAAATTCGAAGCCATAGAAGTGCCATGTTATTTGGCTGCGTATTTTTATTTCTTGTATCTTTAATGTTTGTTTGTTATGACAAGGTATTCACGTTATTGTGTCGTGATAAATATGTTAAATGATGAGCTTTTATTATTTGGCGTTTGTTATATATCATGTAAATTAATGTATCCATATATTATTTTTTAAGAACACCCTTCTATTCAATACCTAGATCTAGTATTTTAGTTTTGGGTCATATTTATTCAATATGTCTGTGTTGTAGCCCGGCATTTCACTTAACACAGTGTTGCCAAATTTGTGAAAAATGCATCCAGTTTTTATTCTCAGAACAGTAATATACAATCACTATATTTTCAGTTCGATATATTAACAAATTGTGTTTTTTAAACGTGAAGCAAATTGCGTTATTACTATTTATAAACTGATTACTGTCTTCTGGTAAACTTGCACTTTAAGAACTTTAGGAATTTTTGTTTTGTTTCTCTTACATCATTTCAATCAATATATAAAGCACAGACTTACCTTGTATTTACACGTTTATAAGTATTTGTTCGCTATGTTGTTGTATTTAAATTGTTATAAGTATTTGATCGCTATGATGTTGTATTTACACATTTATAAGTATTTGATCGCTATGATGTTGTATTTACACTGTTATAAGCATTTGATCGTTATGATGTTGTATTTATAGTGTTGTAACTACTGTATTTGATTGGTATGTTGCTGTATTACTTTACCAAGAGTAAACGGATCCCCTTAAAACAAAGGTGTTTTAGTAAAACACATGTATGTTGAAACAGCGTTTTATTTGATATGTTATCTGACGTTCATACATTAATTATTGACTTATATCATCGCCATCTACATTTGTGACTACCATGCTACTCTGAAATGTTAAAGCAGTAGTAAGTTACGCTCAGTTTGAACTATTTTTTGTAGAAATGTTGTTAAAACGTTTACGAAAATAAATCGATATGGGTCAGAGATTTAACGCGTCGATGAATTAGAAATGATTACAATTGTTTTGATGACGAAACGCGAAAATAATAGACTCAATTATAATACGTAATGCTATTCCTAAACTTACCAAGTAAATAGAAGTTCAACAATCGCCCTCTTAACATTTAAATGCAAACAATAATGCGCATGATTTAATTCAAAATGGTTTAGTCTTATCTTTAAATAGACACTATCCTCTATTCCTATAACTTTGTGCAGCTCTATAAGATCGTGTACTTTTTTAGGACGTAAACTTCTAAGCAACTTTCGAACGCACGTGCCCGAAAAATGTTCACTTTTGTAACGCGAGAATTTCCACAGCCGATAAGACAACAATCATGAGAAAAAAAAACAATAAATATGATATAAATTGTCCGTTTTTCTGACCTCGTTCCAAAGAAATAGCCTAAACAGTGTTAAAAATCTGCATATTTTCTTCACCAGACGGCTATGTTTGTCAATGTTTTGATCGTAAAATGTTGTAAGAGTAGTTTCCCTTGGAGGCCCGTCTCGAATTTGTAATTTGCTCTCTGTACTTTGCATTTGCACGATTAAAGTATGCTGTATATGCGGAAATTTTTACCTCCAAATGATGACACGAGACCATACGTTAAGATCGTGCCCGGCCTATTGCGATAAAGGTTCTCACTGCGTCAACTTGGGATTTTGTCACAAAACAACTGTCATTAGAAGGGGTGACAGCCTTTTATGCCCCCATTGTGAATAGAATTTTATTTGTCTATTTTCCATTAGTAAATGCACTTTATCTAGACCTCTGAATACAGTTATCACAGTTCATATTTCGTTTTTATGAAGACCAGTTTTGTTTAAACCATTATTTTCAATACAGTTCATTCACGAAATTCATCTAAAATAACACATATTTAATACAAATAAACACATATTCACAAAAACATATATCGGCTTTTATAAACACATCCCAGGGCCTTGCTGTGACGTCATCAAAATCGGTGCACGATCTTATAGGGTAATTCTGTGTGACGCAGACTACCATATACATGAATGTTTAAAGGTACGTAATTCCATTATTATTATCTGTCAACCAACATATTTCACTCGTTATTTGTTAAACAAAAGATAAATCGTAAAGTAAATATCAAGTTTAGTTATTGTCTAATGATTTTTCATGAAAGATATGCCATTGAAATTTAAGGTGCACGAACTTAAAGGTTTAGAGGCTGCATATATTTTTCTGTTCTGTTTACTCCAGTCATTCTAGCCTCAAAATGGCCAAAGGTGGAAAAAAATGCAAAAAAATGATTTGTTTGTTTTTAAGTATTTTAATATATGGGGAATCTCATGAAAAGGTTTAAAATTATTTATCTTTGGCGGAAAGTGCTCAGATTTGTAAAGAAACAACATGCCTTGAACTTCAGCTGAAACCAGTGGAAATATACAAAATTTGCCTATATAAAATGCATCCGGCCATTGAGCATTAGTTTTCGTTGTTTTAAAGCATACACGACATACACATATATCAAGATGCTGGTGATGATCCTTAAGTCGACTTTTTTCTTATTTTGATCATATTTATCGTATGTTTTGGGTCTATTTACCCCACCCACTTCTTTTCGACAGTGTCCATTGTATTCTCAAGATCATTCTCATAAGAAGATCATTTATTTCAACCAGAAACATTTATGCAGCCCAGGGATATCTCATTTAAGTAAAATAAGAAACTTATTATTTAACTTAAATTCCTTTTAATATATTCATGGTTATTATAATGTGAAGACAATCTATACTTCACCCATTTTATATGAAATACATATTAAACTAACTGTACACATATTGGCGAAACCCATATTCTTGACAAGCCTATATTTTCAATGTGTTCAATATGGAATTAGAGAGCATATACTGATTTGATGTCATTTAAGATTATTTTTATCTCTATATAAGAATAACATGTAAGAGTAAAACGATATATAGGGTCGCAAAAACATATGATATAGTATTGTAATAATTGGTTTGAATACATTTAAAAAATTTAAAGCGAGCAATGTTTCTCTCTTTAAAAAATTAAAATTTTGGCTTCAGTTCTATCAATCACGAGAGAACTTGATACATATTTATGAATAACATCACTTACAATAGCATCTACATGTACATGTATATGAAATTAATAATAGTGTAAAGAAATTGTTTCGTCAAAAAATACGATAGGACAATAACATAACATATAGTTTTGTCATTTGTGTCGAAAAACCATTTTTCACAGATACTCTATTTTGATACGTATTATAGAAAATAAACATCCACAATCAAAGAAACTCATTGGAAAATCTGGCATTGTCTAATTTTAGACAGTAAATATATATGCGCACATAAAACATACTGCTTTCTTACGACTAAATATAATTATTTAAATCTATACTTCTGTTCTTATATACATATTGCATCAATGCGAACGCTATTTATTACGAAAACATGCCAATAAATGATGTATACAATTACTGAAGTACCTGAATGCTTTCAAATTTTATCATAAATGCATTGAATCCTTTTACTATTGTTTATCTCTTTATACAGGTCGTACATATAATACGTTCAGGTTTCAGACACAAATGTCATGATCACCATTGATCATTCCTCGACAGTTCCCACAGCCTTGTGAACAATCAAGTCCATGTTTCCTACACGTACATCGTGTTGAGTCACAATTTTGTTGGCAATTACAGCGTATGACTTTGAGTAGAGGTTCAAGAGCAGGCAGATGTGTCCCTCCTTGCATTAATTTGTTGTCGGATATCTCCCAGCCCCAATCTACTGCATCCAGTGTGTTGTTTCCTCGCCATATCTGTGTCTGTAGGTATGTGCGCAGTGAGTGAAACCGAAAGGCAGCCGTGGTCGGTGGTAATGTATCCACTTGGACGGATCTTTTACTTGTGCAAACCTTCTGGGTAAACTTCCGGAATCTCAGGATATCGAGCCATTCTAAAGGATCACCGTTGTTGAGAAGAATCATTTCCTCTTCACTACGAGTTGTTATCTCGTTGACGTCTGGTTCTTCGACATAAAATATCTCAATGATCTGTCTGAATTTGGGACTGGTTCTGAAAAGCTTCAGTACGGCTTCTTTGCTGATACCATATATCATAGAAGTCGTATTACAACCTGTGTATGCAAGTATGAACGGAAGCATGTTGCATAACTCTGAGCCAAGGACATTCTTCGTTTTCTTGATATCCCATACTTTCTTTGTCTGATTTTCTCGCCTAATATCTGATTAATACACCCCTTTTCTTTTGCTTTTCGCCTGATCATCCATCGTACCTTGTCCTTCAACAAAAATGCTAAATTAATTGATTGAATAAATATATTCTTAATATAATTTCAATACATACAACTGTAACAGAAGTAAAACAACGTTAAATAATGATTTGTGTTGCTTCCAATACAGCCGCCGAGCATTTTGAATCAGTGTTGGTTTCATTTTCCGCGTCCTGTTTGGTCGTGTAATATATGTTCATTATATAATAGCATATTTCAGTATAATAAAGTACGTGCTGGGTGGCATGAGTGGCAAACTGTTAATAACCACTTGTGAACAGACCCAATCCAAATATCACTGACTAGCAGTATAATTATATTTTTAAATTATCATTTTACTTATTATAATACATGACAAAATTCCTAAAATGGACTATTTAGTTAATATAACATACCATGCTGAATGAGAAAGATGGCCAAAGCTACTTGAACTTCTGGTCGTTTCTGGTTGTTTCTTTACAAATTTGAGCACTTTCCGCCAAAGATAAATAATATAATATTCCCCATATATTAAAATACTTTAAAACAAACAAATCAATTCTTTTGCAATTTTTCTACCTTTGGTCATTTTAAGGCTAGAATGACTGGAGTAATTTTATCGTGAGCTTGCTCGGAATGTAGTCATATGATCGTAAGCAAACTTTTAAATCAAAATCTTAACTAATAACAAAGAAATTCAAGATTGAAAGGTGTTCCGTTAGAAAAGTCTCCTAGTGTATGTTTTGCTCATTGATTAAATATGTTTTAAACAGTTTCAATTCATTATTTTATGTAGAACTATTTCGCGTGTGTAATGTTCAATACAATAATGGTCGATCCATAAAATTGACTAAGCAGGATATTATTTTGCATATTGTGCTGTGCTGTAAATTGCTAAATATGTGAGGTTTGTTTTATTTTACATGTTGAAGGTCTAGTTTTTCACGGTGAAATCCGCACAGGCCTCTCTTGTACAACACTTTTCAATTGTCTGTAAGTTTTCGTTTAAAGATAGTCCCTCCTAAATCAAAACGCAGTTTATGCGGACAGTGTCGTCCCTGATAAGCCTGTGCGGACTGCACAGTCTAATCTGGGACGACACTTTACGTTATGCATTAAGCACAGTTTGAGCTCAACGAGGCTGAACTAGTCGAAACAAGACTTAGACTAGAGAAGTACATGACACTTGCAATGGAAAATTGCACACTTGAATGGAAGATATGAGACGACACTTTCCGCCTAAACTTGATTTTCGGTAACAGGGACTTCCTTGAAACTAAAATACCATAAAAGCGGAAAGTGTCGTCCCTGATTAGCCTGTGCTAATCTGGGACGACACTTTACGCAGATGCATTAAGCCCAGTTTTCTCAGAACAAGGCTCAACTATATTGTATGCAAATCTTCCGAATCGGTTCAAACTGTGGCAACTGTTACAACGTTGAATAAGATAATTTTTAAGAAGGATTTGTCGACATTAATGCATTCATTAGATGGATTCATCAGTCATGCATCGTGTTGTGTTTAGTGTGATATTTAATTATTTTTGTATTTGGAAATTGTATTGTAAAATCAATGTACCGATACATTTTGATAGTGTGTACAACTGTAAGGTATACCTCGTGTAATTGTATTTTTATCTGTTATTATTTGTGTGATATGTAAATTGTTTGTTTATAAACTGCTTTATTCAGCGTTGGACTCTAAACAAAATTGTATGTACGCTTGTCCGAGGGAGCGATTGTCCGGATACCAATTGCCACATAGTTGAGAAAAGAAAGCTTAAACTTTGCCCCGCTTATTCAGAACAAACATAGAAAATTTAATTTTTTGTTCCATTATTGAACAAATTTCAAATCATAGTGTTTACACATAAGTTTTGTATTTAATCTTTGATTACTATGTAGAATGTTATTTCATTTGTAAATGTATATCGAGAACATTGTCATACAGGTGTTTTTGTAAATATGTTGAACATAGTCTTTCGTTTTGATGATCATTTATTTTAACATATCAATAGTGTACAACAAAATATCATCCCAATCAACTTCCAAACACATTTTAATATAGGTTAAAAATTTTGTTCTACATTAGTTTGCAAGAAAACTTTGAAGCAAATAAAGACTCGACATGGAATTCGAGCTACTTTATTTCGTTTGCTTATTATGAAAACACTATTATCTATAATGAAAAAAATGTGAAGACTAACGTATGTGATTGGGTCCGAGAAGTTATGTCATCTATTTGAACTTTCATTGTTACATATGTAAATTTGAAGTGAACATAAAACTACAGACTTGTCCAGGTGATAATATAACCAAACACATCACATATTTACACTACGATTTTGAGCAACATAAAACTGATTACATTCGTCTATCACAAACCGAAAAGTTACAAATATTGAGGATCATGTGTGAATAATGTAGTTTACATGACATGTAACAACCACGTTTTCTTAAGAATGGTGCATTGTCTTAATATAACTTTATATTATTATAATTGAAGCCTCAGAAATGCATTCCGAATGATGATTGGGTTAATCATTATGAAAAAACAACATCGAGATACTGACACAATCCTGACTTATATGATTGGTTTCTGTAACCTGCTTCATAAGAACATGCGTGAAAACATGATTCAAAACTTCTTTACAGAAGAATGTTTTGTTAATACAGCGCAATTTTCCACACACAGAAAATTTAAATATATACAAATAATGATTTGCGAAACAACAATACATAAACTTTGTTTTAAAAACAAATTAAATAAAACTAATCAATTAAAAAAAATTGAAAATTTGGGAATGTCTCTATTGTATGAAGTAAAAATCATATCACCGGCTATTTAATATAAAGCCAATGTCCTATTAAATATCCATAAAATCAAATGTAAATCCCACAACGGCCTGTAATGTAAATTATTTCATGTCTCTGTAAAATCAAATGTAAACCCTGTTAAATCTTTACAATATATACAGTAAATATCCAGTTTCGATCCTATCAATTTTCTATTTTATCAAGTTCATATCATATAAAATCTAGTACTGATGTTTGGGCACAAACAGCGATTCTCCACCCGCCGACATTGTTCCCAATTCCCCGTAGTATTGTCCCATGGCTGCTAGACCGTTCGCCTGAAATGGTACAAAACAAACGACATTATTATTTGAGTCGTGTTCTGAGAAAACTGGGCATAATGCATGTGCAGAAAGTGTCGGATTGCACAGGCTAATCTGGGACGACACTTTACGCACATGCATTATGCCTAGTTTTCTCAGAAAACGACTCATTTATTGCCTCAGACAAAATAGGGCAACGATAAACTAAACTTATTAGATAGAGCGGATTTGTCCAGACGACAGTCGTTATAATTTCCAGTTTGTATTAGTTTCATACATGTTCCCGTAAACATTTACAAATATCAAAGTAAAAATAGGTACAAATGTAAACAAAAAATATTTCTAAAAAAAATTAAACAAATCCAACTAGATCTAACAATATATGAAATATTACAGACTTTTGTATTCCTAGCATTATAGTACCCGACCAGTCAGCCTTTAAAAAGTTGCTTGGCACAAGGCCGAGAGCAGACGGCGCAATTTAATGTTCGTGGGCTTACTGGGAGGTCACTATGATGCGAGTTGGCCATAAGTTGTCCGTACTTTTTCTGTACTACGCGCTTTGTATGATGGGAAATCTGTAGAGATGTTTTCCTTTTACGCGAACATGTAGACAAGACGCTTCCACTTAACATTAACATAAATGACCAATCGGTTAATTAATTGGACATTACTATGTTCATACACTCACTCTGTACATATTTTTAATCAATTACACATGCCATGCTTATCCACCGGATTTGACAAATAAAAACACAAACGTTGTCTTCTTAAATGTATACCTTTGTATACGTATATTCTGACGTGAAAGTGGAATCTGCATGAAACGCATGTAGACGCTTTAAATTGCATTTTTTTCTTTTATGAATTCTAATATTATAACGCTTATATTTTTAATCAATTACAAATGGCATGCTTATCCACCGGATTTGACAAATAAGAACACTGACGTTTTCCTCTAAAATGTTTATTCTTGTATACGTATTCGGACGTGAACGTGGATTCTGCATGAAACGCATGAAGACGCCTTAACCCATTTATGCCTAGTGGACTCTCCCATCCTTCTAAATTGGAACCAATTATTTCCAAATTAGGGATGTCTAGTATATTTATTTCTATATTTAGGCGTCTCATATGTCATCTGGGTCTACGCTGTTTGCCGAGGCCTTTTTCTAGACGTTAAGCATAAATGGATTAAATTGCATTTTTTTTCTTTTATGAATTCAAAAATTATACGTTCTGAGATATTGCCCTGAAAAGTTTGTGCCAGACGCACATCATACAAAAACAACTAAGAGTAATTACTCTTACTTAAGAAACAGTAGAGTTATGGTTCCTGTGCATGGCACTTTTCCTAATTGATATATTTACACCAATGAAGTTTTATGATAACATCGTATACTGTTTCTGAGATATAGGCCTGAAAAAGTGTGTGACAGACGGACATAATTCACAAACAACAACGGACAAAAACTCTTTTTTCAGAAATTGTACGGTTATTGTTCTTGTTCCTGGCACGTCTTCTCATTGACATGTGGACCCCCATGACATTTCATGATGAAATCTGATATAGTCGTATAATCAAGCTTTGCAAAAGTATGGAATTCGATAAGGAGCATCAGAGTAAAAGAAACAACATGAGGATCTAATTCGAGGAACTAATTAGACCTCACAAAACGGGACGTCAAGAACAACAATCACAACAAAAATACTAATGCTTTTGACGTCCGCGACGTAAAATATAATGGTTTAAACTAATATGGTGCATGTAAATGGAATAGCATTGGATAAGTAACTAATGAAATAACATCAATTAGACTAGTGTTTCCAACTTATTTACAGAACGTTGTGTACATTAAGATGGCCAGCGCTCTGCCAGTATCTTTGCAAGCCACCAAGGACAGGCTCCAAGTGGCTGCAATAGACTTCGGTACCACCTACTCTGGCTACGCATTCTCGTTTCGCACGGATTTCCTGGAAAACCCTCTCAAAATCCTCACCAACAAATGGGAGTCCCAAGGCGGCTCAGCTACGCTCGTCTCCATGAAGACCCCTTCATGTGTCCTCTTCTCTCCGGATGGAAAGTTTGACAGCTTCGGTTATGATGCTGAGGAGAAGTATCTGACGCTTGCAATGGACGAGCAACACACACGTTGGTTCTACTTCAAGAACTTCAAAATGCTTCTGTACGAAAATAAGGTGAATACTGAATGATTTATTGAACATAACATAATTGAACATAACATAACCATTTATCAAATTTAATGCCTTGAAAACATGAAAAGGGCAAAACAAAATGAAATGATGAGTTAGTATCCAATGTATGTACCTTAATGCGGTCTCTTAATATATTCGAACCGTTTCCGATGTCTTTATGAAAGAAGAAAATGTTATTTTTTATGGACCGAATCCACTTTAACTCGATTACGATATTAATATTCATGACCGATGGTGGAGATACGGATGGTATATTTTCGTGTTCGTAATCATGCTCGATTGATGAGACGTCTAATTGTTGACCGTGTCTAAATCTACATGTAAAATAAACGAATCATTTACAATACAGGCGGTGATCTTGTTGTGATATTACCCATTATCCGTTTGTTTTCGTCATTTTCCCCGTTACCCGCTCAAATTATTGTTGCTTAAAAGACTTCATCCTAAGAATATTTTAACGTGGAGTGTTATTTGATTGGTCATTATTGGTCTCGTGAACATTTATAAAAACGAAGCATTTTGAGCAAGTTACCCCACCGTTTGTAATTTAGCTACAACGGTTTATAAACTGTTGATTCACACGATTTCCTACTCTATGTTTTGAGAACCTCACACGCTCAACCCAGCTTACCGACGACAAGGGTCTCAAGATGCCTGCACACAAGGTGTTCTCTGCCTGCATCCGTTACCTGAAGGACCACCTTGTTAACTTGCAGTCTGTGCCTGGGAAAAGCCTGAAGTTCCGTGAGATGCACTGGGTGCTTACCGTGCCCGCCATCTGGGACGACTCCGCCAAACAGTTCATGAGAGAGGCCGCCGTAGAGGTACGAATGCCTATGAACTAATATCATATGTACAGACAGAGTCATATTGTAATGAATGTTAAAAAAAATGTTATTAATATACCAACTGTAGCAATAAATGTTTCAGATAAACTGTCATAAGTGAAAATTCACCCGAAAAGTAATATTGTCTAATTTAGTAAGAATATGTAACGGCTAAGAAAAGTTATTCCCAAACACATCTGGACTTAATAAGTGTGTTAAATAATTTTCTGAGAAAAAAGGAGAATGACGTATCATTACTGTATCGTATCACTTCTCTTACAGGCGGGCATCGCGACAGAGAATCTGTCGCTGGCTCTGGAGCCGGAAGCTGCCGCCCTGTATTGCCGCTACCTGCCCATGGAGAAGGTGGTCGACTCGGCTGGCAAAGCGTCAATTGAATCCTTCGCACCTGGGAAACGCTATCTCGTGCTGGACGCTGGAGGTTTATATATGTTTTTTGCTAAATCTATTACAGTTAAACATAAAACCAACCGTACTATTGTGAATTAGAATTTAAAAACCGTGATTTGGTCTTGTTTTTAACAAACCCGCTACCAACAAAACACCTCCAAATCACTATTGACCGTCGTTCATAGCACCTTATCTGGTGTGTTTGTATGTATGGTAGTATCTCTGTTTCCAACAGTATTTCAGTCATTTATCAGGGCGATCAGTTAACCGTCTCACGATTTTCCTTGGTGGGCTTTTCTTTGGCCATTCTCATTATTTTTTCAAATTACTTTACTTGTTACTGATAAATTCTCCTTCGGAATAAGAGTAGGGAGGGAAGAATCCCCGTAAGGTAAATTATAAATTTCCTCTTCCAAATGAAATCAACCTTTTCCGTCCGTTTATGTTCTAGGTGGCACTATCGACATCACTGTTCATGAGACGCTGCCAGACGGAACAGTAAAGGAAGTGTACAAGGCAAATGGAGGCCCCTGGGGTGGCACCACCGTCGACAAGGCCTTCGTCAGCTTCCTGGAGGAGGTCACGGGACCGGAAGTGATGCAAATATTCAAAACGTACGAATATTTTGTTATATTATTTGCTGTAAGATGTAAGTACATCAAAGCACTACAAAGTCGGAAAAGAAGGTTAACATTGATGCAAACCATCATGTGTTTCGTGTTTCGACAGCATTTCTAGTAACAAGTAACAACATTGCAAAATAAGTGTCATATGTTGGACATGTATTTTCTAAAATCACTATTATTTTTTTAATCACGTCTTATTCAGAAGACGTTCGATCAAAATTAATTGATTAAAATTGATCAACGTCTCACTTCAATTAAATTGCACTTCTCTGCCCAAAACACATTATTATGAGGATTTGATGAGGGTATTTGAATCATATCATTTCTAAAATCCTTTCTACGCAATCCAACAGCCAGCACAAAGAAGACTTCCTGCAACTGATGAGGGAGTTCGAGATCAAGAAGAAGACGATGGAGCCCAAGGACGACCCGGACGCCAAGACAATGTTCCGGATGCCGCTCGCCATACACGAGACCTTCAGAACCGTGAACGGAACCGACTTCCGGTATGTTAAGCTGCATGGTATCATGTTATAGAGACTTATTATAATGAAATGCTTAAAACGTCGTTAAATGCTTGGTTACTTTAAAGCAATATAGACGATAAATTAAACGTCGTGGCGTAGTGGATATGGTGTCCGAAATGCGACCTGGAGGTCACGGGTTTAACCACATGTGTGGCAGCGTTCTTTAGATTTTCCCCTAAGACACCATATCATGTTATACCCAGTAAACGGACTCGAGAGAGTTTCAATAAGCTTTCGGCTTCCGGTGCAATCGAGCTAAATTAAATAGGTTTTAACTGAATCTTTAAGTTATGAAACGTTGACAATTTTATAATTTGTATAACTTCTCCATAATTTCTCATTACGAACATAAATGTATATAATGAAATGAGCTTGTCGGTGATGTTTATATTATCATTGCCACTTTCATTGACGATGCATTTTATTTTGTAGGATGAGTTTGCTGTTAAAACAAAATCTGAAAGACAACGTAACGTTTACTGGTGACAAGATGAGAGTCAAACCAGCACAAATCCAAGCTCTTTTTCAGAAGACCATTGATCACATTGTCAACCATCTGACTGACATATTCAAAAGACCGGAAGTTCAAGGGGCAAACATGATTTTGATGGTCGGCGGGTTCTCAGAATCAAAAATGCTTCAGAACGCTTTGAAGAAGAATTTCCCGTCCAAACAACTGGTCATTCCTGAAGACGCGGGTCTAGCGGTTTTGAAAGGAGCTGTGATATTTGGTCACAAGCCAGATGCCATTGTGGCCAGAGTTACACCATTAACGTATGGCATTGAAATATGGCCGCACTTTGACGCAAGTCGTCATCCACGTTCAAAGGTGAAGATGATAGATGGAATTGCACGATGCGCAGATTATTTCGACAAACATATCGAAGCGGATACCGAGGTGCAAGCTGGAAAGACATTTGAAGAAAAGCAATATTTTCCTTTAACAGACGACCAAACAAAAATGTCTATAAAGATTTTCGCAAGCCCAAATAAGAATCCACGTTACACCGATGACAGTGGCTGCTCATTCAAGGGGAAGATTCTTGTGAATCTACCTGATGGCAAAACGGCAAATGAAAAGGAGGTGGTCGTAAAGATGATCTACGGTAACACCGAGCTGAAGGTTGAGGCTCGGGTTGTGAAGACAGGGACGGTGTTGAGCGCCACATTGGATTTCTTAGGATGATCTTGCCAACTTGTGATACCATAACTTTACTGTTACTATGAGTGCGTTGAAACATCGTTTATCCCTTTATCCCTCCATATACGCACACATTTTGCAATGTATATTTTGGTTTATCAAGAACAAATTCGAAGCCATAGAAGTGCCATGTTATTTGGCTGCGTATTTTTATTTCTTGTATCTTTAATGTTTGTTTGTTATGACAAGGTATTCACGTTATTGTGTCGTGATAAATATGTTAAATGATGAGCTTTTATTATTTGGCGTTTGTTATATATCATGTAAATTAATGTATCCATATATTATTTTTTAAGAACACCCTTCTATTCAATACCTAGATCTAGTATTTTAGTTTTGGGTCATATTTATTCAATATGTCTGTGTTGTAGCCCGGCATTTCACTTAACACAGTGTTGCCAAATTTGTGAAAAATGCATCCAGTTTTTATTCTCAGAACAGTAATATACAATCACTATATTTTCAGTTCGATATATTAACAAATTGTGTTTTTTAAACGTGAAGCAAATTGCGTTATTACTATTTATAAACTGATTACTGTCTTCTGGTAAACTTGCACTTTAAGAACTTTAGGAATTTTTGTTTTGTTTCTCTTACATCATTTCAATCAATATATAAAGCACAGACTTACCTTGTATTTACACGTTTATAAGTATTTGTTCGCTATGTTGTTGTATTTAAATTGTTATAAGTATTTGATCGCTATGATGTTGTATTTACACATTTATAAGTATTTGATCGCTATGATGTTGTATTTACACTGTTATAAGCATTTGATCGTTATGATGTTGTATTTATAGTGTTGTAACTACTGTATTTGATTGGTATGTTGCTGTATTACTTTACCAAGAGTAAACGGATCCCCTTAAAACAAAGGTGTTTTAGTAAAACACATGTATGTTGAAACAGCGTTTTATTTGATATGTTATCTGACGTTCATACATTAATTATTGACTTATATCATCGCCATCTACATTTGTGACTACCATGCTACTCTGAAATGTTAAAGCAGTAGTAAGTTACGCTCAGTTTGAACTATTTTTTGTAGAAATGTTGTTAAAACGTTTACGAAAATAAATCGATATGGGTCAGAGATTTAACGCGTCGATGAATTAGAAATGATTACAATTGTTTTGATGACGAAACGCGAAAATAATAGACTCAATTATAATACGTAATGCTATTCCTAAACTTACCAAGTAAATAGAAGTTCAACAATCGCCCTCTTAACATTTAAATGCAAACAATAATGCGCATGATTTAATTCAAAATGGTTTAGTCTTATCTTTAAATAGACACTATCCTCTATTCCTATAACTTTGTGCAGCTCTATAAGATCGTGTACTTTTTTAGGACGTAAACTTCTAAGCAACTTTCGAACGCACGTGCCCGAAAAATGTTCACTTTTGTAACGCGAGAATTTCCACAGCCGATAAGACAACAATCATGAGAAAAAAAAACAATAAATATGATATAAATTGTCCGTTTTTCTGACCTCGTTCCAAAGAAATAGCCTAAACAGTGTTAAAAATCTGCATATTTTCTTCACCAGACGGCTATGTTTGTCAATGTTTTGATCGTAAAATGTTGTAAGAGTAGTTTCCCTTGGAGGCCCGTCTCGAATTTGTAATTTGCTCTCTGTACTTTGCATTTGCACGATTAAAGTATGCTGTATATGCGGAAATTTTTACCTCCAAATGATGACACGAGACCATACGTTAAGATCGTGCCCGGCCTATTGCGATAAAGGTTCTCACTGCGTCAACTTGGGATTTTGTCACAAAACAACTGTCATTAGAAGGGGTGACAGCCTTTTATGCCCCCATTGTGAATAGAATTTTATTTGTCTATTTTCCATTAGTAAATGCACTTTATCTAGACCTCTGAATACAGTTATCACAGTTCATATTTCGTTTTTATGAAGACCAGTTTTGTTTAAACCATTATTTTCAATACAGTTCATTCACGAAATTCATCTAAAATAACACATATTTAATACAAATAAACACATATTCACAAAAACATATATCGGCTTTTATAAACACATCCCAGGGCCTTGCTGTGACGTCATCAAAATCGGTGCACGATCTTATAGGGTAATTCTGTGTGACGCAGACTACCATATACATGAATGTTTAAAGGTACGTAATTCCATTATTATTATCTGTCAACCAACATATTTCACTCGTTATTTGTTAAACAAAAGATAAATCGTAAAGTAAATATCAAGTTTAGTTATTGTCTAATGATTTTTCATGAAAGATATGCCATTGAAATTTAAGGTGCACGAACTTAAAGGTTTAGAGGCTGCATATATTTTTCTGTTCTGTTTACTCCAGTCATTCTAGCCTCAAAATGGCCAAAGGTGGAAAAAAATGCAAAAAAATGATTTGTTTGTTTTTAAGTATTTTAATATATGGGGAATCTCATGAAAAGGTTTAAAATTATTTATCTTTGGCGGAAAGTGCTCAGATTTGTAAAGAAACAACATGCCTTGAACTTCAGCTGAAACCAGTGGAAATATACAAAATTTGCCTATATAAAATGCATCCGGCCATTGAGCATTAGTTTTCGTTGTTTTAAAGCATACACGACATACACATATATCAAGATGCTGGTGATGATCCTTAAGTCGACTTTTTTCTTATTTTGATCATATTTATCGTATGTTTTGGGTCTATTTACCCCACCCACTTCTTTTCGACAGTGTCCATTGTATTCTCAAGATCATTCTCATAAGAAGATCATTTATTTCAACCAGAAACATTTATGCAGCCCAGGGATATCTCATTTAAGTAAAAATAAGAAACTTATTATTTAACTTAAATTCCTTTTAATATATTCATGGTTATTATAATGTGAAGACAATCTATACTTCACCCATTTTATATGAAATACATATTAAACTAACTGTACACATATTGGCGAAACCCATATTCTTGACAAGCCTATATTTTCAATGTGTTCAATATGGAATTAGAGAGCATATACTGATTTGATGTCATTTAAGATTATTTTTATCTCTATATAAGAATAACATGTAAGAGTAAAACGATATATAGGGTCGCAAAAACATATGATATAGTATTGTAATAATTGGTTTGAATACATTTAAAAAATTTAAAGCGAGCAATGTTTCTCTCTTTAAAAAATTAAAATTTTGGCTTCAGTTCTATCAATCACGAGAGAACTTGATACATATTTATGAATAACATCACTTACAATAGCATCTACATGTACATGTATATGAAATTAATAATAGTGTAAAGAAATTGTTTCGTCAAAAAATACGATAGGACAATAACATAACATATAGTTTTGTCATTTGTGTCGAAAAACCATTTTTCACAGATACTCTATTTTGATACGTATTATAGAAAATAAACATCCACAATCAAAGAAACTCATTGGAAAATCTGGCATTGTCTAATTTTAGACAGTAAATATATATGCGCACATAAAACATACTGCTTTCTTACGACTAAATATAATTATTTAAATCTATACTTCTGTTCTTATATACATATTGCATCAATGCGAACGCTATTTATTACGAAAACATGCCAATAAATGATGTATACAATTACTGAAGTACCTGAATGCTTTCAAATTTTATCATAAATGCATTGAATCCTTTTACTATTGTTTATCTCTTTATACAGGTCGTACATATAATACGTTCAGGTTTCAGACACAAATGTCATGATCACCATTGATCATTCCTCGACAGTTCCCACAGCCTTGTGAACAATCAAGTCCATGTTTCCTACACGTACATCGTGTTGAGTCACAATTTTGTTGGCAATTACAGCGTATGACTTTGAGTAGAGGTTCAAGAGCAGGCAGATGTGTCCCTCCTTGCATTAATTTGTTGTCGGATATCTCCCAGCCCCAATCTACTGCATCCAGTGTGTTGTTTCCTCGCCATATCTGTGTCTGTAGGTATGTGCGCAGTGAGTGAAACCGAAAGGCAGCCGTGGTCGGTGGTAATGTATCCACTTGGACGGATCTTTTACTTGTGCAAACCTTCTGGGTAAACTTCCGGAATCTCAGGATATCGAGCCATTCTAAAGGATCACCGTTGTTGAGAAGAATCATTTCCTCTTCACTACGAGTTGTTATCTCGTTGACGTCTGGTTCTTCGACATAAAATATCTCAATGATCTGTCTGAATTTGGGACTGGTTCTGAAAAGCTTCAGTACGGCTTCTTTGCTGATACCATATATCATAGAAGTCGTATTACAACCTGTGTATGCAAGTATGAACGGAAGCATGTTGCATAACTCTGAGCCAAGGACATTCTTCGTTTTCTTGATATCCCATACTTTCTTTGTCTGATTTTCTCGCCTAATATCTGATTAATACACCCCTTTTCTTTTGCTTTTCGCCTGATCATCCATCGTACCTTGTCCTTCAACAAAAATGCTAAATTAATTGATTGAATAAATATATTCTTAATATAATTTCAATACATACAACTGTAACAGAAGTAAAACAACGTTAAATAATGATTTGTGTTGCTTCCAATACAGCCGCCGAGCATTTTGAATCAGTGTTGGTTTCATTTTCCGCGTCCTGTTTGGTCGTGTAATATATGTTCATTATATAATAGCATATTTCAGTATAATAAAGTACGTGCTGGGTGGCATGAGTGGCAAACTGTTAATAACCACTTGTGAACAGACCCAATCCAAATATCACTGACTAGCAGTATAATTATATTTTTAAATTATCATTTTACTTATTATAATACATGACAAAATTCCTAAAATGGACTATTTAGTTAATATAACATACCATGCTGAATGAGAAAGATGGCCAAAGCTACTTGAACTTCTGGTCGTTTCTGGTTGTTTCTTTACAAATTTGAGCACTTTCCGCCAAAGATAAATAATATAATATTCCCCATATATTAAAATACTTTAAAACAAACAAATCAATTCTTTTGCAATTTTTCTACCTTTGGTCATTTTAAGGCTAGAATGACTGGAGTAATTTTATCGTGAGCTTGCTCGGAATGTAGTCATATGATCGTAAGCAAACTTTTAAATCAAAATCTTAACTAATAACAAAGAAATTCAAGATTGAAAGGTGTTCCGTTAGAAAAGTCTCCTAGTGTATGTTTTGCTCATTGATTAAATATGTTTTAAACAGTTTCAATTCATTATTTTATGTAGAACTATTTCGCGTGTGTAATGTTCAATACAATAATGGTCGATCCATAAAATTGACTAAGCAGGATATTATTTTGCATATTGTGCTGTGCTGTAAATTGCTAAATATGTGAGGTTTGTTTTATTTTACATGTTGAAGGTCTAGTTTTTCACGGTGAAATCCGCACAGGCCTCTCTTGTACAACACTTTTCAATTGTCTGTAAGTTTTCGTTTAAAGATAGTCCCTCCTAAATCAAAACGCAGTTTATGCGGACAGTGTCGTCCCTGATAAGCCTGTGCGGACTGCACAGTCTAATCTGGGACGACACTTTACGTTATGCATTAAGCACAGTTTGAGCTCAACGAGGCTGAACTAGTCGAAACAAGACTTAGACTAGAGAAGTACATGACACTTGCAATGGAAAATTGCACACTTGAATGGAAGATATGAGACGACACTTTCCGCCTAAACTTGATTTTCGGTAACAGGGACTTCCTTGAAACTAAAATACCATAAAAGCGGAAAGTGTCGTCCCTGATTAGCCTGTGCTAATCTGGGACGACACTTTACGCAGATGCATTAAGCCCAGTTTTCTCAGAACAAGGCTCAACTATATTGTATGCAAATCTTCCGAATCGGTTCAAACTGTGGCAACTGTTACAACGTTGAATAAGATAATTTTTAAGAAGGATTTGTCGACATTAATGCATTCATTAGATGGATTCATCAGTCATGCATCGTGTTGTGTTTAGTGTGATATTTAATTATTTTTGTATTTGGAAATTGTATTGTAAAATCAATGTACCGATACATTTTGATAGTGTGTACAACTGTAAGGTATACCTCGTGTAATTGTATTTTTATCTGTTATTATTTGTGTGATATGTAAATTGTTTGTTTATAAACTGCTTTATTCAGCGTTGGACTCTAAACAAAATTGTATGTACGCTTGTCCGAGGGAGCGATTGTCCGGATACCAATTGCCACATAGTTGAGAAAAGAAAGCTTAAACTTTGCCCCGCTTATTCAGAACAAACATAGAAAATTTAATTTTTTGTTCCATTATTGAACAAATTTCAAATCATAGTGTTTACACATAAGTTTTGTATTTAATCTTTGATTACTATGTAGAATGTTATTTCATTTGTAAATGTATATCGAGAACATTGTCATACAGGTGTTTTTGTAAATATGTTGAACATAGTCTTTCGTTTTGATGATCATTTATTTTAACATATCAATAGTGTACAACAAAATATCATCCCAATCAACTTCCAAACACATTTTAATATAGGTTAAAATTTTGTTCTACATTAGTTTGCAAGAAAACTTTGAAGCAAATAAAGACTCGACATGGAATTCGAGCTACTTTATTTCGTTTGCTTATTATGAAAACACTATTATCTATAATGAAAAAAATGTGAAGACTAACGTATGTGATTGGGTCCGAGAAGTTATGTCATCTATTTGAACTTTCATTGTTACATATGTAAATTTGAAGTGAACATAAAACTACAGACTTGTCCAGGTGATAATATAACCAAACACATCACATATTTACACTACGATTTTGAGCAACATAAAACTGATTACATTCGTCTATCACAAACCGAAAAGTTACAAATATTGAGGATCATGTGTGAATAATGTAGTTTACATGACATGTAACAACCACGTTTTCTTAAGAATGGTGCATTGTCTTAATATAACTTTATATTATTATAATTGAAGCCTCAGAAATGCATTCCGAATGATGATTGGGTTAATCATTATGAAAAAACAACATCGAGATACTGACACAATCCTGACTTATATGATTGGTTTCTGTAACCTGCTTCATAAGAACATGCGTGAAAACATGATTCAAAACTTCTTTACAGAAGAATGTTTTGTTAATACAGCGCAATTTTCCACACACAGAAAATTTAAATATATACAAATAATGATTTGCGAAACAACAATACATAAACTTTGTTTTAAAAACAAATTAAATAAAACTAATCAATTAAAAAAATTGAAAATTTGGGAATGTCTCTATTGTATGAAGTAAAAATCATATCACCGGCTATTTAATATAAAGCCAATGTCCTATTAAATATCCATAAAATCAAATGTAAATCCCACAACGGCCTGTAATGTAAATTATTTCATGTCTCTGTAAAATCAAATGTAAACCCTGTTAAATCTTTACAATATATACAGTAAATATCCAGTTTCGATCCTATCAATTTTCTATTTTATCAAGTTCATATCATATAAAATCTAGTACTGATGTTTGGGCACAAACAGCGATTCTCCACCCGCCGACATTGTTCCCAATTCCCCGTAGTATTGTCCCATGGCTGCTAGACCGTTCGCCTGAAATGGTACAAAACAAACGACATTATTATTTGAGTCGTGTTCTGAGAAAACTGGGCATAATGCATGTGCAGAAAGTGTCGGATTGCACAGGCTAATCTGGGACGACACTTTACGCACATGCATTATGCCTAGTTTTCTCAGAAAACGACTCATTTATTGCCTCAGACAAAATAGGGCAACGATAAACTAAACTTATTAGATAGAGCGGATTTGTCCAGACGACAGTCGTTATAATTTCCAGTTTGTATTAGTTTCATACATGTTCCCGTAAACATTTACAAATATCAAAGTAAAAATAGGTACAAATGTAAACAAAAAATATTTCTAAAAAAAATTAAACAAATCCAACTAGATCTAACAATATATGAAATATTACAGACTTTTGTATTCCTAGCATTATAGTACCCGACCAGTCAGCCTTTAAAAAGTTGCTTGGCACAAGGCCGAGAGCAGACGGCGCAATTTAATGTTCGTGGGCTTACTGGGAGGTCACTATGATGCGAGTTGGCCATAAGTTGTCCGTACTTTTTCTGTACTACGCGCTTTGTATGATGGGAAATCTGTAGAGATGTTTTCCTTTTACGCGAACATGTAGACAAGACGCTTCCACTTAACATTAACATAAATGACCAATCGGTTAATTAATTGGACATTACTATGTTCATACACTCACTCTGTACATATTTTTAATCAATTACACATGCCATGCTTATCCACCGGATTTGACAAATAAAAACACAAACGTTGTCTTCTTAAATGTATACCTTTGTATACGTATATTCTGACGTGAAAGTGGAATCTGCATGAAACGCATGTAGACGCTTTAAATTGCATTTTTTTCTTTTATGAATTCTAATATTATAACGCTTATATTTTTAATCAATTACAAATGGCATGCTTATCCACCGGATTTGACAAATAAGAACACTGACGTTTTCCTCTAAAATGTTTATTCTTGTATACGTATTCGGACGTGAACGTGGATTCTGCATGAAACGCATGAAGACGCCTTAACCCATTTATGCCTAGTGGACTCTCCCATCCTTCTAAATTGGAACCAATTATTTCCAAATTAGGGATGTCTAGTATATTTATTTCTATATTTAGGCGTCTCATATGTCATCTGGGTCTACGCTGTTTGCCGAGGCCTTTTTCTAGACGTTAAGCATAAATGGATTAAATTGCATTTTTTTTCTTTTATGAATTCAAAAATTATACGTTCTGAGATATTGCCCTGAAAAGTTTGTGCCAGACGCACATCATACAAAAACAACTAAGAGTAATTACTCTTACTTAAGAAACAGTAGAGTTATGGTTCCTGTGCATGGCACTTTTCCTAATTGATATATTTACACCAATGAAGTTTTATGATAACATCGTATACTGTTTCTGAGATATAGGCCTGAAAAAGTGTGTGACAGACGGACATAATTCACAAACAACAACGGACAAAAACTCTTTTTTCAGAAATTGTACGGTTATTGTTCTTGTTCCTGGCACGTCTTCTCATTGACATGTGGACCCCCATGACATTTCATGATGAAATCTGATATAGTTCTCAAAAGTTTTTGACAGTCGGAAGGACGGCCAACGATTCAACTAGATCATTCCGCCTTCAGCGGGGTGACAATAATCATGTATACCAAACTGACATAGAATACATGTTAACCACACAGTGCCATTCACAATGACATTAAAATTGCAGCATTTTGTAAAAAAGATAAATTAGCCTTTCACTATGTATAAAATTGCATTAACCTCATTTCAGATACAGTTAAGACTTTAATTATGATCACACAGTCATCGTTCTCAATTGTTTATTGAATATTATCGAAGATTTTCTAAATAAAAAAAGAGTAAATACTAATTGTACACGAAATGTACAGTCGCATTGAGGTTTGATCAGTTTTAACAAAAATGCTAAGCATTTAAGCTATAAGAAGTTAACTTTTGGCCATATCAACTCCTTTTCATATCAATATGTTCCTGTCGCGAGACCTACTGGTTGATTCTTTATGAAAGTCCAATTTCGTACTTTAAAGCCAAACATCGTGTAATAAACGAATGGAAGAAAATTTGTTTCAAATCTCTGGAGCATATAATCTCGATGTCTACAATCCGATGAAAGTCGAATACATCCGGACTTCAAACCATTCGATTGACAGATTCCTGCCTTATGGTAATCGCTTTCGTCTCGTGTTTACTTTACCCATTTCGCTCACCCCGTCGGGAAAAAACATTAAATGTACATTATGGATGCCAGACTATATCCTGTACCTTGGCTCTCAGCAGGAACTGCCTCTGCGCCGCCTCCCTGTTGTCGTCCTGCCCCCGCCATGCCTTGAGGACGCTAGCCTGTAGGGCACGTCCAAAGGAGAATGAGAGCGCCCAGGGCTTCGGGGCGACCGTGCACGTGTTGATAGCATTCAGGTTGACGGTGGAGTCCTCCTCGGACTGGCCCCCGGACAGGAACACCACGCCTACGCGAACATTTGATATGAGCTGCGCTCTGGGAAAACTGGGCTTACAGCATGTGCGTTAAGTGCCGTCCCAGATTAGCCCTTACTGTCCGCACAGGCTAATCATGAACAACACTTTCCAATTTAAGGAACTTTTCGTTTGAAGGAAGTCTCTTTTAAACAAAATCCAGTCTATGCGGATATAGGTCTACAAGATAAGCATGTACAGTCCACGCAGGCGAATCTAGATGGACACATTACGCACTTGCATTAAGTGAAGTTTTCCAACAGCAAGGCTTATATATATTTATATAAAATACGACACGCAAATCTTGGTAAAATGTTCGTATCACATCCAATCTCTAACCAATAGTTACATTTGAAGCAAGTATAACACTAGATAAATAATAAAAGCACACGATTGATTTTTTAAATCAAACTTTGTTTCAGTAGTGTAATAAGCGAAACATGGAAAGAAAACATAGTAATTTAATCGGGAGCTTCAACTCGGGGCCACTCCCTTAAAAGAAATATAATCCGCCGACTAAGTTTTGCTCCTGTACAATCTCACACCGTGAATGACTGTGAAAAATATAGTGTTCTTTCCGTCAAACACTACGCTTTTTGGTCTTAACGCAACTAAACTACAATAAATCAACTTGTTAAAAGGAACTCAGTAAAAACATTATAGCCGATCTGGACCTTATTCTGACTTACCAGGCATGGCAGGCGGCACTGTTCGACTGAGAGCGAGGACAGTTGCGCGCGCATTTTCATCGGGACTGAACTTCCGGCTGCAGCTTTGGCCAGATGTCACCATGTTGGGTTTGAGCAGAGTCCCCTCCAGAAACACGTGGTGGTCTGCAAGGGCCTTGTATGTAAATGCGAGCACCTGTGAGGTATGGAATTCGGATTTTTGTATTTTGTGAAAAGTACAGTTACATTTTGTACTTAGCGAGGTTCGAAGGTAACGTCAGCATTAGAAAATATAATTTGGTGGTAGTTAAATAATATACATTGTACACACCTTTATATTGGTTTATCCGATTTTCTTTATATCCATAGATTAGTTAATTTATTTGTTTTTACTTTATTGGTTAACGTAAAAATATAATACGACTTAAAATTTTACTTAAGCACTTGGTAGTTTTCATAACACAACTACTAAACTTCGTGTAGTTTGAAAATAATTAGAAGATATATTTGCTAATCAATGCTTTAGGCCATCAAATAGTTCAATAGTTGCAGAATAAAATAATATGGTTTAGTCAAAATAACACATTGGCTAAACGTTCTATGTCTATTGATAAATCTAAGGTTTATTGTAAGCGGATTGCTCGGGGAAAAAACGAGGTTTAATGCAAGCGTGTAAAGTGACAGATTAGCATGTTAAGTCCGAACAGACTAATCAGGTACAACAATTTGCGCTTTTATGATAATTTTGTAAAAATGAAGTATTTTCTTAGCGAAAATCCAATTTCGGCGGAAAGTGTCGTCTCGATTAGCCTGCCTGGTCTGCACAGGCTAACCTGGGTTGAAACTTAATGCACATGCATAAACCCCCTTTTCCAAGAGCGCGGCTCAAATATAACGAAAGTGTTCCAAAACCAGACGGGAGATGCAAACCTGCTCGGTGACCTTCTGTGCGGTGAACAGGTCGTGCTCGCCGTCACAAAGTACTTCCGGCTCCACAATGGGCACGAGACCGTTCTGTGAAAGACAACGCAGTTTAACTAAAAATCAAATGAAACATGTACATACGGTAAATAATAAATAAGGCCTGTTGTTCTTAAAATGTAATCAAGGAGTTATCATACAATAATTTTTAAAAATCCACATCGAACCATAAACAATTTAAGTCACGCATAGACGCGAATAACTGTGTAATGTAGTGAACCTTTCCAGAGAAATAAAATTAAAAATGTTCTCCATAAGCAACCAATCCAGACTTAGATTATTGTCAAATAACTTTCTTCGTAAACCAAGGCGTGTTAAATTAAATCGATCCAAACAAAAAATTGATACAACAAACATTTGTATTAAATATTAAAAAATATTTTTTAAATATTAATATGAACACAATCTTTAGAGAATGAATACGGTGACGCCCACCTGTTGACAGATGCTGGCATAGCGTGCGAGCACGTTGGCGTTCTCCAGCATGGCGAGATACGAGGGCGTCTGGTCCCCAATCTTCAAAACGCAGCGCCATTTGGCGAAACGGGCACCGTCCTGCCTATACTTGGCGCACTGCTCTGCCAAACCGTCTAGACCTGTGCATGGAATAGCGGGGGAAACATTGTATGAGTGTTTTCCTGAACATTAATAGCAACGTTCAAATCCCAAATAAATGCAATACAAGTGAGCCTCGCCATGGGAAAAACGGCTTTAATGAATGTGTGTAAAGTGTCTTCCCAGATAAGACTGTTCAGTACGCACAGGCTTATCAATTACGACACTTTAACCTTAGCTGGATTTTCTCTATGAAAGGACTTCATTGCCTGTGAGAACTGCACAGATTAATCTGGGACGACACTCTACGCACATGTATTAAGCCCTGTTTTCCCAGAGTTAGCCTCAAATATGAATATTTTTATATTCGCATTATATGCATACTCTACACTGTAACTTTTTCTTAATATAGCCGACAGCAAAACACTTCTACCGTTCCAGGAACCCGTATTGCACACAGATCATAATCACCATGACAATTGCGAACCATATTTAATTTCGGTAGCTTGCGTGCATTATCTTTTGCATAATTTTATTCCACATTATAAGTACAACTTTACTTCTAGCTTTCAATGTGACGTCTTTTGTTAGGGCCAAATGTATGCTATCAAAAGTGTAATATGGCCTATACAAGAGGGATGTGTAGCTATGTTAAAGTGAAGCGTAGCAAATCATGTAAATGAAGTATTGTCTATGCATCGAATATGGGCGGCATATCATTTAATTGTGCAGTCCGAACAATCTGATCAGGGATCCAATCAGGGACGACACTTTACGCTTTTATGGACTTTTTCGTTTACAGGAAGTCTCTTTCTAAACGAAAATCCAGTTTAGGCGGAAAGAGTCGCCCCTGATAAGCGTGTGCGCATTGCACAGGCTAATCTGGGGCGACACTTTACGCACATGCATTAGCCAAAATTTCCCAGAACGAGGCTCGATGTGTAGCCTACCTTGGGTGGTGGACTCGCCATCAGTTCCTGCCAGAGGGACCACGCCTTTGTCCACTTTAATCCCAGGGATAATGTTCTTGTCTGTCAACACCTACAACAAAAAAGATCCGAGGACTATATTTTATTACGATTATGTTTGATTGCTCATGGGTGGCATATATTGACAAGGAAATATGAGGACAATTATGCCAATGACCAAAGAATTCTAAGCCCGAGAGGCAGCAACTAGTATATCCCCCCCCCCCCGAACTTTTCAAACTTAGAGTGGTGGTCCAAGAGGCGGCTACAAGTTAGTATATACTAGTCCAGATTGGTTAACAATGAATTCCCCGTGTTGCACCGAACCCGTCTTGTGTTTGATTCCACAATTACGGTGAAATATATCCAGTGTTTGACCTGAGCTGTCTTATGTTAGCCATTCAATATAACCATTCAAACTTGTAGGGTAACTGCTGAGATGAAGACAAGCCTTTTATTCTGCTAGGAAGCACACCAACTGTTACGACGCGATACGTACCTTCACGACATGATACGTACCTTCACAAAGCTTCACGATGCGATACGTACCTTCACGACATGATACGTACCTTCACAAAGCTTCACGATGCGATACGTACCTTCACGACATGATACGTACCTTCACAAAGCTTCACGATGCGATACGTACCTTCACGACATGATACGCACCTTCACAAACCTTAACTACATGATACGTACCGTCACGAACTTTCACGACATGATATGTAACTTCACGACTTGATACGTACCTTCACGACACGATACGTACCTTCATGATATGATACGTAAAATCACGAATTATACGTACCTTTACGAATGGAACGCCTTCCTTTGTTTTCTGGTACAGCGTCTCGTGGTACCAAGATCACACCGCTGATGCTGTCCGACACGACGGCGTCGGCGTGAACAGCAGCTCCCGGTACCGCCGCCGGTTTTCTTCCGTGTTCTCCAGCCCGATGCTTTCAAACCGCTTCCCGATGGTTCCTGAATATAAAAGGGAAGACCATATGAAAGGTGTGTATTTTGAAACCAAAACACCGAAATAAGTATCATCAATCCACGATCATCGCAGACTTATGTGGGTAGGAATTTTCGGCAGGCATAACATGAGTCATAAAGAACTAACTCACTCCCATAATTAAAATGTGTATAGTGTTAGACGTGTCTTTAGCATTAGAATTTAATAGTCAGATGTTTCAAAACTAATTCAACGCGATGTCCAGCCATCAAAAGACAAAGCTTTCACGCACCTGTCGACTCATCGGCGGCCAGGATTCCCTTTCCGGCGCGACGATGGCTTTGGCGACACTACGCAGCTCCTCTTCCTGTTCCGGTGTCAAATAACTTGGAAACACGGGCATCTGCGGGAAACATGATAACTAAGCGGGATTGATACAGAAGAGTTGTTGTTCTTGTTTTCGTTCTTGTTGTTATATTTAATATCCTCAACAACAAGTAGTGGATACGCGTCAATTAAAGTTAACAATTTATTGGCTGATATTTTAGTGTTTAACAGTTTTAAGTTGAAATTCCGCATGCTCTTCAACTAGGGCTTAGTCTCCCAATCTGTGCTATTTATCCTCGAATATAGCCTTATAAGCATCGTTTTGAGAAAACAATTTGGCTTCATGCTTAAGCGTAATGTGTCGTCCCTGATTAGCCTGTGCCGTAATGTGTCGTCCCTGATTAGCCTGTGCGACATTTAACCAAACAGGTTTTTCTTAAAAAAGAACAATTGTGTAAGCAAACAATTCCATAAAAACTGGAAAGTGTCGTCCCGTATTAGCCTGTGCCGACTGCCAAGCTAATCTGGGACGACACTTCACGCACTTGCATTAAGCCCGGTTTTCACAGAACAAGGCTCGATTTAACACTGCAAATCTTTGAACAGGCCTGAGCATACAGTAAAAAAGGACCAACCTTCTTTCTACTTTACCCGGTTTAAAAGATGGCGTGTGGATACAGCCAAGACTTAAAAGGAAATGCGCTATTTTTGCATGGAGGTTCAGTGGGGTGCTCCTGCAGCCTCAAGTTATACCTTTTGACAAAAAAATGCAATTCCTCTCGATGTAGCCATAAATCCCACTGTTCTTAAGTTTATGATTCAGACCGAATATTTTAAAGCAAAATTGAGCCTGGTTCTGAGAGATGGAGCTCACCGCACGTGTTAAACTGTGACGGTACTCTACCCCACACGCATAAGCCCCGTTTTCGTTGAGCGAGACTTAATATTTTTCTGTATTGCAATTCTGCGAACGTAGACAAGCGTTGTTTACCACAAAAACTGTGACCTCGAAATATGAGACGAGCATGCATGTAGTCTGTTATCTCGTAAATCTCGCACTGTTTATCTCACGCAGCACTGTGTTTAATGTTTGTAACAGTAATATTTACACGGGTATGCGGATACTTTGATAACAGATGGCACTTCGATAACAGAGAACAACAAAAGCCGCGCGCGAGCGGCGAGTTCTCCGTTTTTATGCATTTATGTTCTGTTCATTTGGTTTTCAGACAAGAAACATTGTTTGGTCGATTATTGGTGTAGTACTTCAAATTGCGAAGAAAAAAATTCGTGGAAAAAAGGAGGATTTTATACAAAAAAAGGATAAAATTCCATCGATAATCATCATGAATTAGATTATCAGTACGTATTTCAAAAAAAAAAATACTTGGAAATAAATCAAGAACGTGCCAACTATTCCAAATAAAAGATCAATATGTCCATGAATGTTACAACCTGTTTTACATTTTAGTCTACTAACGTATTTGAGCAAATTCAAATGTTTAAAGAGTCGGATGCCACATTTGCATGGACACTTCTTTTACCGATCATCTCAATGACAATGGCACTTCTATTCCAGATTACTCGACACTTTTTACCAGATATAACACACTCTATTAGTGAATCAAAAATGCGAAATTCATTGTAGTATAGAAAGCAGGCGAAAAATAAAAACGTACGTACTGGCGTAAATTAAAACCGAATTACCGAAATATTTTGTATCCCTTTGGAATATGATTATGATTTTGTTTAAATGTGAAAGATAAATATGAAAATAATTTGATATGTCTGATGAGTACATAATAACCACACATTTTCCAGTTTTTGAATCACCCAACAAATGGATTTTCGCGTAGTACACGAGCTAAAACAATTGTAAATTACATTTTTGTAGCGAAACGTCTGATCTAAAGCATGTATAATTATGTCCAAATGAAGTTACTAAGGCCATTAACTTATAATATACTAGATAGCATGTCATGAAACATCACTCTGCTTAAACTGCAACGTAGAGATAAATATCAGCAGCGATGCAGGTCCGAAATTCTAGTGAAACTTTTGGCTCAATGTCAGTAAATTAAAAAAAAGCAATACTGGAACAGGCGGTCAATTAAATCACACGAAAGTGGTGACAAAGTTGTGTATAGCCGTCGTTGTAATTAATGAACTGGATATACATGACATAATTATATATTGCAGGATGAGCGAATCGGATTTAATGAATGTTACCTTTATTTGTTTCTTCCACAAATGACGCATACAAGATTTCATAGCATATCTAAATGTAATATCTAAATTGAAAGCATTAGTATGCGACACTTAAATTACAACAATTTTATTTTCGTTAAAGGGGCTTCTAACAGATTTTGCCATGTATTAAAGTTTGTAAACTGCTTTATATTGATAAATGTAATAATAGATCTTAAATCCCCATAAAAAAATAACAGACAGAAAAGTAACC